>NW_023270855.1:13383041-13445341 GCF_011800145.1 Mirounga leonina
AAAAAAAAAAAGAAAGATGCCATTTGGGTATCATCTGTTGGATCATTTAGTTTTTGAAAGCTACAGGGCTCAGACCTGGTATGAACTGTCTCATGTTGGAAAGTCGCTTTTCCTTGGCAAGAGAACACTGGTTTAGTCAATCAGGGTTGAGGTGGGTTCACCGTAACTGAGTTATTTGGGAAGGGCAGCCCAGGCCTGGCTGATTGGATAAGATAAGAAGAAAACATAGTCACACAACTGTATTTTGTGTCTGTTTTTGAAAAGAATAGTTGTCTGTCTGATTTAGGAGTCAGTGTGGTGTAGGCTCAGGAAGCAAAGCTTGATAATCCTGGAAGGTGAGAACCCAACATAATAGGATAACAGGGCCCAGTTTTTTCCCAACTTGTTCCAAAGTAAGGCACCTGATCAGAATGAGCATGAATTTGAGGCATGCTGGCGTTCCAGAGGCTCAGATTTGATATGTCTCTTTAAGGGGTCCTTAAGTTTCTTGTCAAGTCATAGGTCTTTTGAGATCTGACATGGATGAAGAAGTAATAATGATTTTGATGTCCCATACCTCCCAAATATTGGTGTTTGCATTGTAAACCTGTAAAGTGAGACAAAGATTGACTATTGAGTAGGGGAGTCATGCCCAGGAGATATCCAGCTTTAAGAAAAACTTATGCAAAAATGAGAATTTAGAATCAATGGAACTTTCAAAGACATCTGGCAAAAAAAAACCCTTCCTCTTATAGATGAGGCACATGGCCCAGGAGGAGAAATGGCTTGCCTCAGTTCTAGATAATGTTGAGGGTGGCACTGACCTTTTAGTACCTGAGGACCAGCCTAGGACCTTTCCCACTGTGTAAAACTCATAAGCCAGGAGCTGAGTCTCTCTCTCTTTACAGATAGATATCCCACTGAAAGACTGTATCTAAAATCAGTATTTATCCAGAAGATGGTCACCCAAAGTGGGGAGGGTTTGGAAGACATGGAAACCTCAGGAACAGGTGAATTTATTCATTAAACAAATACTTATCTTGCATGTGCTATGGGCCAGGCAGTGTTCTAAGTGCTATGGATACAACAGGGAACCAGGTATAAGTCCTCAGTCTCTTGGAGATTATAACTCTATAAGACTCTGAACAAGTGAACTTTCAACTGACTATGCTAATGGCTTGTGAATAAAATAAAGCAGAGTAACAGGATAGAAAATGACTGCAGTGTAGTGTGGTTGGGTTCTTTTGGCTCTTTTATGTGGGGTCTGGGTGGTTCCAATGACACTTGAGGTGAAACCTAGATGAGGAGTAGGACCAGTAATGAGGGAGTGATGAAAAGCGGGACTGTGGGGGCGCCTGGGGGGCTCAGTTATAAGCGTCTGCCTTCAGCTCGGGTCATGGTCCCAGGGTCCTGGGATCGAGCCCCGCATCGGGCTCCCTGCTCTGCAGGAAGCCTGCTTCTCCCTCTCCCACTCCCCCTGCTTGTGTTCCCTCTCTTGCTGTGTCTCTCTCTGTCAAATAAATTAAAAAAAAAAAAAAAGAAAGGAAAGCTGGATTGTAATGGGGGCAGGGCGGGGTGATGGTTAGGTCGGAAAAGTAGGCAGCAGTTGGATTATGTAGGGCTTTGTAGCTTCAGAGAACTTCTTAAGTTCAGTGAGAAGCTGTTGGACCTAGGGAACATTTTAAAGAGCTCGCTCTGGCTTCTGCATAGGTTTTGTCATAGTTGGTGAGACTTGTTTGGGCAATGGAGTAGGATGGTAGGAGTAGAGATGCTAAAAGTGGTTTGATATTTGGAAGTACATCTGATCCCATAAGGGGAAAAGGAGAGGAAGGACTCAAGTATGACTACTAGGTTTTGGCCTGAGCAGCTGGGGAGGTGGTGATTCCCTTTGAGATGGTACAGCCCAGAGAAGGTTGAATAAATGAACCTAGGGAAGACAGAGTTGAGTGAATTATAATTTTTCTACAAACGTCTGAAAGGTGATCTGAAAGGAATTTGATTTATTCCATGTGATCCTTGGGAGCCTAATGAGTGCCAGCAGTTAGAAGGTCTCTGGGAAACATTTCATTTTAGCCTTTGATTAGGAACCTTCTATTTATTAGAATGATCTGGACATGAGGGACTGCCTGCAAGGAAGTGATATGGGTCACCCAAATTGTTCAAGCTGAGACAGGGAGACCATCTATTGGTAGAGTGACCGTGTAATTTATTGTCCAAATCTTTTGAGAGTGAAATGGGATGCTGTTAATTATGCTAGATAACAGGTGTAAATCTGGACTGCCCTGGTCACGTGAGGGCAGTCCTGCCTTACCTGTTCATCCTAGGGATACTGTAGAAAAGATGCCTTTGGGTGTAAGTTGAAACCAAGGGACCTCTTGGCATCCCTTCAGAGCTAAGGTTTGGAAGATCTTTGGTGTGTTTCATTTAGCAAAAAGTATTGATGCCCAACTTTTCTGATTAAGTGGAGTGCACTTATAATATAGGCAGCCTCCTGTGTGGGATGTCCTCCCCATTCCTGCCCTGCTTCACTTGCTCTTCCTTCTCACCTCCTATGGGAAGCATTTGTAGAGTTAGCACCCCCTGACTGTCGTTGGGTGCCCCTCCTTGGGCTCCCATAGCTCACTGAGCTCCTTCTGGTCACGGTACTTAATGCGGTCTTAAAATCATCTACTCATTTGTTTGTCTTCATCCCCAGATTTTATGTTTTGCTCCTGCACCCCCAGGGCCTAGCACAGGGCTGGCATAGGGCAGATGTTCATGAAATGTTTGTTGAATGAATGAATGAATGAATGAATGGCATTGTGAATTGGTTTTTTTAGATTTCTAGTAATGTACTGACACCCACATATACATAAGAATATGTATCTCTTTACCGTTTATTACGCTTAATCCACACAGCAAGCCTATTTGATAAGTTTTCTTAGTGTGTTCATTTTACTGATTGAGGAAACCAAGGCTCAGAGAGGTTCAGTAACTTGCCCAATGTCACAGAGCTAGTAATTAGAGAGGCAGGACTGGAACCCACTAACCACTTGGCGAACTGCTTGGCTCAGTGCATACTGTATATCCTATTCAAAACTTAACCACATGTTATAGTTTAAAGATTTTGAAAAGTTCTGCGATTAAAAAAAAAGAAAAACTAGTTTAACTTGATTAACCCAGTGGCTTCCTGACCACTTAGACTGCTGTGACTGTGGAAACTCTCCACCAACGACTCCCCCTTTACCTACCAACATCTTGTCGTAAACTGTTAGGAAACAGCTGTTGGGAAATGCTTGGATAGTGGAAAAGAGTTTTGAATTGAAAATCTGCAGTTGTAGGTTCTTTTTCTGGCTCTGCCTGCCACTTTTCAGGGCTAATTTTTTCTTTTCTTTTTTTAAAGATTTTATTTTATTTATTAGAGAGAGAGAGAGAGAACATGAATGAGCAGGGGGAGGGGCAGAGGGGGAGGGAGAAGCGGACTCCCTGCCGAGCAGGGAGCCTGATGCGGGGCTTGATCCTGGGACCCTGGAATCATGACCTGACCTGAAGGCAGACACTTAACCAACTGAGCCATCCAGGTGCCCCAGGGGCTCATTTTTTCATCTGTAAAATGAGGAAGTTTAAATAGATAGCCTCCCAGATCCATCCCACCTTTAAAACTCTGCAACACTGTAAGCAGACCTGCGTTAAGCATGCAGCCATACTGGGGAAGCCTGGCATACTTGAGTGTTAGAGCCAGGTTTCCACTCCCTGCCAAGCCTGTGTTTGTTTTACCAGCTCCTGCAGAGCTTTGCAAGATACACAGTATTGTTAAAAAAAAAAAAAAATGCAAATGTTTCCTACTCTGTGTGCTGTCACCGCATGGAGAATCATCAGTCACCATCCTGCCACTGGCACAGTGTCCACCTGCCGGGTGAAATGCTCATGTCAGGCTGGTGACCTGAAGAAGTCAGCCCTGTGGAGTCTTCAGAATTTGTTCTGTCTCCTGCAGCCCTAGGCTGAGATGGGCCAGTTCAGTGTCAGCCTCTAGTTTCAAGGGGCCGCAGTTGAACCATCATGCTACGTGACCCTCTGCAGATGCCTGTTGCTGGACTAGTTGGGAAGTAGATCATCTCTGACTGTGCACCTGGGCTGCCTTTGTCATGCTGCTCTCTGGGGTGATGACTCTCCTCTTCTTCTCTTTTACCAAAAATAGGTGGGATTACTCGTATTCTGATTTCCCTCCGAAATAACCTGTGTGAGAGAATTTCCCATTCTTAGGATGCTTTTACTATATTCTGTCTTCTTTTTGCCCTTTATTCTCAGAAGCTTCACAGCTTGTAAGGCATGAAGGAAAAAGTACAAAATCAATCAAATGGCATTCAGACTTTGTGAAATTTCCCTGTTTTATACATTGAAAAAGATCTAAGTAAGCCACTAGCAATTTAAGGGGCCTAAATGGAGTCTCCTTGTAAAGAATTATAATAAATACCATGCTCTGGAGTGCCATGAGCTTTTACATATGCCTAGCCCTCTTTCCTGAGGGAAATTAGCCACAAAATCTATTAATGTTATAGATTTTTAAAAATATACTGTGGATTTTTGAAAATGAGTTTTAGCAAGAGCTTATAGAGACATACTCTTAGGTACCACTTCTGGAAATTTAGCAGAAGCAAAAAATAAAAAATGTAAGTGAAGATGTTTGAAGATGTTCACTGTATTTTTATCTATAATAGCCACACACACACAAAACAACAAAGTTTAGTATAACCTGAGTGGTTCAATGTTAGGAGATTATTTGGTAAATATGATATATCAACATGATGAAATATTGTGTGTAGCCACTAAAAATGTTTGTTCTGAAGTCAGATAAAACATAGGAAAGTCTTTAGTAAAATTAATGAAAATGATCAATATATATTTGGAAAAAAAATGTTTTGTTTTTTTTTTTTAAAGATTTTATTTATTTTTGTGAGAGAGAGAGAAAGCACAAGTGAGGGTAGGGGCAGAGGGAGAAGCAGGCTCCTCACTAAGCAGGGAGCCTGATGTGGGGCTCAGTCTCAGGACCCTGGGATCATGACCTGAGCTGAAGGCAGATGCTTAAACCTCTGAGCCACCCACACATCCCTGGAAAAAATATGTTAAAATGTGTATGCTTATTGATGAAACTAGAAGATGAATTTAAAAATAAAGTTTGCAGTAGGACAGTGAATATAAGTAATTTTTAATTAACAAATACTTTCAATATTGCTTATTTTTGTTTTTTCAATGTAAAATTAAGTCTCTTAGCTCTGCTAAAAGAAAAAACTTAGAAAATCTGAAAAAGTATGTTCAGTGTAGATAATTTAGATATTAAAAATGGTACCCACAGAAGAACATTAAATATCACCCATAATCTCACCGCCCAGAAATAACCATTGCAGACATTTCAGTGTGTGTACTAACTAATCTTTTCTTGGGGTGTGAGTGTTTGTGTGTCTACATGAAAACTTATTTTTAAGTAGACTTGTACACACATGCCTGTAAGTGGCTTTTCTCACTTTTTGTGAAGGGCAAACATTTATCCACGCAATTACATTTTTCCTGCATATAATTTTTTTTAAAGATTTTATTTATTTATTTATTTGACACAGAGAGAGAGAGCACAAGCAGGGGGAGCAGCAGACAGAGGGAGAGGGAGAAGTAGGCTCCCTGCTCAGCGGGGAGCCTGATGTGGGGCTGGGATCATGACCTAAGCCAAAGGCAGACACTTAACAACTGAGCCACCCAGGTGCCCACCCTCCCCCGCATATAATTTTTAATGACTGTTCTAGTCCTTCATATGGATGTACAAACAAGGGACTCAGTCAGTCTCCTCGCTATGTATGCATGTGATGTGGCCTCTTGATGAGTATTGTCAGATTGCTTTGAAGATAGGTTATATCGATTTACATGGTCACCTCTTTGCCTAAAGAAGTAAAAAAGTATTTTTACAAAAAGTCCTTTTCTATTCTTTATTTCACTGAAGAAACTCCCAAATCAACTTTCCGTATACAATTGACAACGAGTAAACTAGATCACTCTTAAGGGTTCTTTGAGCCCAAAGATTCCTTGGACCATTTTTTGCTCATTATGTATAATGAATGACTATGTGTAGAGTATCCACTCCTCTCTTAAGGACGTGTAATGAATGTTTGGAGTATACTGATTGATGTCATATGGGAATTCAGTGTATCCTAGCATGAGGAATTTCACTAAGAACTGAAGCAAAAAGTTACTGAAAATTTTCAGTTATGTTTTAAGTTTCATAAATATTTGTACTCTATTTGAAAAAGCATGCATTTTTCTCTCACACAAATTCTATTAAGTAGTGAAGGTACCTAATTTAGGATTTAATTTAAAATAAGCTGTCAGACTTGACTACCTATCTATTTTAATGATGAATTTCTTTGCACTCTTTATTCAAGCCTGGTTCTTTACTTTCCACATTTGTATTGGGTGCTGAAGGAAGAGAGTTTTTACTCACTTTGCGCTTTCTACTCCATTTGATCGGCTGCTGAATTCTCCTCTAGTTTTATTTACCCTTCATGAATTTGAACAGATCTGTACTTTCTCATTGTTCACCGGTGCCAATTGAAAATTCTCCCAGGCTGTTTTTATAGGGGTAACTGTCATGTTTATACTATGTTTCAAGAAACGTCCATCTTTTTCATTTGCTTATCTAAATGCGTTTAATTTTTAAGAGAACAGTTGTAAAGTTGCGAACTTGACATCTTTACGCTTGAATATGCATAATTACACAGTGCTCTATCTTTCTCCTGTGCCGACTTTATTCTAGGCTGCGTGTGTATAAGAAGCATAATTTACCACCTCTGGCAAGAATAAAGATACCTTTGATATATTCTCCATTTCTCTTCGTTAAACTGTTACTACAAGTCTGGTTATGTCCTCAAGGGAGAGGTGAGAAAAGACGTCTTTGCTCTGAGAAGTCCATTTCTCAGGGGGACATCAATACTCACATGGATCCTATTTACACTGTAATTGGCCACTGGCTGTCTGGTACAGCTGTTTCAGCTTAAAACCCAAGACAGTTGCTATGGAGATGGTTGACTAGAAATAGGTCAAGTTAAAGTCCTTTTCCCCCTGAATATAAGAGAGTGCTGTAACTCTGGAATTGTCTCAGTTGAATAGAAAATGTGTAGGTGGGCAGCCACATTAAAAAAAAAAATGTTCTCTTTGTAGGATGAGGCTTATCATAGACGCCAGTCCACTCTCAGGCAGGACACTGGAAGACTTGTCCTGTTAAAGCCAAGGAACTAGAGCTATCCTGATTTGCAGTATGACCCTGATTCGCTGGCTCATATGTGACTCTCAAAAGTTATTTTATTTCATAAGTTCCTAAACATAGTAGGATAGCATTTATTTTCAAGACACTAACCAGGAGTTTAAGAACAAGTTTTTAAAAACATAGAGTTAACAGTGACATTTGGAAAAGGAAGGCACCTGGTGACATTGGATGGGATGTGCCATAAATTGGGCTGGGAAACATCCTGGCTTTCCTAAGGGCTGATTCCCAGGATGAATGATGTCCTACCTCTGATCGCATCAGTCCTCTTGTGGGGTGACTTTGATTACCTATTTTTTTTTTTTTCATCATGTGTCAGATGGGGAAATAGTTCCTGACTGGTTGTCTGATCATTACAGTGGGGACTTATGGTCTTCTTCACAGACAGGCATGTGGTATACAGGTCCCAAAGCTTTGTCTGGTTTAGTGTTTGGTGAATGTGGATTCCTCTGGCATCTGCTACACCCCTCACACCCTTCCCCTGTCCCACTCTGTGGTGCTGCTTAGTTTATGTGTAGTTAGTTATGTGTAGTTATGTGGTGGGTTAGTTTATGTGTAGATGGTTCTCACGTCATGATTGTGATAGAAGATGACAACTATACACTCTTCTTGACAATTCTTTGGAAATGACAGATGTTCTAATACTTTTCTCAGCCTATCTTTCTTCCGAAAAGGGTGAGCCAAGGGTTGACTGGGGCCCATGCTGAAGAAGTATTAGGGGACAGATTTTCACTGATTAGAATGTATGTTCTTTGAAAGTTCTAAGAGAATATTGCAACATGCAATAACATAAATAAATAATAGTAATATTCTTATTTTGTGCCAGGTACTGTTCTAAGCTCTTTATGTGTATTTCCTTATTTAATCCTCACAACAACTCAGGGAGGTAGAGAGAAGTGTTAGTGTCCCATTTTTTACAGATGAGGAAACAGACCTAGAAAGGTTAACTAAGAAGCCCAAGATCATGCAGCTTGTAAAAGGTGGTACTGTTTTTCAGGCTCAGGTAGCCTGGTTCTAGGCTTGGATGTGCTTACCACTATGCCTCTATGAACTATATATTAACATTTAAGAAAGACGGTCTTTTTTTTTTCCTGATTATCATAGTGCAGTGGTTATTCTGCATTTGGCAATGTCTGGAGACACTTTTGGCTGCTGCAGTTAGGTGGGGGATGGTGCTACTGGCGTCTACTGGGAAGAGGTCAGGGATGCTACTAAACATTGTACAGTGCACAAGACAGCCCCTTGAGACAGGGAATTATTTGGCCTAATATGTCAGTAGTTATGAAGATGAGAACTCTTATTATACTAATATACGGTCAATCTTAAAAAGTATATTACTCCCCTAGTCTTGACTCCTGTAAGTGCAAGTATATTCTTCCAAGCTTTTTCCTTCTGAGTATACTACCATACATTCATGTGCATATATTTTACAGAACCAGAATCAAATACATATTCTATTCTATAGGTTATCTTCATTACATATTATATACATTATTTCCACTTTGGAGTGTCTTTTGATAACTGTATAGTATTCCTTTGGAAGGAGGGATGCCAAGGATGGGTTATTTTGTAATTTTTAATTAGAAATAATATTATAATACTGTAGATATATCTTTTGCATACTTACTTCAGGTCTTAATATCTTGGAGAGAAACTAGGTTGTGGCCTTTGGACAAGGACAGTGTTACTGCGGTGTGTCCCCCACCCCCACCCCCGATCTCGAGCCAGTCTGTTTGTCCTGTCTCACTACACACATCACTGAGATTGTTGATCATTGTGTAGCCCCATAACTTCAAGTCATGTAAGCTGGTGGTCTGTTTGGGATGGGTTGTTAAGATCATGTGAAAGATTTCAGAAAAGAGGAATCCTGGGAGAAATGAAAGCAGATATCTAAAATGAGAGAACGTGTGTATGTGTAGTGGGGAGGAAACTGAGCTAGAACTATAGCACTAGCATGTGTAAGGTGGTACCTACACCCACCACTTGGAGTTTTGTAGACATTTTTGAAGGAAGATGAAGTGACTAGCTCCGTATTTTGTTCCCAACTTTGTGCAATTAACCATGTAAGATAAATATGTAAAATAAATAATTTAAACACTATCAATATACTGTTTTAAATCATACTCTATGGATTCCCGGGAGTTGAAGATCTCTTTTAGGAATCAGACTCAGTGGCTGGCAGATAGTGAGTACTCAGCAAATATTTGTAACCAGAGTGAATTGAGGGGAAGAGGAGAGGAAAAGGGAGGCCGCTGGAGCAGCCCCACCGGGGTCTGCTTTACATCATCCAGCTCCATGTAAGGTCCCCCCTGAAGAAGGGGTAGGAAATCTTGGAACACATGGGCCATTAAAGCTCGTGTTTGGCCGTCTTCACTACAACTGTTCCTATGCAGACCCTGTGATTCAGCATTTCTACTCCATGGTGTACAGTCAACAGAAATGCATGTTTATACTTGCTAAAAGTCATGAGCTCCTAAGGATGTTCATGGAAGTAAGCACTATTTGTCATAGCCCCAAACTGGAACACACCCAAATGCCCATTAGTAGTAGAAGAGATTGATAAATCAGTTTTTTTTTTTTTTAAATTGCTACTGATGAAATGTTTCAAAACACAAAGTGTATAAGAAAAACAGGCATTCTACTTTCTACCACCCGGATTTAACAAAGGTTAACATTTTGCCATATTTGTCTTTAGTTCTTTTATTATTTTAAGACATAGAACCTTCTGGTGGCCCATCTGATAAATGTTGGGGTGGGTTGGGGTTGGGTGAGCGATCTGAAGATACTGAAACACAAGAGTGAGATAACCTGGGCTTTCTATGCACATTTTCCCTTGGCATGGAATGAATTACCTGTCACTGGGCCCTAAACATCCAGCAGTCTAGTCAGTGAGAAAATCCCCGGATGAAATAGAAATAAGCTGTGCCTTTTTCCTCTCTTGGACTCTGAAAAATAGAACACCTTGCAGTGGTGTCCTTAAGGACATTATGCCTCTTTTCGTTGAACTATAAGAGAATTTGTTTTTTTCCCATCAGATTGTGATTGGAATACCATGAATGTTTTGATTGTACTGATGTGAAGAAAAGAACAAGAATAGAGTTTGGTGTTTTCAGTGATTGCTGTAATTGTTAGCAGGAACACCATCCCCCTTTTCTTCCACTCAACCCAGCTCATCAGGATGCAAATGATTGACAGTAGCATTGTCATGGGGATAACCTTGAGTCTACTGTAGTAGATATTACAAGAGTCATTTGCAAATTTCTGTTCTTTAGTTAGTATCAGCTACAGCGATGATGAAGATTTTTTTATGGCTCTCCTGTCATGAAGCCATGGTTGAGAGTAGTTCTCTTTACTGTGTGCTTGCTAGTGCTAGGTATACTTGTCAGCCCTTCATGTGTATTTCTTCCTTATCATAACCCATGAGGTGGCTATTGTTACGATCTCCATCTAAACATGAGAAAACAGACCTGGGGAGGTTCAGTAGGTTGCCAAGGTTCACACCGTGAGTGATGTAAATCTTGTTTTGACTGGCTCCAAAGCCAAGTTCTTAACCAGTCACTAAATGAGGGCCACTTGCTCGTGTTATTTGGGTTACTAGAACTGTAAAGTAGGAGTTAAGGTCCTGGGAACATTTGGCTGAGCACTTCCCAGTCCTGTTGAATTCAACCTCTTCTGTAGTCTGAGGTAGGTGAGGCAGGAGTCCTGCTCCCATTTCACAGATGAGGACTCTCAGGAGCCAGACAAGCAGTGTACTTGCTCAGGGCTACACAGCTGATGTTGGGCTGGAAATTGAACGAGGGTCTTTTGAAAACACACTCCAGCTTTTTACCCTGTGCTTCAGCTTGATATCTGACCACCTTAGTTGATCTTTAGCCCAGCACCTAATTGTAAGGTTAACTCTGTTTCCCCATCTTTTAAATAGGAGCAGTACAGCCTGTCTCTCACTTCTTAGAGATTATAGTGGATTAGCTAGCACTGCGTGTTTTAAAAATTCTTGGAGGGGTGCCTGGGTGGCTCCGCTGGGGTTGATTGTCTCAGCTACTGATTTCGGCCCAGATCGTGATGTGAGGGTCACGAGATTGAGCCCCATGTAGGGCTCTGCACTCATGGGGGAGTCTGCTGGAGATCCTTTCTCTCCCTTTCCCTCTCCCCTCCTCTGCTCTAAGATAAATAAATAAATCCTTAAAAAATAAAACTTCTTGGAGATACCATTTAAACATATATCTAGTCATTGTGGTGCTTTATGAAATGAAAGAATACTCTTTCATTGAAGATTTACTTACATATAAATCTTTATTTTTGATATTCTGGTAAAAGTATTTGTTTGGTAACTGAAATGGACGTTGAAGATCATGAGATTTTTTTTTTTTTCCTGTACATACTGAGTCAGTGTTTTTCTAGGGTCATCATAGCTAACCTCAGCTTTTTTGGGTTGCTTTGAGGTTGCAGCTGCTCCCTGGTGGTTACCTGTTAAAGGCGCTAACTGGAGACACCCAGAAGGGCCTGACTCTACTGTTCTACGCAGGTGAGGCTGGTGGTTCTTTTCCCAGTGGACATGTTTAATTGCCAAATAGATTCCAAAGAGTGAGAATGACAAATTCTAATTGGTTGGTAGGAAAATAAAACAGCAGGAAATAACGTATGTGAAGACCCTAACTCACAGAAAGCTCTTACTAAGTGGCTTCTTCCTTCCTCATTTGGCCTGTCAAAGAGTTGCCGTTGCAGATTTTTTTCTCCCTTTGACAGGCCTATTACAAATCTCTTGACATATTTAATCTTTGCAACCTATTTGCTCTCTCTCATGAGCGGGTCACTATGAGGAAGAAGACGATCTGTCTTATGGATAAGTAGTTGTGTCTGGCCAGGTGGTCACTGTGGAAGCTCCAGCCTTGGGTATAGGATTCTTGTTATCTCCAGTCCTGGACTGACATAATTTGAAGTCACCATCTGACCAAAAAACCACAGAGCTGCAAGTCGGTCAGCAAGTCTCCAGGGTGGCAAGGAAATAATGATCTCAAACAAAAATAGAGTAGCAAGCACTTTAAGCCCCAGAGATGGAGAAAGGTTGGGTCAGGACTCAGCATCTCGACAGCCCAAGAAAACTGTTCTCCTAACCCACTTTTTCAGATGGGAGTTTTGAGCCTCTATTTTTGACAACATTGCTGGTTACTGCGCTCGCTGCCAGGGAGCCGAGTGAACGTGAGGTTCAGCTTTGGGGCTGTGGTCCCTTGACAAAGGACAGAAACCTTGCAAAGCCCAAGCTGGCAGCCTTTGTGGTGGCAACAGACTGTGAGACAGGCAGTCCTAGGATTCTTGGGTACCTCATGTCGACCAGGCCTCTTAGCTCCCAAGTGACATTTTCTTTCATGAATTTAATAGAAGAAAAAGCTGAGGCAGAAGGAAAACCCAGAGGGGAATGTATTTTATCCACTGACTGAGTCCATTTTCTTAGAAAAGTGCATCTCTGATCATTGCTGAAAACAGTTACTGACACATAACAGGTACTCAATAAACATTTGTTGAAAGAATAAATGAAAGTCATGGTGGAATTGCTCTAGGGAATTCGAAGATGTTTCAGGAATGGACTAGGAGCGTGTAGTCCGCTTGAAAAAGCATGAACAGCGAATTAAAGCTCTCTAGTGCTATGCGAATGTGTGTTTCCCCTTATTCTCAAACTTTTCCCCAACGCTCCTTGTCTTTCTATGCGCTTAGAGAAAATAGTAATTTGGAATCTGCTAGCATGAGGCAAATATAGCCGGCTTATCTGCAGTAGAAAGGCACGAAGTTTAAAGCCAAGCAACCTGTGCAGAGGAGGGGGAGGAAGCAGGACTGGCCAGAGGGAGAAGCCAAGACTATAGTGCAGGTCCAAGAAGTGCCCACTGATCCCTTAGGGGCTTTGGGGTAAATAGGCTGGAGCTGTGGTGGGCCGAAACGGCTGGGCCTTTGTGTGCCGGCTGTGGTGGTCATTGGTGGTTCTGAGGTGGCTCTCCACAGCTGTGGAAAACCCTGAGGGAGCACTCCCAGCAGCTGGAGCAGCACTCCTTCCTGAAAGGGCGATGTGCGTGGTGCATCTCCACATCCACCGGACCAAGTGAGATTCTGTGGGGGTCCGGGCCTGCCCGCAAGTGAAGAAATGTGTTGAGTCTAGTTCCAAGGCCCACTTGAGCCTGGGATGTCAGAAACCTGCGGTGGAAGGTGACAGATGTGGCACAGCTGGGGCTTGAGTTGGGGACCAGGACTACCTCAGCGTCCCAGACTGAACTGAGGGGGATTCTGGGTGCTTTGCTGGAGCCGGTTCCTGTTTTCCTGTTACAGTCCATGCCCCTCCTCACTCTGCCTTTGCTCTTTCCCAGGCCTGATCATCCGGTCCTCCACGTCTCCTGGAATGATGCCGTTGCCTACTGCACGTGGGCAGGAAAGCGTCTGCCCACAGAAGCTGAGTGGGAATACAGCTGTCGAGGAGGCCTGCAAAATAGGTACTCGGAAGGTCTTATCTTGCCTAACTGTGTGTGGACCTTTTTCTAAATCTGGGGAACTTATTTTGGCTAGAAAGTTGATTTTAAACAAAAATAACAGCTTTTTCTTCCTAGGCTTTCTTCATCTCCGTGGACTTACTTAGGAGACACTGATGCGTGGGTCACCCAGTGTCTGGTGAAGCGGGCTCCCTGCAGCCCCAAAGTGCTCCCCGCATTCAGCCCCTCTGTTCTTACATAGTCCTCCTCAGAGCCATTTGGCAGGCTGCCTTGCTTTTAGGATTTTCTTATTTTAGACATCTCCTGAAGCAGTGGTATTTCTCTGCTTCTAGAGCCATGAGACAGAAAATTCATGTTTGGGTCACATCTTCTAGGAAAGGCTCCTTAAAATAGCAGAGGCTTTATAAAAAAGTGTGGTGTGATGCTGGCTGATTGTGCTACCATATAAGTCCAGAATGATGCCTACTTTCCCAGCCTTCGATAAGTCCTTCTCTTAGTTACGTGATTTATTTCAGGCCTCTTGAGTACTCGGGAAACACGGAGCTTGTTGTGAATTTGATACGAGCTAGTTGTGCGGAAGTTAAAAAAAAAAAAAGTCCTGGTTAAAAGCTTTGTTTGTTTATATATTTGAAATGTGAACACAGCTCACTGAGAACAAGTGAGCAATGCTCTCTCTTTCTGTGCATTCCTTCTCTTGACTTTAATCCAGAGGCCTGTGCCTGTTTGACAGGTTGATGCCTGTGTCTCTTCTGACAGACTTTTCCCCTGGGGCAACAAACTGCAGCCGAAAGGCCAGCATTATGCCAACATTTGGCAGGGCGAGTTTCCTGTGACCAACACCGGGGAGGACGGCTTCCGAGGAACTGCCCCTGTGAGTAGCGAGACTTGGGAAGGGGGAAGGCATGGCTCCCGCCCTGACCAGTCTGCTGCCCTCTTCGTGCGTTCATCCCCTCGTGCACGTGGCAGCTCCTACTGATTAGTCACATGTTCTTTTTATAACCCAGTTTTCTTTCTGATTCCGTCATACTTATAGAAACTTTGGAAAACAGGAAGAGTACAAAAGGGAAAATTAAAAGGACCTGGAATTTTGCCACCCCCCCCCGCCCAAGAGATCACCCCTGTTAGCATTTTGGTACCTTTCCTCCCACTCTTTTCTGTGTTCACAATGCTAATAACAGTCGTTAGTGGGTGCTTGCGTGTGCCAGGCCTGGTGGTAAGCCGCTTGTGTGACTCATCTCACTTAATGTGAATTTAGCTCTGTAAGGTAGGTGCCATTTACTTTACCCTCATTTTCCAGGTGAGCACTAACCTGCCCAAGGTTACACGGCTGAAAAGCAGCACAACTGGGATTTGAACTGGGTCAGTTTGTTTCCAGGGCGCATGCTCTTAACTCCCATACGTGAAATGTATAAATACATATACATGTATATGCATATACACACACACATATATATGGAATGTATAAATATATATGTATATATACACACATATACATGTATATACGTACATTTTTTTTGCAGCTACATATTTTTTACATGTTGCTTCAGGGTCACGCTGAATGCAATACTTAAAATCCTGTTTTTCCCTGCTTAATATCAGGAATATTATATCTGTCATTAACAGTTTTTCACAAATATATTGTCTTTTAATAGATGGATAACCTGTCATTTGAATGAGTCCTAATTTATTTGCCTCTTATTAAAAAGTCACGCATTTAGGTTTTATCTGTTGGGGTGTTTTTACAGGTTTTTTTTGTTTGTTTTATTTTTTTGTTTTTTTGCTAAACAATATTGCATCTTGTACATTAATATTAAATTGTATCTCTGATGATTTGCTTAAGATGGATTCCCAGCAATGAAATTAATGAGTCAAAAACTAGAAAACTTTCTTGGTAAAGGTTTTAGAGATATACTGTTTTCCAGAGTGCATATGTGGCTTGTTTCCTTCCACAAGTGTATGAGAGTTCCTTTCATTGCTCTTCTGCTGGCAAAATCATACACTAATGAAGCAGTGTTAAAAACATGTTGTTTTCTCTTAATAGTGAGAAAAGAAATCTTGCGGTGGGTAAATAGCACCTTACTGGGTTTGTTGTTACAGAGAATAATTTTTTTTTCAACACTCTTTCAAACAGCTGTCATTATTTTTTCATATTTGTATTTTTGTTTCACACAAAAATAATTTTTCCAAAATTTACTTATAAATGTAACACAAGGGCATCTGGGTGGCTCAGTCGTTGAGCATCTGCCTTCAGCTCAGGTCATGATCCTAGGGTCTGGGATCGAACCCCGCATCGGGCTCCCTGCTCGGCGGGAAGCCTGCTTCTCCCTCTCCCACTCCCCCTGCTTGTGTTCCCTCTCTTGCTGTGTCTCTCTCTGTCAAATAAATAAATAAAATCTTAAAAAAAAAAAAAAGTAACCCAGATACATTATTTGGAAGATGGCCAAATGACTCTAAAACTTTGGCTGAAATAATAAAGTAGTGAGAGAGAAAGACCAAGACATTTTTGAAAAGATGAAGAATGAGGAGACACTTGACCTAGCAGAAATCTAAAAATGTTTTGAGCTATAGTAGTTAAAGCATTATAGTTTCATTTTTTGGCAATTAATGTGAATAATATATTGCACGAGAATAGGTATCCTTCCAATGGGTAGAGGGGTGCATATGTGTGCATATGAAACTCCATATGTATGTGTTAAGCATGTGATAAAAGAACCAATACAAACCAATGGGAAATGATGCACTACCCAATGGAGTCAAAGACTAATCATTTGATCTCAAAGTTGGTTCCTCCAGAGTTTCCTTCCCAATAGCTGGTACTTTTGCAAGCACATAGTTGTATTCCGCAAAATGAGTGATTCGAGGTCTCAGGGACTAAAGGAGCTTCACCCTTTCTCAGACTTTACATGGGTGAGAAGCCCAGTCAGTGCCTCATGAGCCACTTTTGGTCAGCAGAACTGGCCCTGCAGGATGAAACAGAATATCAGTTATGGTGCTCGGTGCGGATGCTCATGAGACTCCCCGAAAGCTGTTGGTAGATGCAGCAGGACTGTGGCCATTGAAGTGTTCCACACTGGTAAGGAGTGTGCAGCAACTCACCTGAACGTGGATGGCACAGAGTGTCAGGCCCATACCCGGCCTTCTTTTGCAGTGAACACACAAGAGATACTGGCATGATAGGGGCTCAGCAGCCTCGATTTCCTTCCTGGATGCTAGGCTGTTGGAAGGAGGGCCACTACAGCAAGCCTTGAATCCTAAGGTGTGGGCTTCTGATATACCAAATTATATAAGCACCTGTCAGTTTTAGTAAAGGGCCATGAGAAGGCTGGATTGGACAGTATCAATATTTTACAGTGCTTACTCCTATAGAATTTCATATTCTATTTAAGCACTTGAGCCTCCAAGGAAAATAGTCGTTTATCCTTAAGTCAGGGCCCCTTTTCAGAAAACACAGAGTTCCCTGTGAAATAAGGACATTTTATAGATGTTTAGTGTTGGAACATTTAACTGGGAGTGCAGCAGATGTCTGTATATTGGAATATATTCAACAGAACTTACCTGAAGAAGCTGCCGTGGAAGTTCCTAAGACAAAATTAGAACAGGTACCAGAGGCCCTCCCAGAACTAATTTGAGAAACATGACCTGGAGCGAAAGAAACAGCAGACCACAGAGGCAACTTCCACCTGTGTTTGACTGAGACATAACAAGATCTGTATCTTCAAAATGGGACTCAACAAAATGGGACTAAAATTCCCAGAGAATTATCTCACGTCCACCTTAGCTGCTCTTGTGTCTACAAGCTCTGGTCATTTGAGGGAAGGAATTTCTTTTCAGTGATGGGGTGGATTGCAGTGAAACGGCATCCTCACCTGTATTTTATGTATGTTATTACTTCTGGTTTGGACTGAGCACACTATTCTGACCACAGTGAATCTAAAGAATTGGATTTTCATTTTGCTAAGCTGCTATTATACAACTATTAGTGTGTTTTGGTTTTAATGCATATCAGTTCATTCACTTGAAAATAAGTGGGTTTGAAATATTTCTCATACACGTTTGTTTTCTTTTGAATTTCCTGGAAGGAAACTTCGGTTGGTGCAATTAATTTAACAATGAGCAATTAATTTAAACAAGGTTTACTCTCCTTAATAGCATACTCACAGATTGTGATTTTGGGGTTGGTGACCTCCAGATTTTACTTCACTTAAACATCAGATTATTTAAAGGGGGAAGAAAACCCCAAACCTTTGAGTAGATATTATTATTTCCTCATCTTCATGGTTTAAAACCACCAGCTAGGTTAAGTTCCTTGTTCAATAGCTGCTAAGTGTGGGCACATAAAAAGGATCTCAGCCAGATGGACTGGAGAGCCCCCTCAATTTGTGTGTTCTCTGAGCCCGAGAAATGATTCCTTCCTCCAGAATATTTGTTTCCTCTTTTAATTGCTCTTGGGCCCCTGGCTCCTTCGCTTCTCTTCCTGGAACAAATGAATTTCTTTTTCTTCCTATTCCTGCCAGCTATTATTCCACCTTGCTCTTTCTGATCATCTCCAAATTCTTGAAAGAACAGTTCATGCCTTCGGCCTCTCCGCCTTTACTGTCTCTCTGAATTTTGAACTCTGACCTTGATTCCAACGAGACACGTCTACCTTTGTAGAGAGGGTGAAGCCAGAAATCTTTGCAGCCAGAAATCCTGTCCTTCTTGAGAATTTCTGAGGCATTTTTTTCTAGTCACTTCCCTACTCAACCTAGAGTCTTACAGAATTGGATTTTCTGTTTGGGGTATATTCTTTTTTCTCCCTCAGTAAGCTCTTTGATGTCTTACATCATTGAACCCATCCTGCCTTCAGTTGACATGCATGGAATTACTGAATGAAGCAGTGAATAAGTACTGCTGTTTCCATAATGAGTGCTGAGTATGGAAGCAGAGTGGTAAAATTTTTTAGCATTCCAACTTATCCAGATGAAGTTCTTTTAAGGAGTAGCTTCATAACTTGGAAGTGCTCTGAATTGTCTAAGTATGCTTCCATATTCATATGTCGACCTGAAACCTTCTGAAGCCAAATAAAAGTGAATTTTAGTTTATTCATTTCTTTAGTCCTACTTCATTAGTATGGGAAAAACATGAATTTACAAAAATATTTTTATTTTTATATCTTATTTTTTACAAAAAGATTTTTAAGAGGTGCCACGATGGCTTAGCGGGTTAAGCGTCTGCCTTCGACTCAGGTCTTGATCTCCCTCTGGTCCTGGGATTGAGCCCCTTGGACTCCTTGCTCAGCAGGGTGTCTGCTCCTCCCCCTCCCTTTGCCCCTCCCCCTGCTTGTGTTCTCTTTCAAATAAATAAAATCTTAAAAAAAAGATTTTTAGGTAACTTGATTTTTTTTAATGAAATTTTTGTTTATGTTTGAGAATTGCCATTGGAAAAACGTTGGGAAAAATTTTTAAGTTGAATACACACAGTAGCATAATTGTCTGTACTTACTGTTGCTCAATTAAAGTTTTTTTTCTTGTCCCTCTCCCCTCCCTCCTTCTTAAAAAAGCTTTATACTTTGGCTCTGTGTCTGTGACAATATTATGTGGCAGATTGTCTGACCTGCCTTTGAAATGTAATATAACTGCTTGCTGGCAAATCAGTACAGTTGGGCTCATACTTCCAGATTCTGGAGACTGACTGCAAACCTTCTCTTACAAATATGCTTGATAATGAATTCACATTTTCTTTAGAAAAACAAGTCCCCTCAGTGTTTTGATGATAAAGTCTGAGGCTTAAAGATAAGATAGTGAGTTGGAGTGGGCTGGTGGAGAGGACAGAAGTGGCTTAGCGGCTTTCAGTGCTAAAAGACACTATGTGGCCACATACCTTAGTTCTGATGACAAGACTTACACTGGGTCTAATATGATGTTTCTGTAATGCTTTTGAGGGTTGAAATGTCATCTATCCCCCTCCCCCCATCAGATACAGATTCAGCTTATGGTCATTATTAGTCTCTCTATTAGGAATAGTTTTGTTGGCTCTCCTACCATGTAATACAAACTCTCCTTAGGTTTCTAAACTCCCCTTGAGGACTCAAAGCCGAAAATGGTCTCTTTCTTGGTTTTCACATTGGCCAGATTGCATTTTGACTGTCGGGATGAAAATCAATATTCGTACTTTGAAGTTATAGCTCTTTTAGTGCATTTCTGCAGCAAAGATCTTTTCTAAACTTTGAGTAGTTTGACAGCATTTTCCCTTTTCTTAATTTTTAGGTTGACGCCTTTCCTCCTAATGGTTATGGCTTATACAATATAGTAGGGAACGCGTGGGAATGGACTTCAGACTGGTGGACCGTTCACCATTCTGTTGAAAAAACGCTTAACCCAGTAAGTATCATTCTCAGACTATGTATCGTGAGAAGGTTACATCCATCCCTGTGGCAGCCTGTGGCAAGAATTTCATGTGTTTCTGGGGAGTATTTGTATGCTCTTGAAATTCATCTTGGAATTTCCCCCAAAGGGATATTAATATTAAACACATGTCTCTTATTTCAAGCTTAAAGCATTGTACAGAAATGTCTATGAGCGTTTTATGTGCTGCTGAATTGCAACGGTGATAATTATTTGAGGGAATCTGTCTATAACTTTAGAAATTATATTCAGTATCACAAATTTGATCAGAGTGAGATACCTAAATATGCAAAATTCATTAATGTTTTTAGTAATAACTAGTGAGATCTGCTAGATGGTATTTATCATGCAGCAAATTGCCTGAGTTTTGATTGGCTGAAATTTTGATTCAGGGGCATCATTTAGAGAAAATGAGAACGGGTATTTTCTGGTGAATGTTGAGTCAGGAAGTTGAGTCATTTAGTGATTATTTTCCGAACTCTGCAGTATGTCAGTTCAATGCATCCTATACCTTGGGAATTAAGACAACCATGTTTATCTAAGTTTTACTTACTCTGGTATAGGAAGAATGTTGAATACAACTAGTATTCTACTCTGCCCCTAAAACCAAGCCGTGCCATCAGAATATACAAAAATTGAGACACTACATGGGCATGTAGGTGGGAAGTACTTCCTTTAAAAAGAACGTGTCTGAATATTTTTTGTCGGGTGAACAGATTGGGGGGAAAGAACCATTTAAAAATCCTATCTCTAACAAGCTAGACATTCATAAGTCAGACCCAAGAATATATATTTATACCCAAACTAGCTAGACTGGGAACTTAATATGCTCAATTTTAATTTTTAACCTTTGGAAAAGGCACAAAGAGTCATGGTAAAGAAAATTAATTCTTTGATCTCTTCTCAATGGAGGGTTAAGCAGCTCGAGTAATTGAAGAAGTTGTCAGACTCTGTGCCTCAGGCCATTTTTCAGAATATGAGGATAAATTTGTTTGATATGCTTGATTTTTCTTCACAGAGTAACACGTGGGCTGTTCATGAATAATCTGGAGACATAAACCTACTTTCTTGGGTGCAGATGAAAAAGCTGAGTTCTTCAGAAACTGTCATCCCCCCCTCATTTCCCTCGTACTTTCTGGCAGGGCTGGTAGAAGTAGCGGTCAGAGACAACTCTTCTCTCCAAAATGAGAATAAGGTTGTGACGTTCTCGGTAGGTTTGTGGTTGGGAGACGCCATTCTCTACTGGCTAAATGTGACTTGGCATTTACTGTCAGAATCAGAAATAGAATTTTCTTCTCCCCCCCCCGTCAGATAAAAGCATCTGCATGTTTGGAAGGGGGTGCACAAGGCTTCAGAATTCTGGCAAGTTGTGAATGTATCTATCTGACCATCTGTTGTCGAGCTGCTTATTAGCTTTCCCTCTTAGAACTGCTTGTGTTTCTTCTAAGGATTTACAGAAAAATTCACATTTTTCTTCTTTTCCCCAGTCCCAGGCTCTATCTTAAATGTTGTCCTTGCTTTATGAATTGTTCTCATTTTAGATCTCTCTGTGTCACACTGACCTTGTTTGCTTCCTGATTTGACTGGGATAAAATTCGTCTGTTTGGAGAACTAAATCCCAACTTCCTAGAAAACTCAGACTCCATCATTCAAATCTTTACAACTACCTACATTTCCATTGCCACTGGCATCTCCCATCCATGGGACGGCACCAGCCTCCCAGCTGGGCCCTTCTTCCCTCTTTCTGCCCTGGGCAGCCACAATGACCTCTACAGAGAACAAGTCTGATGCTGTCACTCCTCCATTTAAAACCCTTCAGTGGCTTCTTGGTGTCTAAAGAAGAAAGTACAGACTCTTGAACACAACTTCTGAAGGCTAACATAATGTAATCCTTGCTGATGTCTTTCTAGCCATACCTTCTACTTCTTTAAATGTTGAATTATAAAATTTAACAAAAATTCAGAAAAGCACAGAAAATAGTATAATAGATACCTACCATTTAGATTTAACATATATTAACAGTTTATTGTATTTACTCTATTTCTCTTAACCAGAGAAAAAGGACAGAAACTATTCTTCAAGTTCACACTGAGTATTGTTAAAATTTTTAATTTAAGCTATTCTAGTCAATGGATAACGCTACCTTACTGCGGGTTTTAGTCATTGTATGTTGAAGTCTGCATCTGATAACTCTGGTATCTGGCTACCCCGTTGACCTGCTTCTGTTGTTCTTGGTTTTGGGTCACATCTTGTTTCCTCACATGCCTGGCTATGTTTGAATGAGTACCACACAGTGTATGTGAAAGATTGTAGATATTATCGGGGGTCTGGATAGTGTGATCTTTCTCTAGAGAGGATTCATCTTTGCCTCTGGAAGCTTCTATTTCAGATGAGCTTACTCCAGTCAGGAATTGGGATGTTTTGAAGCTGAGCTTCAGTCCCTGTGAGGGCGATAGTTCTTCAGGATGCCAACCAAAAGTCAGGGGTTTTATTCTGGCTCTTCTTCCTTGAGGGGCCCTGAAGTCCAGTTTTTTTGTTTCCTTAGGCCATGAGTCTATTGAAAGTTCTGCTCAGCTTCTCAGCTGCTGCCGTTGTGAATCAACAGACCCCTAGGTGAAACTAAGTTAGGATGGGAAAGGCTCACACCCCTGGGCTTCCCTTTGCTCTGGAATTTGAGCCCTGCACTTCCTCACAGCTACAGTAGTTCTCACCTGGTTTGGTTAAAACTCCTGTTTCTCGCTGAGTTCTTAACTTACTTGCCCTCTTTCCCTAATGGTCTGTGTATCTCCAGTGCTGGACAAAGAATGTGGTGCATAATAGTTGGTCCTATAACAAAGCCAGTTCCAGATACCTAGATTTGAGGGAGTTTGACCACTATTCATATTTCAGGTGTTTCAAAAGCAAAGGCTAGTTGGAAACAGAGATTTTCAGGGAGAGTTTTGAACCAAAATATCCATGTGATTAGTAAACATTTCGACTCAGGAACTGACCTCTTCAGTGTCATGCATATATATATGTTAGCTCCAAGACTAACTCATAATGGCAAATCATTTTAAAGCTTCTTTGGGGGAGATTAAGAAAAGTCAGGGCTCTGTATGCAAAGGCTAGTCAGGGAATATCTTTTTCTTCTTCAGTGACTTCCAGGGAGCAAAAGTTAATCATTAGTGCTTATTTTATTGGGCAGTCATTCATGGCAAAAGCAGGTGGTAGAAACATCTTGTGTGCTTTGTACACACAGTCCCGAGAGAAGCTGAGGTATTTGACCATATGAAGTGGGGGTTGGTTTAGTCTTAGCTGGTAGGAGGTTATGGGGAGGATACATGTGTGTGTGTGTCTCTGTGTGTGTGTGTGTGTCTTCTGTAGCTGTTTAAGATGGCATCACCCTTTTCCACACAGACACAATCCAGAGTGTGACCATTGCTGCTACCATTTCTTTTAACCAAATTTTTTAAAAAAAGGTCAGTATTTTTTTCCTCTTCAGTTACCTCACCCCAAATCCCCTATTAATCTGTGGCAGTATATAGTGCTTTCAGTAAAAGAATGTGTAGAGCTTCTGTAGCACCCTAACTTCCAACACCTGCATACTCACTCTCACTACCCACGTACCATGCTGACTTGCTTACTGATAATGGGAAAGGTTGGTGTGATCTTTCCCACTCTAACTCTGAGGTATATGGTTTCACTGGGGCAGCTTTTTTTCTAAGGGAAAGAACTCTGGGCTTGGAATTAGTCAGAGTAACTTGGATTATAGCTCTGCCACTTGATATTAAAGGAATCTCTCTAAACTTAGAATATCTTAACTTTCCTTATCTACAAATTGGTAATAATTGTATTTGTGAAATTAAATTTGATGATGTTGCATGTGAAAATATTTTATACCTTCAAAATATGGTTGTTTACTATTTTTGTGTAACCTATGTTTTAGCTACCTAATTGGGCTATTATATGGTTCTGTGAAGCAGAATTGATGAGGAATGTTGGCTTTGGGAAGCAGAAGGGAAGAAAGTGATATTTATAAATAATGAGTGCTTGATATTCCTCCTATTATTACCTTTGGTTGGCATATCACATAGTCATCCTTACAATGAAAAACTTGCTCTTGCTTTGTGGTTCATTCAAGTCCAGTGGGAATAAAGTTTTCCAAAAAGTATTCCTTCTTTGAATGAATCCTGGCTGCTTACCAAATTCTATTAGCCAGAGATTGAGTTTTGTTTTGTTTTTGTCAGTGTGGAATTTGATTGTTCAATTAGATTGTATAGCTCTAGACAGTTTTGGAACTGTGTTCTGTTTTGCAAGGCTGCTTTGTCACCGTATAGAATTGCCCAGGGAGGCCGTAAGCCCTCCTTGTCTGCAGAGTTTGTACTCGGCTGGTTTTGAATGACACTCTGAGCCCTTGCCCATCACACATGGCACATGCCTTCCCTCTGACCTGAGATGCACACGGACAGTGTACTGGCAGGTGCCAAACTGGTCAGTCCTGCTCAGATACTCCTTTTCCATTGGATGATGCCCTTGAGACTTGGACTTACATTACTTTTATCTATCCTTTAAACTCCACGCTTGATTGTTCCTTTTCCCAGTAACCCCTCCTCTGGCCTCCTGCCACTGCACGAATGAATGAATTTTGCGTAGCAAAAATGTTAGACTCCTGCTTAGCCTGTCTCCTCCTAGTCCTGCTCTGCCAATGGTGTGTGTCTCTCCTTGTTTCAGCCTGGCAAAAACCCGGTCAGTAGCACATCATTGTTCTTAGTTGAGCCTGCCACCCCCAGCGACTGCCCCCATAACAGCCGAATCAGTGCAGCAAGCAGTCACCGGGGACCCAGGTCCTGCTAGGAGGACCTGACTGAGGATTTTTACCTGCTCTAAGGACTTCATTCACATATTCTTAATGAGGATGTTTCAGGGGTATCTTCCAGAAATCAATTTGAAGGAGAAGTAACCTAGTGTTAAAAATGAAAAAAGCCTTAAAGTGTTAATGAAGTTGAGTTAAACTTGATGATAAATTAATATGGTTTACATTGTATTTAGTATGTGCCAAGAGGAAAGCAAGGTGATCAAAGTATCACCGTCTTGGGACTATGTTTAGGAAAAGAATTTTATCTTTTTCTCCCAAGTGGAAGATGGAAATTATCCACTGTCACTTTTCTTTGTGGTTCTGGAGCAAGGTTGATCATCCAACGACAACAACAAAACTGCTGAGAAATAGAAATAAGCTTGAATGTATATGGCGGAGATATTTAGATCCTGTAACTACATTTTCAAGCACATTATCTAAACACTTGCTTTTTGTTTGAAAAGAGTGAACGCTTATCTAGTTGCTATTTGGAAGATCGTAAAAACACTGTTTCTACTTTACAGTAAAATTACCTTTACAGCCTCATGTTACTATTGACTCTTCCTGAGCAAATAGAGCAGGACACTCAAATGTATTATGGCCTCCTCTCTCTGTTTGGAGCATCAGTGGCTCTTAAAGGTGGGAAGTGAACACCTCCAGCCTCTACCTCTGCAGGAATCCCTTCTTTGATACCCCTCACAGGCTGTGGACAGCCGCTGTAGCCCCTATGGCAACTTGTCGTGTTCTCAGATGTTCTCGTTGTTGGGAGGTTCTGCAGGCTAACCGAAGTATTCTCTCCTGCAGCTTCAGTTCATCTGCACTTGGTGAGAACACAGAACACATTTTCTGTCTTGTACATGAAAGCTTTCCAGGTACCTGAAGATAGTCACAGCCCGTGCCTCTCCATCTTTCTCTTTCTAGATAAGCACTCCCAACCTTCAGGTGCACCTTGAATAACTTGGTTTCCAATCCAAGGCAACCTGGGTTACATTCCTCTGAATAACATGAGTCGGGGTGGGGGGGAAGGTCCCTTTTTCTAAATGGGCACCCAGAACCATACTCAGCATTCTAGATGTTCCCCGATACATGCTAATCATCCTGGGGCAGTCCTTTTTCATCATTCTCTCTCATCAGATCTCCGACTATGTCAGCAGTTAAGAGGTGAGTCGGTGGAATCCAATAGAACTGGGTTTGAATTTTGTTGCTACAATTCTGGCTTAGCCGTGTATGTCACTGGGCAAGCCACTTAACTTCTCTGGGACTCGGTTTGCTTCTTTCTTAAGAGAGGATGATGAGTCTTACTTGAGAGAATCGTGAGGGACGGAGAGAATGTTTGTATCGCCCAGCACAATATTTGCTCATAGTAAGCCTATGATACATGGCAGCTTTAGTTTTAATCATTATTACTACTCTCGCACTATTATCGAGGCGAGGGCCCTCCTACTCTTACTGTGAGCAGTGCAGCAGCAACGGGCCCTAGAAAGCTTGTAGCCAAATAAAACTTCCCCCTTTCCCCCATATATATTGATGTTAGGCTTTGTCTCCCCAGATATTGTTGCCATACAGCTGTTTTACGTAACTTTCTTTAGTTTGAAGGGAAACCATTTTGAATTTTCTCTATGTTTATAGCTGTGTTTTGAAACTTCATGCAAAGCCTATCTCTTCTCTCCATCAAGTTCAGTTTTTTATGGGTTTCGGCCTTGAGAGACAGCCTATGGCAATCACTGTGACTGCCAGCACTGTCATTTATGATAGTAGCTTTCCCTTCCGGCTTCTTAGAATTGACAGATGTGGCTGTGTTTTTGTCGTTGATACACTGTGAACGGGGCGCTCAGCCCGCATTTACTGAGCACTTACTGTGTCCCAGGGTTGTCTTGGGGATGCAAAGATGCATGAGACAGGCCTGGTTGTTAAGAAGCCTAGAGGTTGGGTAGTGACCAGATTCATCAGGGGGCACTGTGGTAAGAATTGTTGCTGATGTGGTAGAAGTGGGAGCCTCTGTTCTCTGCTGGGTGGAGCTGGGAGGGCTTTTCTGAGGAGGTGCCCTTGGAAGAGATGGCAGCAGTCAGTGAGGTCACTATGCTAGGACCTCGACATCCGAACACAGGAAAGACAGGGTGCAGCTCTTTGAGGAATTCATGGTAAGCAGAGAAGGAGTTTTGTCTCTTCTTTCTCTGCTGCTTCCATTTTCTTGAAGTAAGTGCCCCACTACTGGGACCCTGAGCCGCAGCTGCCCTACGCTCACCCTTCAGTCCTGAAGCGTCATGCCCTTTCCGTGCTCAGAGTGAAAGTAAATATAGTGGGCGCCTGGGTGGCTCAGTTGGTTAAGCGACTGCCTTCGGCTCAGGTCATGATCCTGGAGTCCCGGGATCGAGTCCCGCATCGGGCTCCCTGCTCGGCCGGGAGTCTGCTAAAAAAAAAAAAAAAAGAAAGTAAATATAGTGAGGTGTGTGTGTGCGTGTGTGTGTGTGCCTGTGTCTGTGTGTGCTTGTTTTTTTAGTTTTGCTAGGTGTATTTTTTCCCATCCTTATGGGAGCATTAGAGCTGTTTAAAGAATTTCTCTTACCTAACCAGCTAGGAGCTTTGGAGAATGACTTGTAAATTGTCTTTCTTAGCTTGGTATGCTCAGTAAAAGGGCTTTCATGAGCCATCTTTTTCACATTGTGTAGCACTCCTGGGAAGGAAAAGCCATGTGTTCTAAGATTGGGATGGCAGAAGGTCGGCATAATGGATTAGGGTTATAACAGAAGTGTTAAATGAAAAGAGTGAAGAGTTTACTACTGTGATTATTTGCCATCCTCAGTCAGGGTCTTCCTGCCGCACAGAGTAGCAGAACCATTGTTACATGATGAAAGCAGAGGTCAGTAGCCTGGGTTTCCATCTGATATTGAACTTGAAAATGTCGTGGGGCCTTAGGTGAGTCATCTCACCCTTGTCTGGCTTATTGCTTCATCTATACATTTTGCTAAGGGTGTAGCAGGCGATTCCTAGGGCATAATAAATTTGGGCCACTGCCCTGGTGTCCGGTGCTGGCTTGGAGAGTAGATAATGGCTGATGAAGCAGCGGGCAGTAACATGGTTAAGAGGACTGGTTTAAAAATAATCCAGACCTGGGGCGCCTGGGTAGCTCAGTTGTTAAGCATCTGCCTTTGGCTCAGGTCATGATCCCAGGGTCCTGGGATCAAGCCCTGCGTCGGGCTCCCTGCTCAGCGGGAACTCTGCTTCTCCCTCTCCCACTCCCTCTGCTTGTGTTCTCTCTCTCTCTCTGTGTCTCTCTCTGTCAAATAAATAAATAAAATCTTTAAAAATAAATAAATAAAATAAAAATGATCCAGACCTAAGTCCACATCATAGTTCTGCCACTTGATGGCATGGGGGACTTGTGGGAAGAGGATGACATCCTTCGATTCTGTTTCCTCATATATAAAATGGGAGTAACAATCACATTTAAGGACCTGGGTTGTTCTCAGGATTAAAAAGAGATTAGAGCAGTTAGCACCGCGCCTGCCACATAGTGATTACTCTAGAACCACTTATTATTTTCCAGGTACCTCTCAGTTGGAACATTTCCTTTTTGAAAATACTTTCCCCTTCAGCACTTCCTTCTGTTTTTCACTGGACCATATTGAGTTCTTTTTCTTTCATTTATTTAGTACCCATTTAATGAACACGTGCTGTGTGCTAGGGGCAGGCATAAACATCATAGTTCTTGCCTATGGAGAATTTGAATTTCAAAATCCCTAATTATTGTCCCTTACTTCTATGGTAATAGCAAGTTTTTGCCCCACTGACCTTTGGGAAGTCAGAACCAAAGCCCAGGTTTCGGCTTCCTCTCAAAGGTTGTTTATTCTTTCCATGTGCCTCTGTGTACTTCTGTGTCCTTTTTAGTGTAAGGCTACTTACCTGGAAAGGGCCAAGAAGAAAGGAGCGTGGTAGGGCTTGCAGATGCTCCCTTATTTATTTGGGTCCAAAGCCGAAAGACCAGGTCTGAGCAGCTTTTCTGGCCAGAGGAGGGGTACTTGCAAAATTCTAGGTGGAAGTAGGCCTACATAATGGGTCATTTGCAGAGGTTTTAATCTCCTGTCTCAGTGTGCTCTGCGGTATGAATTGACAGCCAGAAGCTTAGACGCTGCCTCCTCAGGACCAGCCCTTCTCAACCATACATGGCGTTCTGTCTGCCACTCTGTGGGCTTCTCGTCCCATCTTCTGCATACTCAGGCTCCCCTGGGCAGTTTTATTCTTGGTTTTACAATGACTCTCCCAATACTCTCCCCAGTATCTTAGCCCCTTATTTACGCTTAACATTTTCAGTCAAGGTCTCTATCTTATCATGCTTGGCAGTCACCAAAAGCTAATTTAACATGTGTATTTCCCAACACAGAGAATAATTCTTGTCTTTATAGTTTTTGACACACAACAGTCCATATTCATAAACCATTTTCCCACGGTACTTCTCAGTCATAGGTGGAATCATTACCACTTGTTTGGAAAGAAAAAGTGGGGTCTCTGTCAACTTGAAGATAGTTGCCCAAGCCCTTCCCACATTAGCTTTCTAGATTATTAAAGTGTGTTTTGGGTTCCAAAAGAAGAGATAAACAGACATGGCATCCAGGTGTGATCACCCTGATTTTACCCCAGGCTGCCTAGTGCTTTTGTGAGGAGTCAAGTTAAAGTGCTTATTCTTTACATGTGTAGAGGTCCCCCCCACTTCAAAGTGCTTTCTCTCTCTTAGTCTCTCTCCCTTTATTGCTCATATCCTCAAAATATTCCTGCTTGTGCAAAAGGAGGCATGTGGTCTTAGACTCATTTCTTATGATAATTCATAGAGTGGAGAGAGGTGTTGACTTTGTCCTGATTTTGAATTTGATTTTCAGAGTCAGGATTAAATCCCAGGTCTTGTGATCTTGAGACTTGTACAGTGTTACCGGACTCCAGATGTTATTTGAAAAACAAAACACGAAAGGCTACTTACTTCCTTGTAGTATTTTATCACAAACTGCCTACATTAAGTCAGGAATTTCAGGAAGTGTTATAAATATGGAAGATAATTTAGGAGATGTGAATTGCTGTGTCATGCAGTGGCTTCTTCCAAAAGCAAGGGAGAGGCAGGGAATTATGCCTCTCGTTCCTTCCATCTTGAGATTTTAAATCAACTTTCTGTCCTTAACCTTCCTAATCTGTTATTTCCACTAAATTATTTTTAAAAATTACTGATTTGGCAAATCAGCCTTTGTACCTAAATTTGACTTGTTAATTAATTGTAAAAGTAATATAGTGTCATTTCCCATTTCTATAGCCTTACCTTTCATGACTCCCTATGCCATCGTGTGACTCATTTGTTCTTTCCCTAAGGATCTGGAAATAAAACCATGTTATTGAGAAGAGAAAAATAGAACAGTTAAGTCATCTTTTCTGCCAGGTTATTCTGGGAATTTTTTTCATGTGGATATGTAGACACATTTATAATATAGGCATATACATACCCACATGTGTGATTTCTATAAAAGTATATACTTTTATTCATTCAGGAAAATTTATTGGCAGCCCACTCAATGCCAGATTCAAATGTTGGGTTCTGGGGAATCCAGCAGACACAATTCCCTTGCCCTCATGGAGCTTGCAGATGTTAAAGAATCAAGCAAACTCACCTAATTACATACACATGTGTATGTACGGAAGAAGTATATAACATGATGGTTGAAAGCATGCATTTTTGGAGTTGGACCTGTTTTCCTAGCTTAGCCGGCTACATTAAGTCACTTAAACTCTCACTCAGCTTCCTCATTGGTTAAGGAAATAGTAGCACCCCTGTGGAGTTACTGAGAGGTTTTAGTAAGATAACGCAAAGAAAAATTTTAATGTAGTGGCTGGTATATAGTAAGCCCTTGACAAATCTAATTATGACCACTATGTTTCATGTGTAATGACAATTTAATTTCAGTAAGTTAGCAAGCTATGAACTGATACCTAACTCTGAAATCAGATCCATGGAAGACATTTGTTCTGGACCTTTTTAAAGATTTTATTTATTTATTTGAGACAGAGAGAATGAGAGAGACAGAGAGCACATGAGAGGGGGGAGGGTCAGAGGGAGAAGCAGACTCCCTGCCGAGCAGGGAGCCCGATGCGGGACTCGATCCAGGGACTCCAGGATCATGACCTGAGCCGAAGGCAGTCGCTTAACCAACTGAGCCACCCAGGCGCCCTGTTCTGGACCTTTTTAGGAATGTGGTAAGGAGATAAGCCATCTGGTAGCGTGCAGTTATAAATAATGCTTCTTTCTGTGGACAGTCTCTAGTTTATAGCCATTAAAGGAAGTACACACTGCTTCTAATGAGGCAACAGAACTTATGGAATTGGGCCCTTACCATTTGTCTACTTTCTAGATGTTGAAAATAAAATCATGGAAGTCTTCAAGTATTCTTTGAAAATAATGTTTATCTATAAATACCACTTGGCTCAAGCTAATTGCTTATACTGTCTTTGTAACTTGCTAATGAGTTGTCATTGAAGAACACAGAAGATTGTGAGAGTAAGAGAATGTGATAAATGAAATCCTTAAGAAGGCTACACTTTATTTTTCTCACTTCAAGCAGTGCTTAGGGCCGTATCTGACTTTGTAAGTAGGACTGAACAGTTTTATACCATTATTATGAGAGATGGAAGTGGTTGAGTATGGAGCAAACCTTTCAGCAAATGTAGTCTGTACCCTGTGATGTTGGTGGTTTGGCTAGTTGGCCCAGAAGTTACTTTCCTTGAGGATGATAGCACTATATACCCTGCATTGTTGAGGATGACGTGTACTTTAGAACTAATCCATTGGATAGACCATGAATGTTCTATTAGCATATTAAGCCTTCTGAAATTACAAAACCATCTGCATATTCCATAGAGCAGATGATGAGAAAGTTAATTCTTTGTTGCAGAGTTTCAGTAGGCTACTTACTTTCTCTTAATAGTTGCTTCTTCTATATTTATGTTGACTGGTTTTCATCCTAGATATTTCATGGTCTTTAACAATGGTGTTAAAAATTACCATTTATTTCCATAATTACTGTAGTCCATGCCTTTTCAACAGCTCATAAATACCTACCATTAATAGGTGAGAGTAGTAACCATTTTCTTAGCACCTTGCTGCTCTTTTCTCTTTCTCTCTCTCTGTGCTTCCTGCCAGGAAGTTGGATAGAGTGGCTCTAAGAATTGAGGCCCTTGGCCACCTCATACCCACTAGGATGGCTACTGTTTAAAAAACAGAAAATGATAAGTGGTGGTAAGGATGTGGAGAAATTGGAACTCAGCTCCAACTATTGTTGGGACTTGCTGTGGAAAACAACATAGGTTTCCTCAAAATATTGCAAATAGAACTATATGATCCAGCAGTCCCACTTTGGGATATATTCCCCCAGAGAACTGAGAGCAGGGTCTTGAAGAGATATTTGTACACCCATTTTCACAGCAGCATTATTTACCATAGCCAAAGGTGGAACTAACCTAAGTGCCCCCTGATGAATGGTTAATGGAAATATGGTACAAACATGCAATGAAATATTATTTGGCCATAAAAGGGAAGAAAATTCTGACACAGGCTATCACATGGATGAACCTTGAAGACATTATGCTAAGTGAAATAAGCCAGTCACAAAAAGATAAGTATTGTACGAGTCTGCTTAAATGAGGTACGTAGAACAGTCAGATTCATAGAGACAGAAAGAATGGCAGTTGTGCATTTAGCACTTGTGGTTGCCAAGCGAGAGCGGGGACTTAGTGTTTAATGGGTTGAGTTTCAGTTTTGCAGGCTGAAAAGAGTGCTAGATTTGGACGGTGGTGATGGTTGCACAACAGTTTGATTGCACTTAATGCCACCAAACTGTATGTAGTTGACGCTTGAACAACAGAGGGTTAGGGGCACTGACACCCTGCATAATCAAATATCCACGTACAACTTTTGGCTCTTCCATAAGGTAACTATTGATAGCCTGCTACTGACTGAAAGCCTCACCAATAACGTAAACAGTCGATTAACACACATTTTGTATATTATATATATTGTATACTGTATTTTTACAATAAAGTAAGCTAGAGAAAAGACAATGTTAATAAGTAAGAGAAAATACATTTACAGGACTACAGTGTATTTATCGAAAAAAAATCCGTCTATGAGTGGATTTGTGCAGTTCAAAACCTTGTTGTTGAAGGATCAACTTGTACTTAAAAATGGATGAAATGGGGGGCTCCTGGGTGGCTCAGTTGTTAAGTGTCTGCCTTCGGCTCAGGTCATGGCCCCAGGGTCCTGGGATCGAGCCCCGCATCGGGGGTCCTTGCTCAGCGGGAAGCCTGCTTCTCCCTCTCCTACTCCTGCTTGTGTTCCCTCTCTCGCTGTCTCTGTCTCTGTCTCTCTCCATCAAAATAAATAAATAAAATGTTAAAAAAAATGGATGAAATGGTAACTTTTATGTTATGTGTATTTCACAACAATTAAAAAAAAAAAGTTCAGGTCCTTGAATAAGGCACCTGAAAGACAGTTGTGTTGCTTACCTCTCATCTTGGCAAGAATTGGAAAGAATCCCTGGAGTACAATCAAACTGTTGTGCAACCATCACCACCGTCCAAATCCAGCAAAGTGATTTGGGATGGGGAAACCTTAAGGTGCAAGGATCTGGGGATGTATCCACCAGCTCGTGCTGAATGGAGGTAAAGAAAGGACTTCGTAGGGTTTCTAGTGCAGCACCTGAATTTCACAAGGGAGGACACTCAAGCCAAGAGTAAAGTGACAGAACCAGGACTAGACGCTGGTTGCCCTGCCTTCCTCGCCTGTGTGTTGGCTCCCTGGTGATGCCTCCTGCCATGGCTCATCCTGTGGGATCTCCGCAGTTTTCTCACTGATACTTCCTGCTTGTAATGTGTCGTAAGCCCAGCACTTTTTCTTTCCAGAGTCAGTATCAGACACTACAGATCAAGGGCTCAGTCCCACAAGGCTGCTCTCATTTCAGATGCATGCTCCAAATGAGATCACCACACTAGGCACACTTCTGCCCAGCAGATTACAGACTTGGGGGTTCTCCTGATCTCCCCTTCAGGCTGGGTAATTTACTACAACAATTCCAACTTCCCAGCACCTCCGATTGTTCAACTTGGTAGCTCTCTGAACCCTGTTGTTTAGAGGGTTTTTACAGATGTTTAATTAAGTAAGCATGATTGAGCAAATCATGGCCATTGGTGACCAAAGTCCAGCCCCCCTCCCCTCCCTGGAGGTCAAGGGTGGTCCTGAAAGTTCCAAGCCCTGTAATGGCTTGGTCTTTCTGGCAGCCAGGCCCCATCCTGAAGGTAGCTACACACCTAACCCCTGTCCCTAATGAAACATCTCATTATCTTACAAAAGAAAGACAGTCATCACTCGGGACATCCCAAGGACTTTAGGAGCCTTCTACCAGGAACCAGGGACAAGGACCAAATGTTTATTTTTTATTATACCACAGCTAGGAAGAAAGGGATATACGAGGTAAGAGGAGAGATAGTGATGGTGGGTGGAGGGAGGGCATGATCTTTCAGCCCATCTAGTGAAGTGCCATCTGACAGAGACATTCACTGGAGCATTGAAGCAAACCTTGCAGTTGTCTGAGGGAAGATGCAGGAAGAACTCTAAGTGTAAGAAGACAGTGGTGTCACTGAGGAATTTGAGAAAAGGGATGATGTGAAACACACCAGTATCATGTTCCCTTAAAAAACATGTCCGCAAGCGGTCTTGTATATTCACACAAACACTTTCTACGTATCTGCCTGATGTTGTGGCTCATTGAGGTTTTATGGTGCCTATAGTAATGAAACTATTGAACTCCCTACTTATCACCATATTTCTGGGACATGATTTGTCCTTGGAAGTCTTTGAAAACCATTCCAACAATACACAAGGGAAGGTGAGATTTTTACACAGCAGGTCTATGAAATGGAACAGTTGCTTCTATGGTATAAGGTTAAGACCCCCAAACCCAGTGCGGTTTGAGCCAGTGAAACCACTAAAGGCATCTGTGGTATCAATCTGAGTATGCATGTCCAAGTGGTAGGTGTTGCTGTGGATTGTTAATATGGGTTTATTCCTGGGTGAAATAAGCAGATATTCCATGCTGAGAGAAGTGATTAAGAGAAGCACATCTAACAAGGGGCATGTTTCAGCTGCATATCTAACAACAAATGAACGTCTTTGTTTTTTAAAAATATGAACTCCACACTCATTGTTCTCCTTGGGTTTTAGTCATTTTCGTGCAGTGAACTTGTGAAATACCAAGACGTTTGTGCGCTTCAAACTGAACAATGGAATGATATATTTTTAAAAAATCCGATACTGTGTCAGCTCACCAGGGGCACACGGCAGAGCAGTTGAGTATGAGCCTAGAGCCAGACGACTTGGGCTTGAACCCTGGCTTACTAGATATGTGACCTTAGACGGGCTGTTTAACCTCTCTGCTCCTTACGTCTCCATCTGTAAAATGAGGCTAATGATTGCGTGTCTAAACATTTGTGGTTTGTGGCTGTGCCTGGCACCATTGTTAATAGCGTTTTCCTTTTGTTCCCCCAATTATCTTTACTTGGACAATAAATTATGTGGTTGCCTTATCAATAATCAAACCTATATCAGAAGATCATTTTAAATATTACAAACATTAAAAGCAATACCTGCTTATAATATGTGCTCAGTTAAGTACTAGTTGCTATTATAAGCTGCTATACCTAGAATCAGTGTTTTAAATATCTGATTTTATGCATTACCCCAGAAGCAAGAATTGTTACTGTAGACCTTGGGCTATGAAGTGACTTTTTTTTTTTTACTGGAAAATGGAGAAATCACCACAAAGTGAGCAAATTTAGTACAGTTTTGAAAATTCTCTTCCATTTTAACCTAGCATGGGTGAAATGAGTAGCATGGAAGAAATGGCTGTTTTCATTCATTTTGCTAACAGGCCAATCACCACCCAGGGCATGCTGGTTTGACAGACACAACGCTGTGGGGGTTGTTAATTTGGTTTTTGTGTTTAATGTGCTGTTCTTTCCAGTCTGATCCCTAGTTTTCTTTCTTTGACCTTTCTTTGGATATCATGACTTTCCTCTCCTCATGCAATGTCTAAATAAAGCTAATTGCAGTCCCTTCTTCATAGGTCGTTGCGCTAGGGGATAAAGAAATTATACCTAACTGAAAAAGCTTTATTTGAAGTAATGGTTTCATCTACCTACGCTTAAAATCCTTTGACATGTTTGACATTGGGTAAAAAGAGTGAGTTAGTGGGATTTGACTTTTCTTCATACATGCATTTTGGGCAGAGTTGCTACTGAGCTTGGAGGACAGTCAAGCTGGGCAGACACAGAAGTGGGTCGGACCTCGACTCCTGGCCCTGTCACTTGCTGGCTGTGGGGCCTTGGGCGCTCCATGTATTTCATCCTCCTGAGTTTCAGTATTTCTCATGTTTAAAATGGGGATAAAGATACTTGCTGCTTCCCAAGCCTCCTGTGAGGCTCAAATGAGATGGTGAGTTAGCATGCTCTAACCTAATGTCGGCTGAGAGTTCCTTTCTTTAAAAATTGGTTGAGGTGATTGAGACTCCTTTTAGAAGATACATGAGCGAAGGCTTCAGGAAAAAAAGATAAACATGCTGCTCGTGTTTGTTTCTGAGCTGCCTGTTGCGGCAGGTACTTGCTTATTTATCAGGGTGCTGCTTCAGCATGCGTGAAGTCCTTCAGATGGGTGGCTGGTTGATTGTCTTTTATCCTCAACTTCAGGCTGCTGGAACCATATCTGTGGGAGCCTGTGCGAACTGACAGCTTGAAGGCTCAACTAGAAGTCAAGTGTGCAAGAGAGCCTAGCTTTTAGACAACGAGGGAGAGGAGGATTTAGCTCTCAAAGGAACGTGCCCACTTCTCAGGCTTATAGAGTGGAGAATAAAATCTGTTCTTTTAAACTCCACATTCCCCTGCACTTAAGCTTCTAAGGAAGTCTTGGACTCCTAGCAGTTTAGGGCTCTGGAAGGCGTAGTATTTTTCTTCTTTTAGTTGATCCTGGTTTATGATTTTCTCTCCTTTAACTTAAAAATTGTTTTTATTATAGAAAATTTCAAATATGCAAAAGTCAAGAGAATAGTATATGATACCCCCATGTCCTTAGTACCTGGTTTTAATAATTATCAATTCATGTCTAATATTGTTTCATCTGTATTTCCACCCACTAATCCTTGCTCCCCTCCTCCTCTGGATTATTTGAAGAAATCCCACACCTTATATTTTATTAAGAATATAATTTTGTTTGTTTTTATTTTTAAAGAACAGCTTTACTGTAGTATAATTGCCATAAATTGCACAAAACTAAAGTGTACTAGTTGGTAAGTTTATACATTAGTGTGTATGTGTGTATGTGCACACACACAGATCAAAAAGTATATATACACACATATCCATGAGATCACCAGTCTAGATAGTAAACATATCCATCACCCAAAAGTTTCCTTGGGTGCCTTGGTAATCCCTTCAGCCTGCCCCTTTCTGCCTCCCATACCCAAGCGATTATCTGCTTTCTGTCACTGTATATTAGTTTGTATTTTTTAGAGTTTTACATGATTGGGATCATAAAGTACGTACTCCTTTTTTTTTTTGGTCTAGTTTCTTGCACCATGGCATAGTCTTTTACCTATTCTACCAATATTATTGTGCTTTAATTAGATACCATGTAGGAAACTGCAAGACCCATTAGGAGGCCATTGTAGTGGTCCAGGTGAGAAATGGAGGTTGGTACCAGGGTAGTTACCATTCAGATGATAGCTGCCATCAATTAGAGATCTGCTTTGGAGATAGAGCTAATCAGATCAACTGGGGGTGGGGGTTAGGGAGAGCTCGGAATCCAGAATTACTCCTGAGGAGTCTAGCATGAGCACGAGTGTGGTGAAATGGAGGAGATTCAGTGAGGAGCAGATATGTATGGCCTTTTCTGATTCATTCCTTCACTGGATGTCCACTGCTTTTTCAAAGCTATCATTATCATTGGTTGGTTTGAATCAGGATTTAATCCTCAGACAAAAACAGTATTTAAAGCACTTTAAGATATTTACAGGGTTGCTGGGTCTTCTCAGGAATGCTGTTAAATACAGGCTAGCTGCCATTGTCAAATTGAAAATAATGAATTTCAGTTTTCTCCTCAGGGGTTTGTTGTATCATTTGGACCAGGCAGGGGGAGAGAAAGTAGTACAGAGGCAAATCACATTTTCAAAAGCCAGTTTTAAAGGTGAGGTTCACTCCACTCTTTCTGTGGCTCCCAGAATGTTTTTGTGTTGGTTTTACCATTGAAAATATTCATGTTCTGCTAAGTCTAATGCTGTGATGACAACTTCTGCACGCACTGACTAGCTATGTGAATTTCATTGTAAAATAGGATAATCTGTCTTCCTTCTACAGGGTTATTAACATGTCAGCTATTTTATTAGAACTTGGACTTCCTTTGAGGGTTTGGCCTTTGAAAAATTGGGTAAAGTGATCTCTTTGATTTTGGAATTTTAGAAATTACATGCCACCTGGATTAATAAGTTTATGGGTACTTTTGGGAAACCTGAGTTAGACTTCATGAACTAATACTATATAATAGTAACAACAGAAACTGCACATTTATTATTTATTACGAAGTCCCTTTTATGCATTATCTTATTTAATCCCCACATCAATCCAATGAAATAGATACTGTTATCATCTCTATCATCTCCATTTTGCTGGGGAAGAACCTGGGATGTAGAAGGGCTACTTTATTAGGCCTAGGCTATTCTCAGAGTCAAGGTCAGAGCTGTGACTTGGACCCAGGCAGATTGTCTGACTGCAGAGCTCATGCTCTTCATTAATAGATAATACTTGAGGTGGATCTTACAAGATAAATAGAAGTTAAATGGATAGCGGGGACTGGCATATTATGCAAAAAGAATCTTGTGTCATTTCAGGGGACATAGGAACCTCATTGTCCTGGGGGGTGATGATGGGAAATAATGTTGATAGTGCTGGTAAGACCAGAAGGAGATAGGGCCTTAAAAAATACCTGTTTGGGTTATCCAGACCAGTTTTTTCATTGATAATTTAATGAGGTCTTTAAAAAGTCTTTTCAAAATCTTGACTAAGTGCAAGAGATCCCATTTCTATTTTCTCAGTTCCAAAGAGCTCAGGTGGGGAGCTTCTGAGCTAGCTGATCTCAGAAGCATTTTCTGATTTCAAACAACCTAGATTTTGCCAGCCAGGAGTAAATCCACTGTTCCCAACTTTTCTGCTCAGCTCTGATTCCCTTTAGTGTTAAAAGAATAGGCTTGTGGGCGCCTGGGTGGCTCAGTTGTTAAGCGTCTGCCTTCGGCTCAGGTCATGTTCCCGGGGTCCCGGGATCGAGCCCCGCATCGGGCTCCTGCTTGGCGGGAAGCCTGCTTCTCCCTCTCCCACTCCCCCTGCTTGTGTTCCCTCTCTCGCTGTGTCTCTCTCTGTCAAATAAATAAATAAAATCTTAAAAAAAAAAAAAAAGAATAGGCTTGTTAGTTTTAAACTGAATAGTCTTTCCAGACCTGCCCTCACTCTGACAGTGGTTGAAAGGCTAACAGTCGGCTAGCATCTGAATACCATTGCAGTGCTACCTAACTTATTTGATTCCTAAAAGGATGATGGTTATAAAAAGGAGAGTCTGTGATAAGGTGGTTAAGCCTTTTTCAGAGGCTAACTCTTATTTCCTGCTTTGAAAAATGTATTGTGCTATTTAGTAGTAAGAATTGATTATAATGAGGAGATGGTGAATGCAAAATAAAAGGTGCTTTTTGGCTTTAATAATCAGTGTTATCTCTGAGTGTCAGTGAAACAGAACCAATACATGCCAGATCATTTTAATTTTTATTGTACTAAATGTTTCTTTTTCTTCATTAAAAAAATGAATAGGTAGTTTGTGAATGTGGATTTCAAAAAGTACACAACTTCCATCCTTGTGTCCCAAGCCCTTCCTTCCTCCTCAGGCAACATTAATAGTTCTTTAATGACTCCCTTTATAAATGGAGTCTATGCATCTGTTAGCATATATGAATATACGTTATTTTTTTAGGATTTTATTAAGGAAATGATAATAAGAGCAGAGAGAATGTGCCCATAACTTAGCTTCAGCGTCTATTAACACTTGCCTGTCATGGTTCAATCAGATGTAGAGCAACTAGCGTGTGTGCATGCATGAGCAAATAATCTAAATGTCTACTTTACACCTAAAAAGTAATAAACATTGCAAATTAACAATAAAGTGTGACCCATATTAAGGAAAAAGATTAGTTAAATAGAAACTGACTCTGAGTAGGTCCACATGTTGGATTTAACAAAGACTTCAAAGCAGCTATTATATTTAAAGAATTAAAGGAAAATGTATTCAAAGAAATAGTAGGAAATATGATATGTGTCAACAGAGAATCACAGTAGACAAATGGAAATGATAAAGAGTCAAGTGAAATTTCTAGAAGTGAAAACTATAATAACTGAAATAAGATTTCCCTACATTAACTCAATAGGTTAGAAATAGAAGAAGGAATCAGTGAACTTGAAGGTAAATCAAGAGAAGTTTTCTAAGCCAAATAACAGAGGAGGGAGAAAGACTGGAGACAAATCAATAGAGCATTCTGTTCCAACATAGTTCTAACGCATGTATAATAGGAGTCTCAGATGGAGAGGAGGGAGAAAAAGGGACAAAACTTTTTTTTTTTTTTTAAGTAGGCTCCAAGCCCAGAGTGGGGCCCAGTGCAGGGCTTGAACTCACTACCCTGAGATTAAAACCTGAGCTGAGATCAAGAATCGGACACTTAACCAGTTGAGTCACCCAGGCGCCCCAAGGAACAAAACATTTTTGAAGAAATTATTTAAATACCAAATTTGATGAAAATTATCTATAGAGATCCAAAAAGTTCAAATAACTTCAAATAGGATAAACAAAAAGAATACACCTAGACAATTCATAGTCACACTATTGAGAGACAGAGAAAGCAAATTATATAAGCCAATTAATAACAAAATGAAAGAAACACATCTACAAAAATATAATAATAATAGGGGACTTTAACACCCCCCTCATTGAAATGGACAGATCATCTAAACAAAAGATCAACAAAGAAATAAAGGCTTTAAATGACACATTGGACCAAATGGAATTCACAGATATATTCAGAACATTCTATCTCAAAGCAATGGAATACACATTCTTCTCTAGTGCCCATGGAACATTCGCCAGAATAGACCACATCCTAGGTCACAAATCAGGTTTCAACTAGTACCAAAAGATTGGGATCATTCCCTGCATATTTTCAGACCACAGTGCTTTGAAACTAGAACTCAATCACAAGAGGAAAGTCGGAAAGAACTCAAATACATGGAGGCTAAAGAGCATCTTACTAAAGAATGAATGGGTCAACCAGGAAATTAAAGAATTAAAAAAATTCGTGGGAACAAATGAAAATGAAAACACAACTGTTCAAAATCTTTGGGATGCACAAAGGCAGTCCTAAGAGGAAAGTATATAGCAATACAAGCCTTTCTCAAGAAGCAAGAAAGGTCTCAAATACACAACCTAACCCTATACCTAAAGGAGCTGGAGAAAGAACAGCAAATAAAGCCTAAATCCAGCAGGAGAAGAGAAATAATAAAGATCAGAGCAGAAATCAATGAAATAGAAACCAAAAGAAGCATAGAACAGATCAACAAAAGTAGGAGCTGGTTCTCTGAAAGAATTAGTAAGATTGATAAGCCCCTGGCCAGACTTATCAAAAAGAAAAGAGAAAGGACCCAAATAAATAAAATGAATGAAAGAGGAGAGATCACAACCAACACCAAAGAAATACAAACAGTTATAAGAACATATTAGGAGCAACTATATGCCAGCAAATTAGACAATCTGGAAGAAATGAATGCATTCCTATAGACCTTTAAACTACCAAAACTGAACCAGGAAGAAATAGAAAACCTGAACAGACCCATAACCAGTAAGGAAATTGAAGCAGTAATCAAAAATCTCCCAACAAACTAGAGCCCAGGGCCAGATGGCTTCCCAGGGAATTCTACCAAACATTTCAAGAAGAATTAATACCTATTCTTCTGAATCTGTTCCAAAAAATAGAAATGGAAGGAAAACTTCGAAACTCATTTTATGAGGCCACCATTACCTTGATACCAAAACCAGACAAAGACCCCATCAAAAAGGAGAATTACAGACCAATATCCCTGATGAACATGGATGTAAAAATTCTCACCAAAATACTAGCCAGTAGGATCCAACAGTACATTACAAGGATTATTCACCACGACCAAGTGGGATTTATTCCTGGGCTGCAAGTTTGGTTCAACATCCACAAATCAATCAACATGATACATTAATAAAAGAAGGAATAAGAACCATAGGATCCTCTCAAAAGATGCAGAAAAAGCATTTGACAAAGTACAGCATCTTTCTTGATTAAAACTCTTCAGGGTGTAGGGATAGAGGGTACATACCTCAATATCTTAAAAGCCATCTATGAAAAACCCACAGCGAATATCATTGTCAATGGGGAAAAACTGAGAGCTTTCCCCCTAACGTCAGGAATGCGGCAGGGATGTCCACTATCACCACTGCTATTCAACATAGTACTAGAAGTCCTAGCCATAGCAATCAAACAACAAAAAGAAATCAAAGGCATCCAAATCAGCAAAGAAGAAGTTAAATTCTCACTCTTTGCAGATATGATACTTCATGTGGACAACCCAAAAAACTCCACCCCAAAACTGCTAGAACTCAACAGGAATTCAGTAAAGTGGCATGATATAAAATGAATGCACGGAAATCGGTGGCATTTCTATACACCACCACCAAGACGGAAGAAAGAGACATTAAGGAGTTGATCCCATTTACACTTGCACCCAAAACCATAAGCTACTTAGGAATAAATCTAACCAAAGTGGCAAAGAATCTGTACTCAGAAAACTATAGAATACTCATGAAAGAAATTGAGGAAGACACAACGAAATGGAAAAACATTCCATGCTCATGGATTGGAAGAACAAATATTGTGAAAATGTCTATGCTACCTAGAGCAATCTACACATTTAAGGCAATCCCTATCAAAATACCATCCACTTTTTTCAAAGAAGTGGAACAAATAATCCTAAAATTTGTATGGAACCAGAAAAGACCCCGAATAGCCAGAGGAATGTTGAAAAAAAACCAAAGCTGGGGGCATCACAATGCCAGACTTCAAGCTCTATTACAAAGCTGTTATCATCAAGACAGTATGGTACTGGCACAAAAACAGACACATAGATCAATGGAACAGAAGAGAGAGCCCAGAAATGGACCCTCAACTCTATGGTCAACTAGTCTTCAACAAAGCAGGAAAGAATGTCCAATGGAAAAAAGACAGTCTCTTCACCAAATGGTGTTGGGAAAACTGGACAGCCACATGCAGAAGAATGAAACTGGATCATTTTCTTACACCACACACAAAAATAGACTCAAAATGGATGAAAGACCTAAATGTGAGACAGGAATCCATCAAAATCCTAGAGGAGAACACAGGCAGCAACCTCTTCGACCTCAGCCGCAGTAACTTTTTCCTAGACACATTGCCAAAGGCAAGGGAAGCAAGGGCAAAAATGAACTATCGGGACTTTATCAAGATAAAAAGCTTTTGCACAGCAAAGGAAACAGTCAACAAAACCAAAAGACAACTGACAGAATGGGAGAAGGTATTTGCAAATGACATATCAGATAAAGGGTGTATCCAAATCTATAAAGAACTTATCAAACTCAACACCAAAAGAACAAATAATCCAATCAAGAAATGGGCAGAAGACATGAATAGACATTTCTGCAAAGAAGACATCCAAATGGCCAACAGAGAAATGAAAAACTGTTCAACATCACTCGGCATCAGGGAAATACAAATCAAAACCTCAATGAGATACCACCTCACATCAGTCAGAATGGCTAAAATTAACAAGTCAGGAAACGACAGATGTTGGCGGGGATGCGGAGAAAGGGGAACTCTCCTACACTGTTGGTGGAAATGCAAGCTGGTGCAGCCAGTCCGAAAAATAGTATGGAGTTTCCTCAAAAAGTTGGAAATAGAGCTACCCTACAACCCAGCAATTGCAGTACTGGGTATTTACCCCCAAGATACAAATGTAAGGATCCAAAGGGGTATGTGCACCCCAATGTTTATAGCAGCATTGTCCACAACAGCCAAACTATCAAAAGAACCTAGATGTCATCAACAGATGAATGGATAAAGAAGATGTGGTATATATGTACACAATGGAATATTATGCAGCCATCAAAAAATATGAAATCTTGCCATTTGCAATGACTTGGATGGAACTAGAGGCTATTATGCTAAGCGAAAGAAGTCAATTAGAGAAAGATAAGTATCATTTGATCTCACTGATATGAGGAATTTGAGAAGACAGGATCACAGGTGAAGGGAGTTAAAAATGAAACAAGTTGAAACCAGAGACAGACAAACTATGAGACTCTTAATCTCAGGAAACAAAGTGATGGTTGCTGGAGTGTTGGGGGGTGGGAGGGATGGGGTGGCTGGGTGATGGACATTGGAGAGGTATGTGCTATGGTGAGCACTGTAAATTGTGTAAGACTGATGAATCACAGACCTGTACCCCTGAAACAAATAATACATTATATGCTAAAAAAAGAAGAAGAAGAAGAGGAAGGTGGAAGGGAAAAATGAAGGGGGGAGGTCGGAGGGGGAGACGAACCATGAGAGACAATGTACTCTAAGAAACAAACTGAGGGTTTTAGAGGGGAGAGGGGTGGGGGGGATGGGTTAGCCGGCTGATCGGTATTAAGGAGGGCACGTATTGCATGGATCACTGGGTGTTATATGCAAACAATGAATCATGAAACACTACATCAAAAACTAATGATGTAATGTATGGTGACTAACATAGTAAAATAAAATTTTTAAAAAATGGCAGACTTAAGCCCCAACATATCAGTAATTTCTTTAAAAGCACATGCTCTAAGTATATCAATTAAAAGATAGATTGGCCATGTGGATTAAAAATAAAACCTAACTATATCCTGTCTACCAAAAACTCTTTTCAAATATAATGATGTAAGTGGATTGAAAACAATGATGGGAAAAGAGATACTATACAAACATTACTCAAAAGAAAGTAGGCATGGCTATATTAATATCATATAAGGCAGACTTTGAAGCAAAGCAATTTGACAGAGTCAGGGAAGGACATTCTGTAATGATAAAATGGTTAATCCAACAAAACGACATAGTAATACTAAATATACATGCACCAATGAATACAGCTGAGACATATGAAGCAAAAACTAATTTAACAAAGAATTCAAAGGAGAAATAGACCAATCCACAATTGTAGTTGGAAACTTTCACACCCCTTTGTCAACAATTGACAGTATAATTACATAGACGATCAGCAAGGATAGAAGAGAACTCAGTGATACCATCAATGAACAGGATCTAACCGACAAGAGCAGAATATCCCTTCAAGAACTCATGGAACATATACCAAAGACCAAATCCTATATCATCAAATAAACCTCAGTACATTTTTAAATGTTGTAGTCATATAGAGTATGCTCTCCAATCACAATGGAGTCATACTGGAAATCAATAACAGAAATAAATTAGGAAAATCTCCGAACACTTGGAAAGTAACAACACATTTCTAAATAATCCCTGGGTCACAGGGCAAGCTCCGAGGTAAATCAAACAGTGCATCAAACTGAATGAGAATGAAAACGTGGTTGAGTGCGTTACATGAGGAGTGGCCCACAAGGCGCCCTCCTGTGCCCCAGGGCCAGATGCTCACTCCAGGTAACCAACTCCCCACTGGGACACACTGTATAAGAAAAGCAGAGTAAATCCTTGATTCCATGTTATCTTCTAAGCAAAAATGATAGTGTAATATACTCTGACAGAAGTGCCTTGTGTTTTCTTTAATGTGCCTCATTCTTTTTAACAGCTGCATAGTATTCCACACTGCAGAGTGAGTGTATCAGACAGCATGTTTAACAGTAGTGCTTTTTGACTCTTTGCTGACTGATGACATTTTGTCAGATTCTCAGTCCCTTTTGTTGCTTTCCTTGTCATCGTGTTGTGTATGCAAAGGAGGGGAAGGGTAGTGTCCCTCTTTACTGCACAAAATGTCATTGTTATTGCTTCTTTGAAATACATCCTGGCAGCTTTGAGCAGGCTGGCCACCCTCCTTCCTGCCGGCTTATTTTTCATTCAACAAGCCTGTCTTACTGATGAGGGTCCTGTGGGTTTTTCATTGTTGACGACTTTTATGCCTTCCCAGGTGTTTTAAATGAGGGTATATTTCCCTGCACTAACACTCAGCGTTGCTTCTTTATCTCTTTTCCTGAGAACTTTAGCTGCATCTTGGCCTTTTGAGATCACTGGGGCAGACATTTAGAAACTCGCATTTTTTTGTTTGTTTTTTTTCTGTTTTTTGCAGTCATCCAAGCATTAGAGACGTTCGTATTTTGGTGTCTGGGAGTAGAGTGGCTATGGGTAGTAGTCCCTTTGGAGATAACATTCACATGGGTCCTTGTCTGTTTCTGGGTGGAGTCCCTGTGTTCAGTGTGGTTTTTTACTTAGGTTTTTAATATAGGTGGTAGAGGTGCTGGAGCACCGCAGCCTCTGTTCTCCTGAGGGGTAATAGGCAGAAAGATGACGCATTCAGACACTAGTGTTCGTAGCTTCCTAAGTTTTAACCTGCACTCACAAACTTGATCATGAGAGACAATTTGAATCTTGATGTATCGATCCTTTCTTTGACAAATAGAAATGACATTTCCCCTTTGTATTGGTGTCCTAGGGCTGCCGTAACAAGTCACCACAAACTTGGTGGTTGAAACAACAGACATTTATTCTCACAATCTGGAGTCTAGAAGGCTAATATCAAGGTTCTGGCAGGGCTGTCCTCCCTCCGGCATCTCTAGGGGAGATCCCTTCCTTGCCTTTTCTTAGCTTCTAGCAGGTCCTAGGAATCCTCGGCTTGTAGCTGCATCATGCCAGTCTCTGCCTCCATCTTCACATGGCCTCCTCTGCGTGTCTCTCTGTGTCCTGTCCTCCTATGACAAGGACACCAGTCATTGCACTTTTAGGGTTCACCATTATACTGTATGACATCATCTTAACAAATTACGAAAATTACAAATCTGCAAAGTCCCTATTTCTAAATAAGTTCACATTCTGAGGCTCTAAGTGAATGTGAGTTTTGGGGGGACACTATTCAAACTGCTACAACCCTCCTAGTAATTTTTCTGTGGGTTTTTTTTGTTTGTTTTGGTTGGTTGGTTGGTTGGTTTTGCAAAGTGGTGAGCATTTCAAACAGTTACAGCTAATCCTACCTCATGTTGTTTTCTGGCAAAAATAGTTTTATTTGTAAGAATCGTCTGAGCAGGGGCGCCTGGGTGGCTCAGTCGTTAAGTGTCTGCCTTCGGCTCAGGTCATGGTCCCAGGTCCTGGGATCGAGCCCCACATTGGGCTCCCTGCTCAGCGGGAAGCCTGCTTCTCCCTCTCCCACTCCCCATTTGTGTTCTCTCTCTCGCTGTGTCTCTCTCTGTCAAATAAGTAAAATCTTTAAAAAAAAAAAAAAAGGATCATCTGAGCAGTCACCTAAATCGAGGACAGTATTAATTGCTGTGGTTGTCAGTACAGGGTGACTCTCAGTAGTGTTTGTGTCCCTTTGATAAGTGTCGTATTTATTGACTGCAGGCTTAGTTCATCGGAGACGGTGATGAAAGGGAATGATTTTGTTCTCGCTCGTTCTTATTGGCAAATCAGCTCCTTCTTGTCCTTCGATGTAACCTGACAAAAGAATTTAATCTTGCATGATATCAGATACTTCGGTCAGAATGTAAGCTGTCATTTGGTGCATCGTGACGCAGCACGTGGAGAGCCACCTGAGGGAAGCAGTGGTACGGCAAAAACTCCTCAGCAAGAAATTCCCTGTAGGAGACATTGGCCATTATGTGGGATAACTCCACAGATAGCAATGTGTTCCTTTCAGCTTCATACTTCTCTAGGATAATAAACACACCCAGCAGATTCTGATGCAATGTCTGTCAGGTTCCAGACACTCCTGGGAAGAAGGCTGCGCTGGCAGTCCTTATTTTCACAGGTAGTTTTTCTCATTTACAGTTTGCCCATTTCTAACTGCTAAAAGTTTATTAGCATGGCATTAAGCATTTAAGGCCATGGAAATACTGGGGCCCTGCTGTGAAATGAAGAATAGCTGGGGGCGTGGGCTGTGACCCTTTCTAAGTACCTGGAAGTGCTTAGAGAACGTGAACTTCTGCCCACATAGTTGACATTTGCAGGTCAGTATGTTAGCCAAGCTTGGAGAAAACATGGTTCTTTTAACTTCTGCCACTTATGTCTGAACCCTTGACTCTAGGTAGTTGACAAGAAAAGGAAAACTAAGATAAGCGGCATTGTTCGACCTTGTCTCGTTTTCAGTAGACAAAAAGCAGGCAGCTACATGATTAATTGACTTTTTGCCTAACAAAGGAAAAGCAAAAAAAATGTAAGCCCCTAAACTTCCCATATGTGGTTCTGGTTTGTAGGAGGTTATTGGTACTTCTCAGACGTTCTTTGCATGACTCATCTGATGTTGAGGCCCTTATGCTGGCAACTAAAGTTTTAGGATGTTCATTTCCAGTGCACTTTTATCCAAAGCCCTTCCTAGAAAAAATAGTCTTACCTCTTGGCTGGCTGATTCAGGCTTCAGTTTTCCCTACAGTGGTAGCAACTCTTGCTTCTTGCCCCCCTTGTAGGCATTGCCCAATTTCCTACATTCCTGGTCTCTAAACGGAGAGCATCAAATGGACTGGAGCCAGGCTGCCTGGGTGTGCATCCATCCTTATTCTGCCACTTGCTTATCTTACTTCAGAAGTTGGTATGGAGAGGGGCGCCCAGCTGGCTCAGTGGGTGGAGCATGGAACTCTTGATCTCGGGGTTGTGAGTTCTGGCCCCATGCTGGATGTAGGGATTACTTAAAAATAAAATCTTAAAAAAAAAAAAAGAAGTTATAGAGATTACATGGGTTAATATTTGCATCCATGCTTGGCTCATAGCAGCACTATATAAATCATTTTAAAAAGATAAACTGTGTTCCGTATCTTGATTGTGGTAGTGGTTACATACCTATACGTTTGTCAAAACTCACCAGATATGTGCATTTAAAAAGGATTAAAAAGGTTAAAGTTTACTGTATGTAAATTATACCTCAATAAACCTGACCTAAATTTTTTTTTAAAAGATGAAAAGCAAAGTCCTTCAGTCAGCAAAGGGTTTATTAGGTGTTGCACAGTAAGATTATAAAAACATAATTCAAAAGGCTAGCTAGTCCACTTAAACAAGCCAGTTGTTAGGCAGGATAAATTTGCATATCAGCATGAGAAGGTGCTCTAGGAGATGCTGCCAAGCAGCTTATTAGTCACCTAGGTGAGAAATGCTATTACGGGGGCTTAGAAGGGGGAATTGTTTGCTATAGTCACAAAGATTTCACCAAAGTGGGAACCTGAGCCAGACCTTAGAGGGTGGGTAGGATTTGTAGAGGTGGGCATTTGGAAGGGTGCGTGGGTGCAGATTCAGGGTCCGGGGGCAGAAAAGCATGTGAAGAGTTGAGGCAGCTGTGAAGAGCTGGTTGGACTAAAACAAACTCTGCCAGTCCTTGAGGAACATCTGTGCTTTCTGGACTGATGTGTTCTCTTCATCCACAGAAAGGCCCCCCTTCTGGAAAAGACCGGGTGAAGAAAGGTGGATCCTACATGTGCCATAAGGTAAGCCAAGTCATTAAACTCTGCATTGGTGTACTAACAATAGGTTAATAGATCCACTGTAAACCTTAGCCCTAAAATGTCCCATCCACTTCTGCTAATACATACCTATTCTCATCAAAGTAAAATAATAATAATAATAATACTCATTTCAGATTTGGATACAGGCATGGGGAAAAGAAGCAGAGGTTGTGAATAATCTATTGTTAACTAATTTCCATCTGTTGAATCTTGACCCACTGAGAGAACTTTATTGTCCCATGAACCAGGGTGGACAATATACTATTTCCAGCATGTCTGTCTGGAAGTATACCCTTCATTTATTTGAAACTTCTATAAATTTTGGGATCCTCTGTTGAGATTAAGGTGAGAGTTGGAAATGGAGGGTGGATTGTAGTGTACTGGAATGGAAACATCACAAATGTTCTAGGTATAATGTATGTGCTTTGTGAAATAAGCATCAATCTCAGAGAGTGTTTCTGCTCTGGGCTATGATTTCAGCGTCAGAAATGTTTGTTCTTGGGTAATCAGTGTGAGTTGGTGTTTCATGAGTAAAATTTTTGAGGAGTTTGGAAATTGAATACCACCTCTCCCTTTTTTCTTTAAATCATGTATTTTTAGTATCTCCAACACTTCAGCTTCTTTCTATCCCTATGCAAAGATGGCATTTTGCAGATGGTTATTACAAGAAGTTTTCCATGGTAATTCAGTTAGTCCAGGCAGTTAGAGACTTAAAACAACCTATAAGGGCTCCAAATTAAATGACTAATTTGACAATGGGTGTATTATCAAATTTTACCTTAACACAGTGGTTCTCAAACTTTATTGCACATTAGAATCATCTGGGATCTGTAAAAAAGACTGATGCATATTCCCCCACTCAGCTCATTTTGATTTCTCTGGAGTGTGGCCTGGGCATCAGGATTTTAAAGGTCTCAGGGGGATGAAAACATACTGCAAAGCTTGGAAACCACTAGTCTAAAGAGAATCTCTGTAGATTGTGTGTATGTGTATCTTCTGTATTTCTTTAAAATTTTAATCCAGTTATTTAAGTGGAAGTTCATATTTGGTTTACTTTATGCTTTAAACCTACATTTATGACAAGATGTAGGCAAATTTATCTTTACAATTCTAATTTTAATTTGAAATTAAAAGCACTGCCCTAGGTCATCCTGGTACTTTTAAATGTTCACACACATATCAGTCTTTAGTCCCCGATTTTTTCTTTCATTCAAGCTGTTACTACAAGTGTATTGAATTCTTTTGCTAGGGAAATAGACTTCCATGAAAAACAAAATTTCTCTTTGCAGAATAGTATCTCACAACCTTAATTACCACCAGTTGTATTTGTGACATATGACACTTTTAAAAATTGAGAATTCATTTACTCTGCAAGATTTGAGGACCAGAAGATTTTCCCTCAAGAAAATAGAGAAAATGATGCTTATAAAAAACATTTTTAAGTATGAACACTAAAAGTATTCCATTGCTGTGCATATGAACGTGTTTACTTTAACATTTCATATTTTTTGCTTATTTTGAATCTGTATTTTTATAAGCTTCCCAGCTTATTCTTTTAAAATATCTTTTAATCTAATATATGTTTTTAATAAATACACTTACATGGTATAATTGGTTTATCTTGTGTTCTGCAACTTTCTTAAACTCAGCTATACTAATAATGTTTTTGTAGATTCTTTTAGTTTTTCTACATTGGTGGTTATATCATCTATGAATATAGACAATTCTTTTAAAATCTTTTTCATTACTTTTTCTTGTTCTATTGCATTGGCTAGAACCTCTAATATAGTATTGAATATGCATGGTATGAACAGACATTCTTACCTCATTTTTTATCATAAGGGGTTAAACATTCAACTTTTCAAAGTTAGGTGTATTAGCTGTAGTGTTTTTGGAGATGTTCTTTATAAGTTCAAGGAAGTTTCCTTCCTAGCTTTTTGAGAGTTTTTATCAGAAATGGATGTAAATTTTTCTGGATGCCTTTTCTGCAGCTATTGAGATGTTTGTATGGTTTTTCTTTTTCAGTTTGTCAATATGGTAAATTATGCTCATAAATTTTTAGTTTTCAAATGTTAAACCATGTTTGCCACCCATTGTCAAATTCTTAGACTGTGCTTGCTTAATTATGATGTATTATCCTTTTTATATGTTTTGGATTCAGTTTGTTAAAATATTGAGCATTTTTGCATGTACCCTCCTGGTGGTTATTGGTCTGTTGTTTTCTTGTCTGGTTTTGGTATCATTGTATTGCTGGGTTTAGATACTGAAGTTGGGAAATATTCCCTCATCTTGAATTTTCCGGAACAGTTCATGTAGAATGCAGTATTTCTTCCTTAAATGCTTGATAGAATTCCCCCAAGGAAACCATTTAGGAGTAGAGTAGTAACCATAAATTTAATTTGGTTAACAGTGGCAGGGTTATGCAGATTATCTCATTCTTCTTGATTAAGCTCTGGGAGTTTGTGCCTTTTAAGTAATTTGTCTATTTTAACTGAGTTGTTGAATTTATTGGCATAATCTCTGCCTTTTCATTGGCTGTTTGTACCATTTACATTTAATGTGGTTATTGATCTTGCTGAGTTTAAATTTGCCATCTTGATATTTGTAGTCTTTTTTTGTCTCATCTGTTCTTTGTCCTTTTCTCTGACTTCTTTAGTTAAGCATATTTTATCACTCCATTTTCTGTCCTTTGGCTTATTAGCTAAAACTCTTTGTTTTAAAATTTTAGGGGTTCATTTAGAGCTTATATTAAGCTTATATTCATATAGAGCTTTTCTATATACTTGAAAGGTAAGTTTTAATTTAGTCATATTCAGAATGATGAAGAGAGTATTCCAGAAGAGAGAATAGCAGAGTAATAAAACAGAGTGGGATCCATAGGATTTCCCAGAAAAAAATTAGCTCCAGGATCTTCATTAAGTTAATTGTAGATGATGTAGGTATTTAACATCAGGCTGGTATTTCAGTGATATCAAGAAAACAATACAGTGTTGGCTGTGAATTACTTTCAGAGCACTTATCCTTTTCACTAGATTAAGAGTGGCAGCTATAATTAAATTACTGAGTTGTGGACTCTGAAATTAGATCTGGATTAGAGTTCTATAACTTCTCCTTGCTAGTCTGTTACCTTTCTTACTTAACCTTTCTAAGCCTCAGTTTTTACATTTGTAAAATGCACACCATAATTGCACCTCCTGTAAGGTTCTTAGGAGGAATGAATGGACCAAAGTATATAAGCATAAAGTATATACTACTAGTACCATCATCATTAACCATTGCATTTATTATAATTAGATTGTTTTCCCCCTTCCCTTTTCAATAAAGAGTCAACTAATGAACTAACTAGAGAGGCAGAATCCTTGAAATGATTCTTATGGCATAGGTGAAAATCAGTAAAAGAAAGGAAATGAATATAAAGAAAAAAATGTAATTCATTTTGAAAAAAATCACCTTGCTTAGAAGGTGACTTAACTTTTGATCATGGACCAGGGCTAGCTTGCATGACTAACATAAGCTCTGATGATTATTCGTACCTTATTGAAAGTCCATCCAAAGTACAGCTTCAATAATGAGAGCACAGAAAGAAAAACTGTGAGAAAACATGGTGTTGGGTTAAAGGCCCAGACTCTTTTTTTTTTTTTTAAAGATTTTATTTTTATTTTATTTATTTGAGAGAGAGAATGAGATAGAGAGCATGAGAGGGGGGAGGGTCAGAGAGAGAGGCAGACTCCCCACCGAGCAGGGAGCCCGACATGGGATTCGATCCTGGGACTCCAGGATCATGACCTGAGCTGAAGGCAGTCGCTTAACCAACTGAGCCACCCAGGCGCCCAAAGGCCCAGACTCTTAAATGGGATTGAAAAGGCTGTAGTCGTGGATCCACTGCTTATAGAAGGTGACCCTTGGCACACTATTAGCATCTCTGTGCCTCAGTTTTTTTCTGTGTATACAATGCAGATGCTAATACCTACCTCGGATGATTATTGGGAGGATTAAGTGAATTAATACATTTAATACATGTGAATTTCTTAGAACATTTCATACAGTAAGTACTCAAGAAACACTAGCTGTTGTTCTTGAATGTTGTTAGACTAATCTCTGTGGGGTCTTTAACCCAACCCATGAAATGGAGGAAATCCTCACCCTCCTTCCATTTTACACCAAGATTACTAAGAAAGGAGTTGATCTAGTGTCGATGGCAAGAGCAATGGGTGTGAAATCGAGAGACCAGGGTTCTGCTGTGTGATTTCATATAATGATTTTTTTTATAATGAGCTACACTTTCTTTAAACCTTCCCTTTATCCCTGAAAGTCTTCTTCTCATAAAAACCATATTGCTGTTCCACTTGACTTCAGAGCCCCAAGGCTGGTAAGTCATTATCTTAAATGGATTGTTCCTGAGTTCAGGATCACTTTCTTAGTGTAGGTATTGAGATTAGTTTCACACAGTAATTATCCATTTTGATGAAAAAGGGCTAAAGTGGGTCCTTCCCACTACCTCTGTCCTTAATTAGTAAAATGACCCATATTTCAGCCACTCAAAGACCTAACATAATTAATAACCATTTTTGGTGCTAAAAGTAGAGCTGGAAAAAAAGAAAAAGCAATGAGGACATTTAAAATCAGACCATTTTCCTCTTTAATTATGTGTTCTATTAGTTGCCCATTATCGGAATTGAAAATGAACTACTTATTAATAAATGTTTGCTGAGTGAATGAGTTCATTTGAAATGGAATGATGATGTGAATTCACTCTCTTATGGTGGTCCTGACCTCCTACCCTTTAACTTATGATGAGACTTGCTTTTTTAGGGTTTAGTTCTACACAGTCATTTAGGTTAATGGAAGGTTATAGGGACTGCTGTGATCTCATAAAGGACTAGCTGTTTTTGTTGTCACTGATTTTAAGCTTTTATTCTTTTGCCAAAAAAAAATTCATTGCATAAAAATTAGAAAATAAATAATAAACATAAAAATGACAATAAAAAGCCCTTATCCTGCTTCCTAAGTAAGCTGTCAGTAGTATTTTACCCACATTTATTAGTGCACTTTTATTTCTTTCCCCCCCATAATGGAATTATTTTCTGTGTGCCAAGGTCTTCAGATATGGCTATGGCAAAAATCTCTTCTACATTATGGATCTCTTTCCTACTGTCTTACGTCACAGCCTCCTCACAGTCCTTCTGAATACAGTCTTCCAGTCGGGCATCGTTTGTCAGAATTGTTACAGTCTGATTTTTGTGGCATATGAGCAGTATCTTATTTTAAAATAGTTTTTTATGTAATTTGAGAGACAAGTTGCATATAGAAATATGCCATCCAACAAAGACCTTAGTCCTATGCCTTAGTTACCAGAGATATTCCTCATCTTTCCCATTTATATAGCAAGTAACTTCTGCATGTAGGTAGCAAATGTACGGTTGGCCCTTGAACAGCGCAGCGGGTAGGGGCGCCAACCCCCCACGCAATCAGATATCCACATAAAACTTTTAACTCCCCCAAAACTTTTCTGATAACCTCCTGATGACTGTAAGCCTTATCGATAACATAAACAGCTGATTACACTATTTTGTATGTTACATGTATTATATACTGTATTCTTATAATAATAAAGTAAGCTATAGAAAAGAAGATGTTAAGAAAATTATAAGGAGAAGAGGAAATACGTTTACAGTGCTATACTGTTTTTTTAAAAAATGCAGGTAAACAGACCTAGTGCAGTTCAGACCCATGTTGTGCAAGGGTCAACTGTAAATCCGCATTCAGATACTGGCAGTATTATCTTTCCAGCAGAAGCTATTTAAGACTGGTGGAGAAGCTGGCTAATGCTTTTGTTTTAGTGAGGAAGCAGATTAACCCCCCAAAAGTCAGGTAAGACAGTCAACGTTAGTTTCTATAATTAAGAGTGTTGTGTTCATTTAAAGATTTTATTTATTTATTTGAGAGAGAGCGCGCACACAGGCAAGGAGAAGGGCAGAGGGAGAGGGAGAAGCAGACTCGCTGCTGAGCTGGCTGGACATGGGGCTCTATCTCAGGACCTTAAGATCATGACCTGAGCTGACGGCAGATGCTTAACGAACTGAGCCACCCAGTCGCCCCTGTTGTGTTCATTAATAAAGTGACAGTTACAATAACTTCCACGTGTCCAGTGCTTTACTTTTTTTTATGTAAAGACAAGATGAAGCATTTTGACATTATTTCATTAATAGCCCTATATCATTGACAAGGGAACAGATTCAGAAAGGCTTTGCCTATGGTTAAATAGCTAAGGAGTCTTGGATTTTGCTCTTTCTGGTGAGTAAATTAGCACAGTGGTTGTCACGATTTCCATTTGTATCAAGCCCAAATTCTTTCTGCTGAGAAGACTGCCTGTATTGTAACTCCATCCTATTTATCTACCCATGTTTCCTGCTTTTTATCATTTATTGCCTTTATACAGTGATTGCTTTTGCCTGGAATTATTGTTCTCCAAATCTTTGGGCAACTCACCTGGCGCCACCTCAGAGAGGCCTTCCCAGGCTGCCTTGTCTAAAGTAGCCACCTACTCACTCCCACTCCTGTCTCCCTATTTCACTTTCTTCCAAGCTGACCACTACCAGAAACAATCTTGAATTTATCGGTTTATTTATTGTCTGACTAATCCCTGTTGAATGTAAGCTTCCTGCTGACAGGTGCATTGTCTGTCTTGGTCTGCCTTTTATCCCTCATGCCCAGAATAGCATCTAGCATGTCTCGAATACTTAATGAATAAATAAACTATGCTCTGACATGATCAGGCTATGGCCTTGCTATCCCCTTAACTGGCCCAAGTTTTTCCATTTTCATGCCTCCGATGTCATTATTGTCTCTACTTAATATACCTTCTTTCCTCCTTTCTAAATTCTATAAATGAATTCTTCTCTAACTGCAGCCCCTGGGTCCCATAGCATTAGCAGCACCTAGAAGCTTGTTAGAAGTGCGAATTCTTGGACTCCACACCAGATTGACTGAGTCAGAATCTTTGGGTGTGTGGCCCAGGAGTAGGTACTTAAGCTCTTCAGGCTGTTCTTGTGTGCATGCTGAGGTCCGAAGACCACTGCCATAATCATGTAAATCGAGCTATGGCCAAGTTTTGCCTTCTAGAAGTCTTTCCAAAGTCTTTCCTAGAGACTTTGACATTCTACAAGGGACCATTCCTTTACCTGAATTAATAAACCCTAGCATGTTTTATAGCTGTTTGATGTGTTGTCATTGTTCCCTCAGCCAGCCTGTGATCTCCAGCAGGACAAGACCATGCCCTCAGTCAGGCTTCCTCTGTGGGTGTGCACACAGGCAACCAGGAAATGCTTGTTTGTTTTTTGTTGTGTGTGATACAGTTATGGAACAAGGATGTCCATGTCTAGATGCTTGCCTGCCCCTGAACTCAATTCTTGCTCCAATGTAGAATTCACTACACACACTTGGTAGCATGGGACCCTGGATTATCCACGGGAGTTTGAGTCTAGAAATACCAGAGCACTATTGCTTCATAGCAGCCGGGTGAGTAGGGCCTATGTGGGATGAGGCTTCTTTTTTTTTTTAAGATTTATTTATTTATTTGAGAGACAGAAAGAGAGCACGCTTGCGCGAGTGCACGAGTTGGGTGAGGGGCAGAGGGGGAGAATCTCAAGCAGACTCCCTGCTGAGTGTGGAGGCTGACGTGGGACTCGATCTCATGATCCACGAGATAGTGACCTTCCCTGAAAGCAAGAGTCGGACGCTTAACTGACTGTGCCACCCAGGGGCCCCTGGGATGAGGCTGCAGCTGTGTCCTCCTGCATGGTGACCTCTAGTCACTTCAGAGCTTCCGTTGCAGGGCAGGCACAGGTAGTATAGCAGATGCCATCAATTTTTTTATTATTTCAGGCCTATTTTTTATTCATCTTCCTCTGCCTGCCTGAATACTGGTAATATGTTCTATTCCTCACTGGCCACAGGGAAAATGAGAAAATTGGTTGATATCGTTTCACTATCTGTAGAAGACAAACCACTATGTCTTTCTTTTTATGGTGGATGTACTCCAGACAATTTCTGTGGCAGCTTTAGAGATAATTCTTATGAAGATTAGAAACACTCAACTTCTATGAGAAAAAGGAGAATAAGAATTAAGAAAAAATAAAAACGAGCTCTTCCATGCAGACCTATTTTTCCCTCCACAAATGATCTCTCCTTCATGAGTCCCAAAGTTACTGTACATGATTCTTTGTGCAGTTTCTTTAACCACCTGGCAGGGACTTTAGTTTCACTGGGTCAACTCAGCATTAATGCTCATGCCACACAGGATAACTACTTTATTTTCATTCTCTGTTATTTTGGATCCACGTACAATCCTAGTATATAAGAGTTCCATGCATGGTTGTTTTTGGAATATGGAAAGTTTTGATGTAAATGCAGTAATCTGTGGTTATTCAGGAATACCTACTAGGTGGCCGGTGATGAGTGTTAGGCCTTCTTACGCATGCAAGTAGGTATGTCCCTGCAGGACAGGTGTATTGGGGGTGGGAAAGAAGCATGAGACGTCCTGTCTTTCCATCTAGGAGTATAGAATTTTGCTACAGAGGCAAGCGCACTGTCAGAGCTGGGTTCGAATTCTACTTCCCTCAATAAGTGTGTCATCTTGGATAACCCATTTAATTTCTCTGGGCTGTTCTGACCCAGTGAAATAATACTTGCAGTGCCTCGCACCCCTGGAGTGTGCTAGGTGCTCAATGTCTGTGTGTTTGTGCACATGTATGTATGTGTTCTCTGCGCCTAGAAAATAAAACAGATACAAAATATCCCCTACACAGTAATGTATAGCTTTATAGCTAATCCAAAAGCAATGTATTTCTTTTTTTTTTATTAAAGATTTTATTTATTTGAGAGAGAAAGAGAGAGCACATGAAGAAGGGGAGGGGCAGAGAGAGAGGGAGAAGCAGACTCCACGCTGAGCCAGGAGCCCGACGTGGGGTTCAATCCCAGGACCCTGAGATCATGACCTGAGCCAAAGTCAGATGCTTAACCAGTTGAGCCACCCAGGCACCCCCAAAAGCAATGTATTTCAAAAAATGTTTTTCACAGCCTTTCCCACTCTTTATGTTCCTAGGCTTGCTGTCTAATTTTTGCCACTCTGTTGAATATTAAATAATATCTTAATGTTGTTCATAATTAATATTTTCTCATTTGCCATTTAGCTTTATTATTTGGTTTAATGTCATATACTCTAAATGTAAAAATAACTTTTCAAGTTATGAAAGTAATGCATACTTATCAGAGGAAATTTGAAACTCCATTGCTCAAATATAACTACTGTTTTTATTGTGGTGCATTTTCAATCTGCAGTCTTTTTTTTCTTTGACATATGTAATTATATAGCTTGAGATCATACCACACACAGTTTTGTATTCTGACTTTTCATTTAACAGTGTACCATGAGAATTTCCTATGTCATTAAGTATTACATAAAAACATGACTTTTAGTGGTTGCTTAGTAATCTCATATGTGGATGCGCATAACATCTGTAGTCATTGCTTGTTACCTGGGTTTTTTTTACTGTTCTAAGTAATATTGGCACTAACATCTTTGCACCATATCTATGTCTGTTTATAAGGTAAACATTGGATTCTATATGGTGAACTCTGAATGTGCGGCCTTTTCCAAAACTACATGCTCAGTATGCCGAGGGGGTGTTTGTGGGGGAAGCCCTGTCTCCCGGTAGGCATGCCTTCCCTGTGGCTGGTACTTGGGTGCAGCACGAATCTGACAGATGAGAGCCCATCACCGAGTCTGAGAATACTCACCTTTCTCTCTGTCTCGGGCCAGTCCTACTGCTACAGGTATCGCTGTGCTGCTCGAAGCCAGAACACGCCCGACAGCTCAGCTTCCAATCTGGGATTCCGCTGTGCCGCTGACCGTCAGCCCACCACGGGCTAAGAGCCGAGATGAGCCTTCCCAAATCCCAGAAGTCGTGTCTGACCTGCCCTCGGCTTTCCTCAGAATGTTGAACGACTTCAAGTGAAGAATTCCCACTCTGAGGTGGGTTGCATACCTGCCCAGTGGCCAAAGGAACAGCCTTGCGAGACCAAATCGCTGACTTGCGTCAGCATATGTGCTTTATTGTGTGGTGCATTTCTGGAGAATATTGCTGTGCTTTACTTCGGAGAGTCTTTGACAGAGGAAGGGGGTGGAGGAGACCCTGAGTGAAACTTCAGAAGACATGTGTTCTTCCCAGGATCTCCCACCAGGGCTAGTCCTCAGGGTCCCACACTTGACCTTCCGGGGCCTCAGTGACCTCTGTCTGGTGAGGGGATGCACAGCATGATCTCTGAGGCCTTTTCCAGCTCACAAATTCTATGCGTATATCAGATTCTATTGTGATTTCATAGTAAGAGTTTATGACAGATGATTTTTTAGCTATTTTTTTCCATGTGTGAACCTTGGGTGATACTAATCATGTAAAATAAGAGGTCTCTTATGTATTATTTTGAGAAAAGGATGGGGTGGCGGAAAAGGTGGCGGTGATGAGTCTTTATATTCATACTGCACTTTGTGTTTTCAAGGAAATCAGTGTCTTTTACATTGTTATGATGAATCCCACGTGGGCCCCTGGTGGTGCGTTCAAGTTCAGCACTCTGAACACGCAGGAATGTCTGTGGGGTGACTCTACTGTGCTTTATCTTTTAACATTAAGTGCCTTTGGTCTGGGGGGGTGGTTATATGCCCTATTTCCCCCCTCTCCCCAAAGCCTTCGGTGAATGTGAAATGTGTACTACACGAAGAAACCTGTTTAATTCTAGATAGAGAAGAGGAACAAGAACCTTGAATTAACTCTATTCAGGATGTCCAGTATTTTATAATAGGGAAGTAGGAAATCTTGTTGGTTGTGGAATATCAGATGCTCTGAATCATGCACTGTGTTGAATAAACTGGTATCTGCTAAAGCTGGTATCCTTTTGTTTCCCTCCACTGTGTTTTCTTTTAGAAATGTCTTTGTGGTATGTATGTGTTTTATTTGCTATAAAGCTTTCATGTCCGTTAGCTACTTGATAACTTTGATGTGTGAGCAGTTTGTGGGAATTTTTATTCCAGAAAGCAAGGCTATTTGGCCAGGAACCTTAGTATAACCTTGCTTCTTCGTGCCTTGGTAGATGAGGCAGAGGCAAGGGCGTGACCTCGGTCGGGGTCCTATGAATCCCGACAGCTCTTCACGTGTAGGAAAGCACCTTGTTTTAGAGCAAAGGCTTTCACCCAGACGCGCCTGCCATCAGGAGCCCAGCATGATTTCCCGGTCCTTGAAGACCCCTCAGACATTTCTAGCATGTCATTTGAAAGAAATGGCTCATCTTTATGTTGGTTGTTCAAAAATTAAGTCAGATAATAGTCATAAGTGTTCAGCCAACACTTGATTGCTACTTTGATGCATAGCCTGCTAACATTAAAATATTCATCTTGAGAAACAGTGGTGTTGCTGGGATGTTCAGCTATGTTTGTTAATCTGTCATTTTGTGGATACAAAATGTTTCCCTACAAACTTTCACCAACTGATAATAAATTCCAGGCAAAACAAACAAAAAAGTCATTTGCTTAATTGAAAAAGCTAATGTGAAAAATAAGGTATTTTATTCTTAAAGTCACCACTGCTCAAGTGCAGTTTTTGTTTTTACTTGTTACCTCCCGCCTGCTTGTATTTTTTTTTTAACATAGTTATATTTTTAATGTGAATGGTTGGATTTTTCTCTTGTTAATGACTGTGATATAGCATAAATATTTTGGGGTGTGTTTTGGTTTAGTCTTCAGAATTGCATTTTTAGCAGCAGCATAATACTGGAAAGCATTTAAGATGAAATCCTAACAGGCTGTTCATTTAAGAAGCACATTTCTAGGTTACCAACCAACAAGTGCGCGGAACTCCAGACAGCCGTGGCCTCTACACTTGATACTGTTGCCTCCTGACACGTGAGCAGACCAACCAGATGGCAGTGGAATAACCTTAGCTTTAATGCCATCCACGAAGTCTGGAAAGACCTCCCCTTCTGCAGAACTGCACGCAAAACATAGGGGACATAAGGGAAAAATAGGGCGAGTGGCAGAGCCCTCGAAACTTACGAAACTTTGTAACTGGAGCATTAACAAAAATAATAGCTATCCTATGACACCAGTAGCTCCATTGAATCTCCAATGACACTGTAGCCAGCTTCATAGCCAGTCAGCCCTTTGCAGCCTTGCACCCTTGGGGTTCCTTCTTCATTCTCCAAGACACAAGTCCTGGAAGACACTTGCTTTTAATAGACCCCTTCAAAAGTCAAAATGTGGGGGCGCCTGGGTGGCTCAGTCGGTTGAGCATCTGACTCTTGATTTCGGCTCAGGTCATGATCTCGGGGTCCTGGGGTCGGGCTCCCCCCTCTCCCTCTGCCCTTCCCCCTACTCTCTCTCATCCCCCTCCTTAAATAAGTAAATCTTAAAGTCAAAATCTGACCGGGGTGTGCACTTCTT
>NW_023270855.1:13445351-13558966 GCF_011800145.1 Mirounga leonina
TTATTTATTTATTTGAGAGAAAGAGAATGAGAGAGAGACAGCATGAGAGGGGATAGGGTCAGAGGGAGAAGCAGACCCCCCGCCGAGCAGGGAGCCCGATGTGGGACTCGATCCCGGGACTCCGGGATCATGACCTGCGCCGAAGGCAGTCGCCCAACCGACTGAGTCACCCAGGCACCCCAAGGGAGAGAATCTTAAGCAGATTCTGCACTGAGCAAAGAGCCCAACATAGGGCTCAATGTCACAACCCTACCCTGAGATCATGACCCGAGCCGAAACAAAGAATTGGATGCTTAACCGACTGAGCCACCCAGGTGCCCAAGGTTTTATTTATTTATTTGAGAGAGAGAGAGCGAGCTAGAGAGAGTGCAAGTGGAGTGAAGGGCAGAGGGAGAAGCAGACTCCCTGCCGAGCAGGGAGCCTGATGCAGGACTCGATCCTGGGACTCCAGGATCATGACCTGAGCCAAAGGCAGTCGCTTAACCAACTGAGCCACCCAGGCGCCCCAAGGTGGAGAGATTCTTTTTTTTTTTTTTTAAGATTTTATTTATTTATTTGAGAGAGAGAATGAGAGAGAGCACATGAGAGGGGGGAGGGTCAGAGGGAGAAGCAGACTCCCCGCCGAGCAGGGAGCCCGATGCGGGACTCGATCCCGGGACTCCAGGATCATGACCTGAGCCGAAGGCAGTCGCTCAACCAACTGAGCCGCCCGGGGGCCCAGGTGCGGCAATTCTTGAAGCCACCAAATAAACCACTGCTTGCACCTCATGAGATTTTTAACTGCTTTTTTCCGAAGATTTCATATGTTTCTTAGTTTTCTCTTAAACCCCAAGGAAGTTTACCCCTGGTTATCACAAAGCACACTTGGAATTCCATATGCCCCAACATGACTGCAACATTCTACTGTCTTCCATTGTCTGCTTACTGGCCGCTGACTCTGCACTACAGAAGTACTTCCGGCAGCAGTTCAGATGGCGTGGATGATGTGCCAGTAGCAGTATCGAAAATTTGGGATTGGTTTGTCTGCCTTTAAGGAGCTCTTACAGTAGACGTGGGCTTCTCTTATTTCTTGCCCCATGGAAGGATGGAGGGAATTTGAGGTTTGCTCTTAAATTGGCTTTGGTTCTCCTTCCTGGACAATCTTAATTGGTTTTCAGGACTGAGTGGGAAGCAAGTCATATCTTCTTTTTTAAAGGCTTGTAAACAGGATTAGGGGCGCCTGGGTGGCTCAGTTGGTTAAGTATCTGACTCTCGATTTCAACTCAGGTCATGATCTCAAGGTCATGAGATCGAGCCCTGCATCAGGCACTGCACTCAGCGTGGAGTCAGCTTGAGATCCTCTCTCTCCCTCTCCCTTTATCCCTCTTACCTCCCTCCTCCCCCCACCCTTCAAACTCTGTCTAAATAAATACATAAATAAAATTTTAAGCCTTGTAAACATGATTAGAAGGGGGTAGGGGTATGGATAGTGATGGTAGTGGTGATCACGTGTGACATTGCCTTCGTGGAAAATACCAAATTATGTGGATGCCTCAGACTTTGTGTGGTCCAGCCTGCAGCTTAAAATAGAATACAGATCAGGCGCCTGGGTGGCTCAGTTGGTTAAGCGACTGCCTTCAGCTCGGGTCATGATCCCAGGGTCCTGGGATCGAGTCCCACATCGGGCTCCCTGCTCTGCGGGGAGCCTGCTTCTCCCTCTCCCACTCCCCCTGCTTGTGTTCCTTCTCTCGCTGTGTCTCTCTCTGTCAAATAAATAAATAAAATCTTTAAAAAAATAAATAAATAAATAAAATAAAATAAAATAGAATACAGATCTCCATTAGTTTAGACATTTTTTTCCTTCCTCTCTTCTCCCTCCCGCTTTTTTTGGGGGGGGCGGCAAAGCCTCTCTGTTGTCACTATGACACTGAAGAAATGGAAGGTGCCATTTATTTTAGTATTGATGTGGGGTGTGGTGGAGTAAGGGCTCCAAACTAGTGTGTCGGTAAATTCTATTTCCCCTAGATTTTCTTTACTGAGAAATCTGTTGTTGACATAAAATAAGGCAGTGGGCCTGGGATCCGTAAGAATCTCAGAGTTCTAGTCCTCTTGCTAATCACCTTTTCAGAAAAGATCATGTTTTCAAGCTACACATAGAATTGTTGCATGTGGTAAAATCCGTAGGTGACAGTGAAAGGAGTATTTTGAAAAACACATGGAAATACGGTGTTTTCTGAGACTTCAGGAAGTTAATTAAAGAGACTGGTATGGGATTTATTTATTTATTTTTTACATGGTATTTTGCATGCATTTCTTCGTCTCCCCTTCCTTCCAACAAATACTAACCGCACCATTGGCAATATTTCTCATAAGGGGACTGGCTATTTGGAGAAAAACAGGAGGTACAGAGCAGGGCTGTCATGGGAATAGGGCCACAGGCAAGATGCAGGCTGACTGTGAGTGATGCCCTTTCTAAAGGGGCTGCCGTATCAGAAATATACTGAGGGTGGCTCAGTTGTGCAGTTTCTGAGTGTAGCTGGATACCTGCGTTTTCATGTGAAGTCTTTTTTTTTGAGTTATGTAGCCAACCAGTTCAGATGAAAAAAAAAAAAAAAGAACAGCGAAGACCTAATAAATTGTTTCTGTAGCCAGATTTGGCCTGTGGGGGTGCCACTTTTCAACCTAAATTATGAAAATTTGATTCATTTCGTGGAACACAAAATCTCATGTATTTCTATCTGAAAAATACAGATCAAATGTCCAAGTGTGAGAAAGGGCAGTGGCTTGGGCCCAAGGACATGTTACATAGGAATGCCTTATGAGACTCCTCTCCTCCATCCCCACCCCATCCCACCTGAAATCATGTGCCCCTGACAGTCCGTTCCCATTAGCTTTAGCACTTATTACCGAGTTTGCAGATTCCTATCTGAGAATAGCAGAAATGTCTCTTTCTTGCCTTTGGTTTTCGTTTCATTTATTGACACTTAATTCTTTATAATACAAACTACCCTAGAGCCGGCCTTATATTTATAGATTTGCTGGAATCAGTTGTGCTATTAGTGAAAGCTGGCCTTTGTTGTTTCAAATGTTTAAAACACCATGGAAATTAACTCCAAGAGCCTCAGATGGAGCCTTGGCAGCTGGCCAGAACTTCTTCCTTCCTCTGACACTTGTGTTTCGTTAGACCATGAGAGCAGGAGTTTAATTGTTTTGATTAAGCAAAATCATTACAGATCATAGTCAGGTAGGCTATAAAGTGAGAAATGCTCTTTTCCGAAACTTGCCCTATTTAGGATTGGAAAGCTCAGGGGATTAGCATTAAGGGGTGGAATTTTTCAGCTCAGATTCTAATCTGCCCCCAAATGGTACTTGGCCCCCAAGTAATCATGATGAGAAGCCTGGTTGGGCCTTTGGAATTAGTCACAGTTGTCAGGCAAGAAGGCGATCCCATTTCAGAATAACTGAAGGTCAGATAGGATTGCTCTCCTGCTCCCCGGTCTGGGCCGTGTGTGACAAACTCCTGTTTTCTTTGCTGAGGAAATGGAAGACTGATGAGAGCCACTCTTTTCCAACATGTCGATTTGGCACCTCAACTGGGTAATGTTAAAAGCTCTGAATCAACGCTTGGGGGAAAGTGAAACCAGCTAGCAGACTATCGGGAAAGGAGAGAAGCCGTGCCTTGTCAGGTGGCACTGATAAAAGGTTCACCTGCATTTAGTTTGGTGCTAACGAGGAAGGGCCCTTTGTGGTTGCTTTTTGAAGGCCACAATGTTGCTCTGCTTCAGACACTCCAAATAAAATTGTATTTATTTACTTTTAAGTGACATGGAAGGATGTCCCTTTAATCTCTTCAATGAGTGTCTTTATTTATTTATTTTTAAAGATTTTTTTTTTATTTATCCATTCGACAGAGAGAGACACAGCGAGAGAGGGAACACAAGCAGGGGGAATGACAGAGGGAGAAGCAGGCTTCCTGCTGAGGAGGGAGCCCGATGTGGGGCTCGATCCCAGGACCCCGGGATCATGACCTGAGCCGAAGGCAGACGCTTTAACGACTGAGCCACCCAGTCGCCCCTCAATGAGTGTCTTTAAAAGGCAGTTTAGCATCATGTGAGGAGAACATTGGAATAAGATTATCTGGGATCATATCCATACCCCACCACATACTTAACTGTGCGACCTAAAAGCAAGTAATGTCCTCTCAGGTAAAATGGAGATAGTAAGAGTACCTACCTCTTAGAGTTGTGGAAAGATATGGAATTATGCAAAAATAACGTTTAGCACAAAGTACTTGGGTGTTTACTAGGTACTTGTTCCTATTATCAATATGATTATTAAAGGTGGAGGAGCAAGGAGGTACTACCAGAGGGTTCTGGTCAGCCAGGGGTTACTGCTATAGGACAGAGAACATAATGGGCCAGTAGTAAGAAAGAACGAGGCCGAATATAAAAGCATGAAATTGACCTGTACCTCAAACATTGGGGGAAAAAAAAAAAAACTGACATGATTGATCCCCAAATCTCTGTTAATACTTGAATTTGAAAAGACCCTGAAATTACATGGTTCATCTGTTCCATAAAGTTCTCATTAAAGGAGATCTGGTTATTGCTATATAAATTGTATAATTCTTAAGCTTTTTCTCTTGAATCCACCTCACAAAGAACCTCTGCTAGGTTTAATACTAATGAAAATATCATTCTTAGATATTCTATAATTCCATAATTATTCTTGACAATATTTAAAAAAGGAGGGGCGCCTGTGTGGCTCAGTTGGTTAAGCGTCTGACTCTTGATTTCAGCTCCAGTCATGATCTCAGGGTGATGGGATTGAGCCTGGCATTGGGCTCCGTGCTGGAAAGAGCCTGCTTGGGATTCTCTCCCCCTGCGCAACCCCTGCCCTCTGCCCCCCGCCCCCCACCCCTGCGCGCTTCATGCCTCTCTCTCTCTCTCAAATAAATAATTAAAAAGGAAAACAGAAAAGGGAGGGCAGTGTGTTGGCCCACAATATGTTGATCAGCCTGTTAACATTTTTTGTGGTGTTTTCGATGCTATAGAAAACAATTTACATTTCAATGGTTTAGGAAATTCTGCTTAGTCATTGATTTCTCATTTAATCCTTCTCTGAGATTATTGATCCAGGATCTAGACACTCACTTCTAAATGATTAGATTTAAAAATCAATGTGATGTCCGAAGGAGACTAGTTGAGGGTTTGGCAGACAGCACTCATAGGCATTAGTGGTAGGCAGTTCTCCAAATATCATCTGTGGAACCCTGGAAATCTCCAACTCCCTTGCGGGGGGTTGAGTCAGAACTATTCTCACAATAGTATTAAGAAGTTATTTGCCTTTTTAATTTTCATTATTTCACAAGTGTATGGTGGGATTTTCCAGAGACTACATAAAATATATGCTTGTATACTTTTATGTTTTAAAAATGTCCCAGTCTTAATTTGTAATATGCTAAATGTCTCTAGCTATAACCCACATGACGAAAGCTCCTCTTTGGGGTCTTCAATAATTTGTGGGCATGTCGAAGGGTCCTGAGAGCCAAAAGTGTGGGAGCTACTGCTCTAGGAGAAAAGCAAGGTCTGATAGAGTCCAAATTTGTTTGGGAATAATGACCAGCCCTTCTCTATCTCTTTTGAAAACAGTCAAGAACAATTGAGTTTAAATGACCACAGAGGAAGTAAAATTAACTGTTCTGGAGCACTTGTGTTCATTTTGGGAGATCTGTGAAATGCAGAGGTGATATGGACTCAGGTCCTCTGAAAGACAGTCCTGTGTGTAGACTACCCCAAACAGTCCCCGGAATCACTTTGATCTAGGAGTCCCCAGAAGGGCCTCACAAGTTTAGGTACCTGTAGTGTAAGATCCCCCCGACTAATGCAGCCTATACTCAAGGTGACAGGCTGGTGGGACCCTGCATGTCACCATGTCCGTCCCCTCAGAGGGTTGTTGTATCGTAAAGCCAGTGAGAAAGATAAAAGTTTTACTTTCACGAAACAGCTTCCCTTTCTCCTGGTGGATTTTTTCATTTTGCTGTAAATTGTGATTGTTCTGCCTCTTTTCTTGGCCGGTTTGCCTTCCAGCCAACAATTTCAGGCACCCCTTTGTCAGGCACTGTGCTGGGTGCTTTCTGTACAAGGTCTAAATCTGCAGGCAATCTTGGGAGGAACCAGTTATTTTTGGTTGGTATTTCCAGTGTGCCCTGGGGTAATTAGGACTCGCAGTATTTCTGAGGTGCCCAGGAGACACAGCTGCATGAGACAGAACCAGCCCTCATACCGGTTTTGAGACTGACGTTCTCGCCACTGGACCATTAAACCCGAGGTTTTCTGTGAGTGTGAGGTGGGGAGGGGTGAAGTGAAGAGGGGAGAATACTGGGGCAGGCGATAGCCTCAGGGAGAAAAAAAGGCCAGGGGCAAGAAGGTGGAATGGATTTGTGGTTAAGAACATGGACTCTGGAGCCAGACTGTCTAGGTTTAAATTCTTATCCTACCACTTGCTAGTATTGTGACTTTGGGCAAGTTACTAAACCTGGTTGCCTGTCAGATTTTGAAAATTAAGTGGAAGTACTTCTAAAAAAGGTAGAATTCGAGGCAGGAAGGTTTAAAAGAGTCAGAATATGGTTATCTGCATGTAAACCTTTGACCTGTTTTACGTCCATTCCAAACTTTGAAGGTTGATGTGGTCATCGTTCTCCATATGGTAATGAGCTATCCAAGGTTAAGGCTACACATTTTCAAAAGGCATGTTTTCATCATATCCTTACCCCCCCCTGCCCCCAGAATATGCCACTTCTTTTTATAAAATGCTTATGTATCCATAAAGAAGTGGACTTGGGGGTAGGGTGAGGTGGGAGGGGGCTGGGTGTATGGGAAACACAGATCCTCTGGAAATAATGATCAAAAGGTGCATTATCAGTTCATTTGTACCAGGCTCAAATCCATGAAAAGAATACAGCTGATAAAGACCATTGAGATCATGTGTGAAGAATGAAAGGAAAAGTGTCCTGCACCAGGCTTGTTAAATAGCCCTGTGAAAAAGCAGGAGAGGGCTTCCTTGGTAAGATGAAATCCCCTGGTCCTTGTGAAACTAGGCTCAAGTTCCTCCTTCTCTCCTAACTCTGCTGCCGAGCTAAAAACTGGATGCAGTTTCGGGGCAGCTTCCAACTCGACGTTTGCCTCGGTTCCAGAACATTTGTAAATATTCAGTTCTGGCGGGTAGGGAAGAAAACCTCACTAATATGGGAACCACATTCACATTTGTAATTTTTTATTTATTAACTAAACCTTTTGCTTCAGGACATATTAGGCAAGCCAAGGGCTGAATCACATTGATCATTGCTTGTGGCCTGTTAGCTTTGGACAAGCCCTTTTGGAGCCAGACCTCATACCTCCCTCTGTGGGAATGTTTTTATGTGAGGTGGCAACTGACACTGGTTTTATGTGTAATGTTCCCCCTCTAGTGGCCAGGCTGTGTTGGGTTTTTCCTGCTTTTGTACAAATGATCTCTAGAGTTGGAGAACTTTTTATTTAGGGATACTCTGGATTTGGGAAAGCTAGGGAGAGGGGACAGAAAAGGGGGGGTGCAAACCTCTTTTCCATAGGAAAAAAATTGTTCGAAAGTGTTTGTCCATCTCAATCTCTTTGTATTTTTTTAATTAAAAAAATTTTTTTCAAGTAATCTCTACACACAACATGGGGCTCTTAAATTTATGACTCCGAGATTAAGAATCACACACTCCACTGATTGAGCCAGCCATGTGCCCCAATCTCTAGCTTTTTAGAGGAGATGGAGATGATGAATGTGACCTGCAGAGGGGAGGAGAGGCTTTGGAATCATCTCTCATCTTTTTACTCTAATTATTTTCTGAATTTCTACTGCCTTTATTAACAATTATGTTATTAATAACTATCCATCAAGTTTCATTACAAAACTTGTGCTATATTTCTAAATTATAAGAACAGTAAAACGCATAGGGGAAACCTAGAAACTCTAAAAAATACACAAAGTATTCTTAGAAGCCCTCCATTTTATAAGTTCTGGTTTCCTGAACCTGGGCCAGCAGGTAACTACTATCAACAGTTACTGTATCTTCCCAGGTTTTTTTTTTCTTTGCATTTGCAAACATATATTACACATGTATATATTGATAAATATTGAACATAGACAATTTATAAATATATACATATATACACAGAAATCGGGCACAGTATATACAGCTTGTATTTGGTTTTTATTTCTATTTTTTTTTTTTTTACGATTTTATTTATTCGTCAGAGAGAAACAGCACAAGCACAAACAGGGGGAGTGGCAGGCCTCCCGCTAAGCAGGGAGCCCGATGTGGGGCTCGATCCCAGGCGCCTGGGTAGCTCAATCAGTTAAGCAAGCGTCTGCCTTCAGCTCAGGTCATGATCTCAGTCTGCTTCTCCCTCTCCCTCTGCCCCTCGCCCCTGCTCGTGCATGCTCTCTCTCTCTCTCAAATAAATAAAATCCTTAAAAAAATAAAATAGCTGAATTAAATTAAGCATTCCTCTATTGATGAATATTTGGGTTATTTTCAGTTATCATTGTTTAAAAATGTTTCAATAAACCTGTTTGTACTTATGTGCATTTGCCAATTTGTGCAGATATTTCTGTAGGATAAATTCCTGGGAGTCTAAATCCTGTATCAAAGCACATGGTTATTTTAAATTGATGGATATTGATTGACAGCTTTCAAAAAAAAAAGCTGTACTAATTTATATTCCCACGCACAGTGAATCTGCAGCTTTTCAGTGTTTTTTTTTTTTTATCCTAAAATGAATCTGAGAACAACCAAGTTAGCTCAGCATAGGGAAAATTCATCTGTAGGATTCAGGAATAGCTGTCAGGGGAGATGAATGAAATCAAGAAGGTCTTTATTGGCCCCAGCATTAGAGCATTCCTGGTTGTCCGTTGCTGAAATACACCCTGGCATGTACTAATTGGTCCAGTCTTGGTGGCAAATGACTCCGGTCTGCAAAAAGTGACTGTTAATGAAATCAGTTTTCGGGAGTAACTTGCTTCCACTCCCCACCCCTGCCCATAATCAACAGTGACCTCTCAACTGCGTCTAATTACCATGTTATTTTTCTCCTAGTGGTTTGGTGATCCGGAGCCCCTCTCTGAGTTAATAATTCTGACTTTTCCCAAGCATGGTGAGGTTGGGGATGCTTCTGGCCTCACGTGCCCCTGAAAAATTAAAAATCAGAGTCTGTAGGTCAGGAACCTTACACGTTAACTAATCTCTCCAGCCTCATCTCACCCATTACCCTCCTCCATCTGATGGCCTCAGAGTGGGTACCTGGCTTGTTGCATTAGAAGTACTTGGGGGAAATTGTAAAAAATGTGCTTTCTGAAGCCCTCCCCAAGAAGCCCGAGTGAATAGGGTTAAAATGAAGCCTGGGGTTTAGATACTTTTCCAAGTCCCCATTCTCACCCCCTTAAGCGTCAGGCCCCTTAGGAGCTATAGGTGCATTATCCGTAAAATAAGGGCTTCAATTACTTGAGCTCTCCTGTAGGACAAAGGAGAGGAGGATTGTGAGGAAAATTTTGCCTGGAGGCTTTAGGTTAGGACAGTTGCTCCTGGAAGTCACTAGTGTGTCCATCTGTTGGCCCTGTTCCTGAGACATTGATAGATGCTACTTCTGCTTTAGGCTCTATTTCTTGACTCTTCTGGAATGACATGAAACCATTTGGGAGGAAGTTGAGACAGAAAAAATATATGTGACTCCCTTCACATAGACCTGTTGTAGACCCCTCATTTCACAATCTTTTTTTTTTTTAAAGGTTTATTTATTTATTTGAGAAAGATAATTTTTTTAAAAGTTAGAATTTTTTTAAAGGTTTATTTATTTATTTGAGAAAGAGAAAGAGCCCACGTGTGTGTGTGGGGGGGGCGGCTGGCAAAAGGAGAAGGAGAGAGAGAATCTGAAGCTGGGACCTGGGGCTTGATCCCACGACCCTGAGATCATGACCTGAGCTGAAACCAAGAGCTAGGCACTCAACCGACTCAGCCTCCCAGGCACCCCTCATTTCACAATCTTCAAGGAACCTTCGCCTTGGGAATTCTGTGATGGGGATTCCTGGGTGAAGTAAAAACAAAGGTAAAACCAGCTGCATAAAACTAAGGAGTAGCTTTTGCTTTATGGTAGCTTTAAAAAACAACAGTGGGGCGCCTGGCTGGCTCAGTCAGTGAAGCATGCGATCTTGATCTCCAGGTTGTTAGTTTGGATCTCCTGTTGGGTGTAGAGATGACTTAATGAAATCTTTAAACAGAACAAAACAGGGGTGTCTGGGTGGCTCAGTCGTTAAGCGTCTGCCTTCGGCTCAGGTCATGATCTTGGGGTCCTGGGATCGAGTCCCACATCGGGCTCCCTGCTCGGCGGGAAGCCTGCTTCTCCCTCTCCCACTCCCCCTGCTTGTGTTCCCTCTCTCGCTCTCTCTCTCTCTGTCAAATAAATAAACAAAATCTTTAAAAAAATAAATAAACAGAACAAAACAAAAACAACAACAGAAGCTTACTGTAGTATTGAAGCACCCAAACAACAGCTGGTATGTCTTGGGTACCTCAGAAAAGTTGGCTAAATGACCTGAGCTTTGGACATGTGTGGGAAGTGAGGACCTAAAGCTAACCTGCTAGCAGCTTCTCCATGGTGTGGCCTTTTGATTACCCATGGCATGTGCTTTGTTGGGACCTGTGGGTTTTGCAATTTAAACTTGGACCTTGGAACTTTTGTGTCCCAGAATGTCTGCAACACTCATAACCAAGTTGGCTTTGTGGTAGAGGATAAACTATTATTTATTGCCTTGTGTGTCCTCAGAGAGGCACTATTTATAAACGAATAAACTGGAACTGCAATTGGAGAATTCCAACTGAATTTCTTCTTAGTTAAAAAACAAAGTGTGAATAGCATTTGTCGTCACCTTTGATGTTTTGTGGCAGTGGTGGGGGAGGTGGACTTCGTGCTTAACCAGACACAAAAAAAGGTGTGCTGGTAAAGAAATAGAGTCTTTTTAAAGGGAAAAAAAATGTTAGTGAACCCATTTGAGCTCTGCCTAGTTACGAATGCTTAAGGAATGCTTGTTGTACCTTAAACTATTTCAAATAATAGGTTCCAAAAAAATCTCCCTGGCTTGTAGCCTTACAAGTCTCCTGATTTTTTGAAAATTTAAAACCTAATTTTATCTGGTATCATAATAAAAAAAAAAGAGAGAAAAGCTTTATATTTGTTCATAGCAGGATGAGAAAGAGACTCCTAAATCGTAAAGGTTAAAGCTTAGGTGAAAAGATGAATAAGTTCTGGGGATCTAATGCACAGCATTGTGGTTATCGTCAACAATACTGTATTGTATACTTCAAAGTTGCTAAGAGACTAGATCTTAAATGTTCTCACCACAAAAAAGAAGTGGTAATCATGTGACTTGATGGAAGTGTTAGGCAACACTAGAGTGGTGATCATATTGCAATATATAACATGTTATGAACATATTTCAAATTAACACAGTTGTACACATTGAATTTACACAATGTTATACATTAATTGTGTCTCAATGAAGGAAAAAACCAGAAAGAGGGATAAAAGCTTAGATTGTAAAAGTACTACAGAATGTTACCTATGTTTTTGAAATGAATAGTGAAGGCAAATTTATTTTCTCCCAACTTGTCATGTTCAAATATATTCCACAAGGGGCACCTGGGTGACTCAGTTAAGTGTCTGCCTTTGGCTCAGGTCATGATCCCAGGGTCCTGGGATCAGCCCCACATCGGGCTCCTCGCTCAGGGGGAGCCTGCTGCTCCCCCTGCTTCAGCTCTCTCTCTCTTTCTGTCAAATAAATAAAATCTTTAAAATATATATATTCTACAAAATGTTAAATATTAAAGTATTGAATATTAAAACCATTTAAAGATACATGCTACAAAATATAATAATAATATAGACTGATTTAAATGGGAAAAATAATAAAAAGTGATTTAAATGGGAAAAAACATTCCTTTTGAAAAACCAAAATGCCCTTAGTCTCCCAAATGTATCATTATTCTAAACACCTCTGCTTCATGGTGGAAGGTTTGCTTGAACTGAATCCCGATACCTACACTGATCATATTCTGCTTTATGTCCTCCTTCCCATTGTTCTCCTTTTACTCTGGTCACTGGACTGGCCAGAGCTTGTATCTGAGATGGGAGAACAAATTTGGGAAGATGCTGATGCTTTCTGGCAATAATGCCAGCCCATGTGATGTTCTTTGTCACTTTTTTTGGGCACAGCCAGTTCAGAACAAGATGTTCTCTTATGAGGCTTTAAACTGGTTTTGGTGGTCAAATATTCAAAGAAGCATTCCTGAAGACAAAAGCCAAATCACATACATCTCCTTACACTGGGAATATTATGTGGAAAATTCCCGTTTATGGGGAAGGAGAAGAAAAATGAAGCAAGTTAATGAGTTAACTTTTTTAAAGCATGTTTAACTTTATACTCTGGGGAATCAACAAACCCCCAAATTTGTCACAGCCCCGTATCTGAGACCCTGTGTCCTACAAGCTGATTCTCTCCCCGTGTGCAGGAAATGCTCCCCAGCACCTCCCAGTGCATATGCCAGAAACCACGTCATTCATTTTTTTTTTTTAACATATAATGTATTATTTGTTTCAGGGGTACAGGTCTGTGATTCATCAGTCTTACACAATTCACAGTGCTCACCATAGCACATACCCTCCCCAATGTCCATCACCCAGCCACCCCATCCCTCCCACCCCCACCACTCCAGCAACCCTCAGTTTGTTTCCTGAGATTAAGAGTCTCTTATGGTTTGTCTCCCTCTCTGGTTTCGTCTTGTTTCATTTTTCCCTCCCTTCCCCTATGATCCTCTGTCTTGTTTCTCAAATTCCTCATATCAGTGAGATCATATGATACTTATCTTTCTCTGATTGACTTATTTCGCTTAGCATAATACCCTTTAGTTCTATTCATATTGTTGCAAGTGGGAAGATTTCATTTTTTTGATGGCTGAATAATATTCCATTGTATATATATACCACATCTTCTTTATCCATTCATCTGTCGATGGACATCTAGGCTCTTTCCATAGTTTGGCTATAGTGGACATTGCCTGCAGCATCATTCTTGACCTCTCTCCTCTCTCCTCTCCCACATCTAGTCCATCTGCAGGGCTGGGCACTACGGCCTCCTAAATACACCTTCAGTCTGTTTTTCTCTACCTTTGATAGTCCAAGCTGTGGATCTCCCTCAGACTACTATAAACAATCCCCTAATCGGTGTCCCTGGATCCTGTTTGACAAACCCTCTATCCTCCAAAGCAAGTCTGTTCTTCCCACTATAGCCATTTCTTTTAGAAATATACATGTGGTCACGTCCCCATTCTGCTCCAACTCCACCGATGGTTTCCATGTACTTTCAGGAAGAATATTATCCCAGTGGGCTTGGGCTGCTCTGACAAAATACCATAGACCGGATGGCTTAAGCAACAGATATTTATTTCTTGAAGTTCTGGAGTCTGAGTAGTCCAAGATCAAGTAGCTGGCTGGTTCCATGTCTGGTGAGGCTCTCTCCCTGCCTTATAAACAGCTGTCTTCTGTCTTTGTGTGCACATTGCCTTTCCTGGGTGTGTGCTTGTGGAGGAAAAGAGACAGCACAGGTAGACACAGGTATCTCTTCCTTTTCCTATAAGGGCACTGATTCCATCATGAGGGTCCCACCCTCAAGACCTTATCTAAACCTAATTACCCCCCACAGGAGGCGATACCATTACACTGGGAGTTAAGGCTTTCACATATGAATTTTGAGGGGATACAAATATTCAGTCCATAACAAACATAAACCATAACATGGCCTGTAGACCTTTGCAATCTCAAGAGGATAAGACTCAGAAAAAGATGACACACACAAATTACACAGCACAAGATAGCAAGGAGTGAGAGCAATGTGAATGGTCAGGGATGGGCTGAGGCTTTCTGTGGTTACAGTGTCTTGTATAGTGGTCCTCGAAGTGTGGTCTGCAGTTCAGTGGCATCAGCATCACCTGGAAACTTCTAAAATGTAAATTCTTAGGTCCTATTCCAGATCTACTCAAGCAAGAACTCTAGGATTTGGGGCCCTGTGGGTGACTTTGATGGGTGCTGAAACTTGAGACGATTGGGGTAGTGAATGCTATGTGCTGTGCCCACTCCCCGCTGAAGGACGGGATTTATTTCCCTAGCTGCTGAGAGTGCTGTTAGTCTTCTCACCCAAGACCACACCCCTTTCCAAAGGCAGTCTGCATCGGGCAACCTGCTGATGCAGGAATTTAAAGGCCCCACTTTGGGGCGCCTCGGTGGCTCAGTCAGTTAAGTGACTGACTTTTGATTTTGGCTCAGGTCATGATCTCAGCATCCTGGGATTGAGCTCTGCATGGGGCTGCACGCTCAGCAGGGAGTCTGCTTGAGATTCTCCTTCTCTCTCTGCCCCTACCCCCTGCTCACATGTGCACACTTGTGCTCTCTCTCTCAAATAAATAAATACATCTTAAAAAAAAAAAAAAAAAAAGCCTGCAGTACAATGCACTACATCGAGAGGCAACCCTGAAAGGCCACCTCAGCTTCAGAGTTCCTTGGGTTGGCTGCGGTCTTTGTTGGGATTTCATTGCAGCCCAACTTCTTCTTTGCCTAGTCTGCTTCCTTTCCTTTCATCCCATAAGTGCTAATCTCAACAGTACCCCTCAGAATCTCCCCACACTCCCACCTTCCTCTCAGTTTCCTTCCCAAGGAACTCAAACACATGCTTCACAGATCTAGGATTTGAGACTTTAAAGAAGGATGGAGGGGAGGTGGGTGGGTGGAGGGGGGTGGCTGGGTGATGGGCATTAAGGAGGGCACATGATGTAATGAGCACTGGGTATTATATAAGACTGATGAATCACTGACCTCTACCTCTGAAACCAATAATACATTATATGTTAATTGAATTTAAATAAAAAAATAAAATGCAAAAAAAAAAAGAAAGAAAGAAAGAAGGAAGGATGGAAGGGGTGCCTGGGTGGCTCAGTTGGTTAAATGTCTGCCTTCAGCTCAGGTCATGATCCCGAAGTCCTGGGATTGAGCCCCATGTCAGGCTCCCAGCAGGGAGTCTGCTTCTCCCTCTGCCCCTCCCCTTGCTCATGCTCTCTCTCTCTTTCTCTCTCGCTCTCTCTCAAATAAATAAATAAATAAAATTTTTTTAAAAAAATAAAGAAGGATGGGAAAGAAGTCAATAAACAATGAAGGGAGGGTGGAAGGATCTGAGATGGGAGATGTCCCAAAGGAGGAAAACAATGTGAGCCAAATTTATCCTCAGGCCTGTTTAGGAAACCGAGAGCTAACCAGATGGGCTAGATTATAAAATGAGAAGGGAGTTGTGGGGCTTTGCTCAAAGAGTAGATTGTGGAAGAGTTAAGGTGACTTGGTAAGGAATTTGGACTTGATAATAAAGATAATGTCAGATTCATCACACTAACATTTATTAATTTGTTCACCCAACAATGCCCAGTAAGTGCTGCAGAGATAGTAGCGAGTAAAAACAGACCTGGTCCCAGTCCTTAAGGACCTCACAGTCTCATGGGGAGCTAGACATAAACCAATCCACGATGTCAAATTTGCACATACAAAAAGTTAAAGTGTTTCAAAGACCTATGAGGTGTAGACATAATATATGGGTCCTAAATTGAGACCTTCTCACTCTAATTTTTTGTTTTTGTTTTTTTCTAATTGGATTATGAATGCTTTGAGAATAAAGATTGCTTTTTATCCCAATTTTCAGAGGGTAGCATAGTAGTGCTCAGAAACATTTGCTGAATGAATTATGAGCTCAGGAAGTTGACTTCACACCACATCGCACAAATTAGGTATTTGACAAATGTTTTTGAGCGAAAGAATGAATGAATTGAATGAATGAATGAAAAATAGAATTGTTTAGGGGACTAGATAGTTCAGCCAGAACTACTTCCCAAGTGCTGGTCTTGGCAAAGAAAAATAAGGACAAGCTGTCATGTTATTTCTTTTTTTTTTTTTAAAGCATTTATTTATTTATTTTTTAAAGACTTTATTTATTTGACAGAGAGAGACACAGCGAGAGAGGGAACACAAGCAGGGGGAGTGGGAGAGGGAGAAGCAGGCTTCCAGCTGAACAGGGAGCCCGATGCGGGGTTCAATCCCAGGACCACGAGGTTCGATCCTAGGACCCCGGGATTGTGACCTGAGCCGAAGGCAGACGCGCTTAATGACTGAGCCACCCAGGCGCCCCTGTCATGTTGTTTCTAAAGCTATACTGACTTCATTTGAAGAACTGCTAGGAGATTTCAAGTGATTGTGTGCCCCTTCTCCCTGTGTTACAATGACTTTTCTTTCTGGAAGGACAGTGATAATAAATATTAGTTTATTGTGAAATACTCTTACTATGCAATAAAGTCAAAAATTCAATAGCTAAAATTGTCTTAAACTAGTCAGAATTTTGGGAGCAATTTTTACAGGGCCAGTTAGGATAGTGGGAGGTTCTGGTGGCTGTTGAAGGTCAAGGATTAATCTTTGAGCTGTCCTTAATTCCCACCCTTGAAAGACCTGAGGATGTATACCAATGAGTCTATGATTGGGGGTGGGGTGGGAGGAGGTGAGGAAAGGGGAAGGAGGTTATTTTCATGAGTTGGGGAAGACAGGAGGAACAGATGGAAAACCAAGCAAACACCTGTAATATAAACAACATAAACAAATGCACTTTGTAAAACTCCATGAAGGCAAATGGAAGCTCTAATAGGGGAGATTCAATTATGTTCAAATACAGGCTAGGAGAAATAGGTCTCAGATTCGTTTCGAAGCACTTTTCTTTGTCCATCTACTATGCACAAATGCTTTGAAGTAGTGGACGTTCAGGAAAAGAAGACAGAAGTGGACAAGGGGTGGAGGGAGGGTGATACGTGGGCTGGTCAGAGAGGGGAACATGGTGAGCAGAGGCCACGGGACATGCGGGGTTGTAATGAGTAGCACCAGCACTGTGTAACTGACTGCCTTATAAGCAGGGAACATGGAGTATGTCTGGACTGGAGGACTAACAAAGTTAGCAAAGGAATACACAGCAGAGATGGTTATACAATAAATCAAGTAATTTGTATTTTCCCAGTTCAACCATGGGCATGTGGCATTGAGGACCAGGCTGGGCAGGTGGTGGAGGAAGATGAATGACAAGGAGACAGCAGGCTGATGGAAGTGGTGAATAGCCAGCTAGCAGCAAACACAAACAGGAGAAGGAGGGAAGGAAGGACAAAGAGAAAGGGAAATAAAATTCTATTGCTGGCTCTCTTGTTATTTTAGCTACCTAGTACGCATGTAAACAATCAGTGTAGGAAATGGAGGGTAAGAAATCCTAGCAATATCTGAAAAAGGTTTCAGAATGAAGAAAATCCAGAGTGTTCTCTACAAAGAAGGCAAGGGTAAGAATAATGTAAATTATCACACACACACACACACACACACACACACACACACACACACCCTTCTAATGCCCTCTGCAGGCAAAGGTAATCAACCTGCTTCCTTAAGATTCTTCCAGAAGGGAATAGCAGTTGTCAAGGTGAGGGATGAGAGGGCATGGCTTTTCAAAGAGGACCTCAGAGAAATAAAGACAAGTGAGAAATGAGGTGGAAAGGCAGTCAGGGGCCTTCTTGTCATGTTGAGAAGGTTGGGCTGCATCCTGAGGGTGATGAGGAGTCATGGAAGGGTTTAGACCTGGGGAGAAAGCACAGAGGGGATGGTGAGGCTGAAGGCAGAGAGGCTGTTGCAGGGAAGAAATGAGGGATGCACAGCGTAAAACAATAACAGGGTGAGTAAAACAGATTTTAGACATACGTAGTTCAGGGAATTTATAGGATTTAGTGGTTGATCACTGGTTCGGAGGAGGAGGAGGATGACTTGTAGCTTTGGGCAATGAGGCAAAAACTAATGCTAAATAACAATATACACAAGAGTAGAGAGGATTTTTAGTATCGCAGGGAAATCCCTAATAGTTATAAAGCCAAAGGGAACTCTGACTTCAGATTTTGCTTATAATTTTAGTTATACTTAAATGACCAAAGACAGGTATCCTTTCATTTAAATGATTAACAGACCTCCTTTGGGAGTTTATTCTAATATTTCCATAATCTATACCATCAAGATAGACCTACTGTTATAGTGATGATGTGACTAAAGATGTCTATAATAATATGCTGTCTTTTCTTTCCGTATAGCACCCTATAAACCCAGAAATAAGTCTGAAATGGTATCTAAAATTATATGGTACTTTATAGCCTATCTACATCCATTATTTCATGTGAGCCTTGCCGGGGAAGCTCCCTCCTTCCCTCCTTATAAGTGTGAAGGCCAGAACAGCTTGCGGGAGAGCCACAGGCAACCTGCAGAGACAGTTAAAAGTTATAAACCAAGTTATCGTCCTACTTTGACAAAAATTTCTTCATAACCACAAGAATGGAAAACATGTATAAAGTTGTGTTTTTATATGACTGAAAATTGGCAAAATATCACATATGACTAAATTTAATTATCCTTGTTCATGCCTGGGCATCCACCTGAGCTGGCAATGTTCAGATGGATAATAAAATGATGACCTGAGTCATAAACTATTACATACTTATTTAAAAAAAACTGATTTTTTAATTTTCTTTTTAGTAAAATCATAAATTGTGCTGTTATAAGCGAGATTTTCATAATTGGTGTTCTCTTAACAATGATACCAGGGGCCCTGGGTGGCTCAGTCTGTTGGACGTCTGCCTTCGGCTCAGGTCACGATCCCGGGTTCCTGGGATCCAGCCCCGCCTCAGGCTCCCTGCTCTGCGGGGAGCCTGCTTCTCCCTCTCCCTCAGCTGCTCCCCCTGCTTGTTCTCTTTCTCTCTCTTTAAAATAAATAAATAAAATCTTAAAAAAAAAATGATACCAAATGAGACCGTCTTTCTTGAGTCAGCATAGCTCTTTGGTAGTTTTTTTAAATTAATTTCAATTTGAAAAAGCTTCACTCTGCAAAGACAGAGTTGAAAATAAACCATGAAATTTACTTATCCTGTTCAAACACTGTAACGAGATCTCATTTAATGAACTATTATTGCAGAACCTGTTCTAATTTCATAAATAAACAACTATCACTTAAATTGCCATTTTAACTATTTCTTAATGTAATGAGAACCAACTAGTGTGAAATGTGCAGAACCAATATCACACTTCTAGACCCACACATCTGCAAGTCTGAAAATAATATGAATCGTTTAATGTTGCAAATATTTCTGTTTCCATGTGCATCTGTAATGCATACAGTGCTCATGTGTGAGTACCTCTGGAACTACGAACAGAGAAGCAAGAAAATTGACATTCAACACTACAAGGGAGCCACACTTCATTATTCAAGAATTGCATTCACGCCACCTGAAAGAAAGGATCTGACAGGTTAATTGATTCATTCATGTTCTTATTAAGCCAAGTATTTCTGCTCTTCAAAATCTCACCGCACTCTGAAGCAGTGCACATCTCTCCATAGTGGTAATGGCCATGATCACAGCATTAAGCACAATTGTGTTTTGTTTTGAGGACATACGGTGAGTGGAGAAGCATTTCCCTCAAGAGTTCTTCCTGAGAGCAGTGTTCAGCGTTATCGGTGACCAGTTTCCAAGGGAAAGGCACCCACGTCTTTTCTCCTTTTCTTGTAATGGCTTAATGGAGGTATAACTCACATGGCATAAAACTCACCCCTGAGAGTGGTTTTTAATACATTTACCCTAAAAAGAAACCCTGTACCTGTTAGCAATCACCTCCTACACCTCCCTTCCTACCAGCCTACTGGCAAATACTAATCTACTTTATATCGCTATGGAATTGCATATTCTGGATATTTCATTTTATTTTTATATTTCATTTTATTTTTTATTTATTAAGATTTTATTTATTTATATGACAGAGAGAGAGGGGTGGGGGGCAGCACCGGAGAGGGAGAAGCAGACTCCCTGATCGATCCCAGGGCTTGATCCCAGGACTCTCAGATTATGACCTGAGCCAAAGGCAGATGCTTAACCGACTGAGCCACCCAGGTGCCCCTGGAAATTTCATTTAAATAGAATCATATAAAGGTAGCCTTTTGTGTCTGGTTTCCTTCACTTAGCATAATATTTTCAAGGTTCATCCATGTTGGGGCAAATGTCAGTAGTTCATTCTTTTGATGGCTGAATTATATTCCACAGTAAGGATACCACATTTTATTTATTCATCAGTCAATGGACATTTGGGGTGTGCCAACTTTTTGGCTATTACGAATAATGCCACTATGAACACTTGTGCACAAGCTTTTCTGTAGACATGTTTTCGTTTCTCTTGTGTCTATACCGAGGAATGGAGTTACTGGAACACGTGGTTACTTTATATCTAATGTTTTAAGGAATTAACCCAAAGGCTTTACAAAATAGTTGTGCAGTTTTACAATTCCACCAGCAACATATGAAGGTGCCAATTTCTCTACATCTTTGTTAACACTTGTAATTCTGTCTTTTTTATTATAGCTATCCTTGTGCTGTGTTGTTGTGCTAAACCCTTCACAAGTGTTAACTCATTTGATCTTCCCGATATTGCTATATCCAGAAAAGAGAATTTAGGCTTAGCGAGGTTCAGTAACTTGCTCAACACTAATAAACTGAAAAGTGCCAAAGCTGTAATTAGAAATATGCTACACAAGTAAAACAGTCTTCGAACACTCAAGGGAATGAAAACCATTTGGGCAAATTCCACCTCCCTCCCCTTTTTAACAAGACTGAGTTTAAAACCTTCTGTTCTATCCAAGTTAGTCTCCTGTTGATGTCCTGAATCCACTCCTGCCTTATGCTTCAGAGCTAACTGGTACTGGGACCTAATATTGAGAACAAAGGGAGAAAGAAATAATCTTTTCAATTAAAGCAAAATTTTCCATTTAGCCTCTGATAATTTGTAAATATTAATTAGGAATTAAAAAAATCATTAAGAAAAGAAATTTGGAAGCTTTATTTTCCAAGTATGATCTTTATTATTCTTGGTCCAAAATTGTTTCCAAGATACACATTTCCACATTCTTAATGAAGTCAGTGGAAATTGACTTCAAAGCCAATTTTTTATGTTTTAATTCCATGAAGATACATGCCACCTTTTAAACTTCTAATTTGCCCTAATTTATAATTATAAAATTTATATATATTTTTATATTAAGATAATAGTTAAACAGAAATATATCTTTTAATGTTTGTTCTCAAAAATAGAAGTGTCACCATTCGTAAAAACATGGCAATAAAGTAAATGCAGTTAACTCAGTGTTTAGAGAAGACTTGGAATAAACTATTTTGACTCTTACGTGAGGAATCTGATTTCCAGGGCTATGTGCTTGCTATTTAAGAATAAACTTGCACATGAGTACAGAAAATCCCAAGGGTCTATGTTCGATGAGATGTCCCTGGCAGAGGCACCAAGAGGAAGATGCTGCTCATATGTCTGAACTAAAGATTGTCCTCTGTGAGTGTCTGTGATTCACAGATGGTGATATTCAACAGAGAAAGGGCTGAAGGAAGTAGGAAAGGGTATCTGTAGAATTAAACAGTGAGCCCAACACTTTCCTTCTGACCACTTCCTTACTGCTTCTGAAGTATCTTAGTGCTTGTGAGAAGAAAGGCCGTCTTGAAATGAGTGATACAAAAGCTGCTTTACCAAAAACAGGACCCCTTCAGAGAAAACAAAGTTTTGGAGGAAGGTTGGTAGGGAGAAATGATTAAACTGGAGGAAAAATTTGTTCTGTTTTAGACATTACGCATTTGTAGTGTGGGACATTTCATGAATACTCTATATTATCCTCTATTCACATGGAACCATTTCTGAAAATTTAATTATAGAATTCAAACATGCAAAACTTAACATACTCATTATTTAAGTTTATTGAGATATAATACATATGCCATACATTTCACTCATTTAAAGTATGTAACAACTATCTTACTTACAATATCATACAGAAGTATGTATAATACATATAGTGTATTATAAAGTGTAGGGCCTCGTGGTGGTAGGGTTTAAATGTGGTAGAGAAGAAACTAGAGAATTTATTAAATAATACCATAGGATCCAAATAATTATTTTAGCTTTCAAAATATCCGATAAATCTCTATGTTAAATTTGTTTTTCCAACATCCTTGCTTTAAGGAAGGAAGTTAAAGATGTTTGCCTCTCCAGAAGTTTAAATGGAGCTATAAAACTCCCATCCCCTCTTGTGCTGTCGATAGGGTTATTTTCATATTATTAATACATGAAGAAAACTGTTAAAAGTTTTGAAGCACAACTTCCCAAGATTTGGAATATAGCCAGCATAGAGTGAAAAAAAATTTTTTTTTTTAAAGATTTTATTTATTTATCTGACAGAGAGACAGCGAGAGAGGGAACACAAGCAGGGGGAGTGGGAGAGGGAGAAGCAGGCTCCCCGCAGAGCAGGGAGCCCAATGCGGGACTCGATCCCAGGACCCTGGGACCATGACTTGAGCCAAAGGCAGACGCTTAACGACTGAGCCACCCAGGCGCCCCTATAGTGAAAATTTTATAATTTGTTTCCTCTTATGACTTTTACATGGAAGTCAGTGTCATAGTTCTATTTTTCATTATTGGTGGTAAATACTAGAGTTTTAGCAGGTGATAATCAATCAGGCCCTTTTCCTTGATTTGTGTTTCTACGCAAATGAGAAATTAGATGCACGAGTCAGACAGAAATGAAAATATCAGCTTCACTACTGATAAAATTGATTGGAAAGCAAGGCTTAGGTATGTAGCCACAAGGGTTTCCTTGGATCATTATGATGAGGTTTGGTGCTAGTGCTAGAAAACTGAAAATAACAGTGGCATAAATGAGGGAGAGACTCTCACCTAAAAGTCCAGAGGTATTAGATCAGGACTGATAGAGTTCCAGAGTATCTGGCACCCAGACTCCTGTCAAGTTTGTTCATTAGCTATGTATGGCCTCCTTTTCTAGGGTCATTTTGGGGTCTGGGATGGATGCCCCAGCTCCAGCTATATGCATACACTCTAGCCAACAGGAAGAAAGAGTGGGATAAGGAAAAATGTCTCCATTTAAAGACACACCATTTTTTGCTTCTGTCTCATTAGCTAGAACACAGTCACTTAGCCACATCTAACTAGGAAAAGTACTCAGCTAAAAAATGAGAATTCTACTATAGAAGGGGAGAAGGGGTATTGCTAGACAATTTATAGTCTCTGCCGTATTCCTGAGTTAAACTTCTGCAGCCAGACAGAGGCAGAGTCAGACAACCACCAGCCTCCCCTATAGTGAAATGCAAGTGCTTAGCACAGAGCAGAGACTTACCTGGAGGCTAAAGTGCTTGAAAGAGAGGATCTGGGAAGGGGCTGAGCCAAACACATTCAGTTCCTTCTCACTCTCACCCACTGAGAGAGGCCTAATGTGTTCCTCCCATGCTTTTTGCTCCTAACTCATGTTTGGCTTTTCTAAGGGGCAGAACAGTGAACTGTCATAAGGCAGGAAAGCAGCACATGATTTGGCACCACAATAACAAGGTTTTCTTATTTTCCTGGGATCTAGCCTTTCTTTGTCTTCACTGTCCATTAGATTAAGAAATCTTCCTGAATAGTCATAAGACAGTTCTTCTTCGGGCAAAATGTCTTTGGCTGCAAAAAGTGCCAACTTTGGTACCATTGAGTCAATTCGGACAGGAATCATCAACAGGTTTGGCTCACAAGAATGGTTGAGAAATCTTCCAATACTTCCTATATAGGCGGGATCAACAAATGTTTCTATGACCTGCCCGTTGTAAACATGTTCTCTGACGGCTATAATGTAATTTGGATCGTGTATTGTTTGTAACTGAATTCTTCTCTGTACTTCAGAATATCCCAAAACTTCACCAGCATATTCACAGACAAACCGTCCTTTTGGTATCAATTCCAAGGTACGAAGTCCCCAGCCTTTTTTGTCCGTCTTGAACACCTGGAGTTGGAACTGCAGACCCTGCTGGACCACCCTGTTCCTGCAGTGGTCACTGCACTGACATAGGACGTTACATTCAAATACTGGCTTGGCACACTTTCCTTCCGATCCTATATCTCTAAGGCGTGAATTATCATCATAGTTCTCCCCATGACGGAGACAAGAGCAAGTACCAGGGAGGCAGGGGGTTTTGAGGCAAATGCATCCAGGAAAGGTTATTTGTGTGGGATCAATGTCTGTTCCAGGTCCAGCTACATGGTCAGGAGTATACTGCAAAAAATAGAAATGCTCTCAGTCAGCATGGTATGTTATGTATTTCATATATATTTCAAGCAGCTTTTGGATGAGACGCTTCTTAATTCCAACATATATAAAAATAGACTAAAACAAAATTGACAAAACACAATATACTAAAATATCGTTTGGAAACATACCTCTTCAATTTAAAAAATAAGATTAATTTTTGGATTAAAATTCTGTGGTTTTATTCTAGGTATGCGGTAACAAAAGGACAAAAAAATGTTTTTCCCTTATCAGAAATTGAAAGATTTGTAACTAATTTTGTTTTCCTCTTAGCTATGGTTATCAGAAAAATCAGTGCTGAATTTAGTTTTTGAATGCATTTAAGTATTTTATCTTTGGCTCTTGATCTTTTCACATTTATCTGACAATATAAATGCATGTATTTTATTGTGTGTCACTGCAGATGCTTTTTGGGGAGAAGAAAGTCATAAATGATAAATAAATTAATAAAAAATGGCCTTTGGGAGAGAGTCTTCCACTGATTTTTAAGGAATTCTTAATTTGAAGATTACCTAAATTCCTAAATATTCTTTGATGTTTAAAAAAGACACTACTGCTTCAGAGTTTTATTTGAGTCTTCATAATGTTTTTTTTTTTTTAAAGATTTTATTTATTCATTTATTTGAGAGAGTGAGAGAGAGAGAGTACATGAGAGGGGGGAGGGTCAGAGGGAGAAGCAGACTTCCCGCTGAGCAGGGAGCCCGATGCGGGACTCGATCCAGGGACTCCAGGATCATGACCCGAGCCGAAGGCAGTCGCCCAACCAACTGAGCCACCCAGGTGCCCCGAGTCTTCATAATGTTAAAAATAGGCATTTGCCAAGAAACTGCAGACAGAATTCCAAAAATCATATTTGTTATATAGATATTAATAAATGTAGATGTAATATATATGTAAAGAAATCCTGTTTTTATTAAATGATAAAGAGATAATACCGAAAAGTTTCTCACGTTACAGAAAAAGAATAAAGTCCCAAGTCTAAAATCTCTATGCGAAACCTGACCTCTGGTTGTTTCCTCACTAGCATAATTAAGCATATTTTCCAAACCTTGAAGATTAAAGCATCTCTCTTGAGCCCAGCATATTTCTTTATGTATAGAATAATTCTTGCTTACATGGAACCTAACTCATTTATTTATACCTGCTGTTAGTGTTCTTGGACCCAGTTTCAACGCAGTGGTCGTCGTGGTGTGGAGTTTCCCCACACCTCTAACAAGCAATGCTTCGAGCACCAGGTGGGTATCCTACAACTCAGCTCAGTTCTGATGCTATCCAATAGCATCACACCCCACAGTTTAATGGGTCAGTCCTAAGACTGCTCCCCCCCCCCCCCTCCGACACCAGGCACAAGCTCAGGTTGTCATCTGTACTACTGACTGATGGGCTACATATCGGGAGGTTCCCATGACCTCCTCCTTGGACTTTAGACACCGGTCACAAGTCCAGGTTGTTACCTGAACTTGTGGCCGACAGGCTGTAAGTCAGAGGTTCTCAAAATCCCCTCCTTGGGTTCAATTAACTTGGGAGAATTGCTCAGGGAACTCAGAGAAAAATTTTACATACTAGAAAAGGATACAACTGAGAAACAGCCAGATGGAAGAGAGGCATAGAGCAAAGTATGGGGAAAGAGAGAAGAGCTTCCATGCCCTCTCTGGGCATGTCACACTCCCAGCAGCTCCACGTTCACCAACCCAGAAGCTCTTTGAACTGTTTTCTTGGGTTTTTATGGAGGCTTCATCACTTAGCCAGGATTGATTAAATCACTGGCTATTATTTGCAAATGTTTCAACCTCTAGGCCCCTCTCCTGATTGGAGGTCGGGGATGAGGGTACCGAAAGTTCCAACACTAATCAGATGGTTGGCTCGGCTGGCAACCAGCGCTCAGCTTTTGGTGTTTCCAAAACTCGCCTCATTAACATAACAAAAGATACCTTTTTGCTGCTCTTATCATTTAGTAACTAACAAGGGTTTTAGGAGCTCTGTGCCAGAAATTGGGACAAAGACCAGATACAGATTTCTTTTTATAGATCACAACATAACCTGCTTTGTTCCAAAAAGGATTTAATGAGACATACAAAGAGTTCAGATAAATGAACAATACATAAGAAATGTACAGCGAAGGGAAAAATAAGAGCTAGTTGAGCGAGCTTAGACACACACAGTGTGTAGCAGAAGTAAACTGGACTTTTGGTTCTGCCTGAGCATAGCCACTTCCAAGAGGGAAATACGATCAGATGCAGGGCTTGCACTATCCATAAGGAATAATCTCACCATTGAGAACGAGCATTGACTTTTTCCACTATGGAGACTGGAGAGAAATTTCACCAATGTGTCTGTCTAAACCATTCTTCTCCAGAAAGCAGTTTCATGGGCTGTTTTTCATTCTGACTCTCAATAAAGGCTATTGGCATGCATGGGCCACAGCAGTCAGTAAGAGCCGTACTGCAAGGGACCAGGTACACAGGCTTTAATTCAGGGATAGATTTTAGAGTATCTAGAGGAATGTCTGAACTACGTTATTTTTCACTCAATCATCCATTAATACTGCGTCTCTGGGCCAAGTTTTGGGGAACGTATTAAACAACGTGTAGTTTACATTCCCTGTGGAGGCCTCAGTGGAGCTATGCAGTTAGGCTCAAAATCCTATATTTTAAAAAAACGTTAAGCTGGGGAAAGGATTGACATCCTCTTGTGAAAGATGAGGAGGATGATGAGTGGGAGTACCTGCGGGGGAAGGCCAACACTCTGCTTAAGAAGTGATTTGGGGGTGGAGAGCGGAAATAGCTTCGCGTTTGTGTCGTTTCTTTCAAAATGAGCTTTAGCTTAGTGGAGATGTCCTAAAGGGATAAAGAATGGCTTAGAAAAAGATGCCCTATCAGTCAAATTCAATGACTGCGGTCTGAGACAGAATCTACTTCCAGCTTTTAAGAGTCAAGATTGAAATGTAAATGGTTACTGAGACATTTTAAAAGTACTTGTAAAATGAAAATTTTACTATCTTTTTGTTAAACTTTTCACGAAGAATTCTTTTAAATTTATTTCTTCTTAAAAGCGCACATATTTTTGATGTACTATATAAATCACTAAACTATAAAGTGATTTTTTTTTTTTTTGACACAGATAACTCCTTTTGAAATCAAGTCTGGCTTACTGTAGTCTTCTAACCAGAAGAGCATATTATTCTTTGTTGAACTTATTTGGATATGGATAGGTTTGGAAAAATACTGTTATTTGCTTATTTTTATTTATACATTTAAAAAAAGACACTGGAAAATCTAGTGATACCGTTTTTAAAAATTCTGGAATTTAAACTTGATGCACAATCTAAGATCTTTTAGAGACATAGATTATAAAGGGCATCTAATTCCAAATGAGCTGCAGACACCTTCCAAAGGATAACAGAGACCTCTGTATAAACTTTCTGTTTAAAGAGAATATTTGTTTTCTCTTGATGGATGTAATCCTTAACCCTGATACCGATACTTATCACAAATCATTTTATCTCCATATTTTCCATTTTCTCCTCCATAAACAGTCAGTAAAATACCACTCCAGAAAGATATTTCACCTGATTTAGAAAAATGGCTATACTAGAGAATTATCTTTTGAAAACTGTGGTCTAAATTAACATATGATTATGTAATTATTCATCTTTTTAGGTATCTAACTACATATTGGAAAATTATTTTCAGAAATAATCTGATGTCACTGACCTGATATTCTATTCAAATATTTATATGCCATGCAAATTGTTAACTTTTGAGAATCTGAAAGCTAATGTTAAGTACGTTACAAATTGGGAGTCAACTGACTTGAGCTTAAATGCTCCCAATTTGTAACTCTTTCCAAAGTTTGTCCTCTACTTCCTGGAACAAAGCCCAGTGCCAAACTGATCCAAAGGGTGTTACCCTGAGGGTTTTGTGCTTACTCTAAACCCAGGAGAGATCAAAGCTTGGGGAATGAGACCAGAGAGGACATATTTTTACCCATCCAGCATCTGTTCCTTTTCTTCTGATAAAAGTACCCTGACTCCTCCTGGAGGAACCCTTCCCAGTCCAGTCTCATTGGTTTGGATGGGGATCCAGGTTGGGCGGGGACCTGGACCCAGCTAATCAGGTCATCAACTGCTCCTTTCAACCGTGTTTGGTTCATGGATCGGCACAGTACTTAAGCCAGATCAATGAAAAAGAATTCTAAGACTTCTGCTGAAATGATCAGGAAGAAACAATCTCACTCTACCTGTTTACCTGGCATTCTCCAGTTCTACTGCACACATAAGACCTACTGAGGGTGTAGCCAACCAGATGAAAGGGGAGCAGGGGTGCGAATGGTGGAGGTGGTAGAAAGAAATATTTGATGACACCATTAGAGTTCTTGGATCCAGACATACCTATAGTTACCACTCTTGGACTTTGCTGTTATGAGGCAATTCCTTCCCTTTTTGGCTTGAGTTAGTTTGTATTGTATTTCTATTTCTTGCAAACAAATGACTCTTGATTGATATGCCCACAGTGGAAGGCTGACAATGGTTCCAGGAAATGGCTGGAAAATTGAGTCAAAGATATAAATGGCTAATGAGAATTCAGGTCTCCAACTGGGAGATCAGGCTAAGATAAAGTGTGCAGGAGGCCAGATAGGCCTGCGACAAGCCTGAACACTGGACAACCAATAGACAACTTCTTCTTCTTCTTCTTTAATTTCTTTATTTTATTCTTAAAAAGATTTTATTTATTTATTTGACAGAGAGAGATAGTGAGAGCACAAGCAGGGGGAACGGCAGGCAGAGGGAGAGGCAGGCTTCCCGCTGAGCAAGGAGCCCGATGCGGGGCTCGATTCTGGGACCGCGGGATCATGACCTGAGCTGAAGGCAGACGCTTAACCGACTGAGCCACCAAGGTGCCCCTATGGAGAACTTCTTAATGTAGAACATGGAATGTCCTAAAGGAGACACACACAGAACTAGGCTCTTATTAGCATTGTGACTTAGGGCAAGTTACCTTCTAAGTTTTGGGTTTGCACCTATAAAACAGGAATAATACCTGTATCTGCCCCCCAGCCCCAGGTATTATTATTATTACTATTATTATTATTTAAAGATTTTATTTATTTATTTGACAGAGAGAGCGAGAGAGCACAAGCAGGGGGAGCAGTAGAAGGAGGGAGAAGCAGGCTTCCCGCAGAGCAAGGGGCCCGATGCGGGGCTCGATCCCAGGACTCTGGGATCATGACCTGAGCCAAAGACAGATGCTTAACCATCTGAGCCACCCAGGCGCCCCAGCCCCAGTTATTATTAAACTTAAATTACACTGTACTCTGTGCCAGGCACTTTATATTTTTAAAATAGTAGCTTCCTTAAAGGCTTCTAAATATTATTTCTATATTTTATATTTAAAACATCATATATTTCTGGCACATCACTTAATCTCTCTAAATATTTCCTTTCTATCTGTCTCACAGTGGCTGTGAAGGAAAAAAAAAAAAAAGAGAATCCATGTAAAAAGTTTACTCTAGTGGCTGGCACATAGGTGTTCAATATTAATTATGTAGGCTACCTGGGAGGGTGGTGAAAACAGCAGATTCTGAAGTTAAACTTTCTAGGCTCAAACACAGTTAAACCAAAATTTTGTCTAGGAGACGATGTCATTATATTTCTATTTTCTATTACTTATCCGTCTTGGGGGGGGAAACTAAGAATTGATCCAGCACAGACTTCTTTCATTCATCTACATATACTGCCTTACTGCTTGTTAGATGCATGTGCTGGGATTTAGAAAGAACCAGTCAGAAGAATACAGAGAAGACACGGAGAATGGGATTTTTATCATTTCTTTGTATCATAATAACATAAACTACTTTTTCCTGGTATGTATCAAAATGCAAACACTGATCATGCAAGAGTTGGGAATAAATGCAAAATGACCAGTGTAAAACGATGTAACAGAAACCAGATCCTTGAAGAACTGGGCGGAGATTTCAAGTTTCTTGACAGAAAACTTAAAACATTTTTTTTTTTATAAACCATGGTCACTCAAGAAGCCAAAATGGAAACCAGGAGACAGCATGTTGAAAAGCAAATATACCTCCTTGGCTATTCTCATACACAATTTCTCTCTTTTTGAACTAGACCTGCACTTATTAATAGCATAAACTTTGGGATCTAAATGGCATAGGCTATAGGGCTCTCTGGTTGTACTACATGTGTAAGTCTTGTCTTTCTAACAAATACATGTCTCAAGGAAATGGTCATGTGGTTTGGGATATGACATGGTAATGGGAGTTGAGTTACTTTTCATAGTACTGGGCACAAAGCTGCAGGCTTAGGGAATATTTTTTGACTGCTTGATTGTAGCTCTTGATAACTTCTTACCGAAAGTCTGACTTTTTTAAGTCACATTCTGTATCAAAGCCCCAGAAACTTAAGTATGACACCGCATAATATTTTGGGCTTAAAACCTAGGCCTTGATTCTGAATTTAAAGGAAGTGCTGTGAAAATCTTCATTCCTTTTTTGGTTGTTTTGAAACACCAGCTACATGAATCTTTGTACTTGGCCTCTACCCCATGAGTTTGTTTTTGCTCCAAGCTATTAAGAGCCTGTGAGCCAGATAATTCTTGTCAAGGCCAAGTTGAAATCTTAAAAAATATGTTTAAGGCTGGTTTCAGAAACCTGAAAAAAGCCTAGATTCGACTCTCCATTCAAGAAAATCAATTAGTTTATTTTCTACTTGGCTTTCAACACAGATGGCATTATGATAGGTTTTGTTTTCAGTGTGAACATGTGAATGTTCTTTTTGCCTTTTCACACAGTACTCAAAAGCAAACTAGACACAGTTATTTTTACCTTGAGTTTCTTATGCCTTAATTCTTATGTGTGTACATGCCTGTGAAGGCAGGGCTTGGGGTAAGCAAGCTGTTTTGATCTTTCATAAGACAGGTTTTGTGCTCCATGAATATAGGAAAGCAAACTAGTTAAAGACACTTTTAGGCTTGTCATAAATATGCTTCAAGCATGTTTTATCTTCTTGGTAAGACTATAAGTTCCTTGACGAAGGAGCTTATCTTCTTTCTGTAACTCTAACTCCACCCAGAGCTACGCATATAGCCAGGCAGCTAGAATACTGAGGGACTGAGTCTTAGTCTCGAGATTTTCATTTATGCCTATCAATTGTAGATATAAGGATCAATCATAAGGCTTCCTCTCTCCCCTCTCCAGCCCCCCCATAGCAACTAAGTGCTTTCTATATGATCTTGTAAGCTCAAAGGCAAGGTTGTCACCATTTTATCTTCTTTGTCTAGCTTAATTAATGCCTAGCAGATTATACACACTCAATTACTTGCTGAATAAAGAAAACATTTTTCAGTGTTTTTGACCATTTAGCAATGATTGGTCTTGAATAAGCTTTTAGGGATTAGTGTTTAATATGGTGCGAGCCAACTGTATTATTATTTAGATTTTATTTATTTGAGAGAGAGAGCAGAACGAGAGACAGAGCACGAGCAGGGGGTAAGGGGCAGAGGTAGAGGGAGAAGCAGATCCCTGCTGAGCAGGGAGCCATGGGATCATGACTTGAGCTGAAGGCAGACACTTAACCGACTGAGTCACCCAGGCACCCCTAGTCAACTGTATTATTAACCATAAAACTGGGGCACATAGGGCCCCCTGCTCAGTGGGAAGCCTGCTTCTCCCTCTCCCACTCCCCCTGCTTGTGTTCCCTCTCTCTGTCAAATAAATGAATAAAATCTAAAACAAACAAACAAAAACCACTAAACCATAAAACTGCCCTCAGGTAGTTTGAGGAAAAAGAACCTTTCCTGACATTAATATCCTGCTTTACTCTTTGAAAACCGCTAGTGAATTTACTGTTTTATTTGATCTTCACAACAATCCTAAGAAGGAGAGACACACAGGGCTTAGTATTGATGGTGTATGTGACCAAGGTTATAAATTTATTATTTTCATTTTGCAGATGAAGAAGCTCAGACTCCAAGAAACAGCCAAGATGGCTCAGCCCTGAACCTCACTCTCCTACCTCCAAGTCCAAGTGCACCTTCCACTCCAACATCATTGTTTTTTTGGTCCTATTCCATAGACAAAGAGCAGGCCAAGGTCAGAGGGGTGGGGAATGTAGAGCGTAAGGGGTTTTGATGTGGTAAGAGCAGTGGAACATTTATGGGGTTCTTTCAGCCAACCAGGAAGTGTGTTTTACTTGTAATTCCCAAAGCAATCCGGGAGAGAGGCACTATTATTTTAATCGTAGACGGGAGGATTGATTCTAAGGCTTACCTGAGGCTAGTTTATATTTGCCCAAGCCCTCATAGCATGAGGGAGACTCAGGAAAGTCTCATTGCAGGGACTGAGTTTTTAACCCTAACACTAGGCTGAGATCCACCGATAGGGCCCATGCCTTATCTCACAGAGGAGGCACCTGCGACCAGAGAGGTAAATGACTTGCCCCCAATCCCTCAGTGAGTACTGGGGAGAGAGCCAGGAAAAGAAAGACCGGTTCTCAGGGCTCTTTCCAAGGGACCTCACGAAACACCTGGTCTGTCCTTCAGGGAACTGCCGGTCTGTGGAGAGAAAAGATACTCCCGCTATTGCTAAGGTCATTACGGAGGGTTAATAGAACAAGACCCAAACCTGTGCATTTAAAGAGCGATCCCTGCGCGAAACAGCTCTGCGACAGGGTAAGAAAAAAGTCGAGAATACGGAGACAACTTGGGATAGGAGAGTCATCCACAGATTCACCGCCAGGTCGGGGAACGGCCCCCTGGGTCCTCGCCTCCTTCCATCTCCCCTGCCTGGCCGGGCGCCAGCTCCACCCCCGTGGCTGCGCGCGCGCAGTGCGCGTGCCGGGCCCCCCGCCGCGCTCTCGGCGGCCCAGCTCCGCCCCCTACCTGGAAGGGCTCTGGCTCCGCCCCCGGGGGCCACGCGCTCACGGGCACGTTCTCCAAGCCGCGCGCGACATCCAGCTGCTCAGTAAGGGCCTTGGGCCCCTCCTCAGGCCCTGCCATGCCGCACGGCCACCTCTCCACAGCTTTCGCGGACGTTTCGCGCCATCTCGACGCGCAGGGCGCCTAGACGCTTTCGAGCCTCGCAGAGGAAGCTGGGAATCGTGGGACGCGCGGCCCCGCCGCCTCCTGGGAGCCGTAGTTTTTCTCTCTCCTTTCACAAGTGGCCTGTGAGGGCGTCTCCTCCCTCGACCCTCAGCTTTCCTTGACTTTTTGGATTGGCTCGCTCTCTTTTAAGCCAGATGCACAACAAATAATACACAGCTTTGGAAGGTACGGACATAGTTTTGGAAATACAAAGTGAAGTGCTTTAATTTTTCCCGTGAGCCTCACGAAGGGTTTGCGAGGTGAGGTCGTTTGTCCAGGGTTCTGAGGGCCCGGAAGATTGCAGGGGTGAGGGCAAGGGCGCGCTCTACGTTGAGGGGGGAAATGCCCACCACGGTTTCTGAAGTTCTGGAACTCGCGTAGCAGTTGGGTGGCGTGTGATAGGGTTTGTTCTCCGTCGGCGGAACGGCGGTATAGGGCGCCCGAAGGCCTGTGTGGGGACGCCCAGTCCTGGATTGAGTTAATCTGTTGCCTATCAGCTTCCCCTTTCCTAGAAAGAAAACACCCGGCCCCGACAGAGGGTTCTGATAACCTGGAAATTGCTGGATCCCCTGGAATATTTCCAAAGCTCTCTGCCCGATTGTCCTGCCACATCTGCTTGAAACCCTGTGTCCTTGCAGCTTCTGCGGCACCGGTCCTGGATGCGCTGCCTTCTGGCAGACGGTCCTTCTCCCTCCTGACTGAAATGTCGGTGGGCGTCGCTCGGGGTTCTGCCCCAGGCCCTTTTCTCGCCTTGTCAGTAATAGCATCTCGCGACGTGGCTTCAGATACTGTTAAAAAGTATTAGGTCTTCTGTTTCCAGCTCAGATGGTACGGATAACCGCCTAGCTCCGGTCGTGGAGGGCCAACTGATGACTGGACATCTCTGCTTTCTGTCTTACAGACACCAAGAACTCGCAATGACCTGAGTGGACCGATCCTTCCTTTTCGCCTTTAAAATAAACTGGGCAAATAACTTGTCCACGATCGCCGAGTTATTAAAGCAACACACCAAAGCGTTTCCCTATATTTCTTCCTCACCTTAGACCTCCATAGCTACGAGCTTCCTGGCCAAATCTTGTTGATTCTACCTTTGTAATGTTTCGCATTTTCATTTCTTTTTCCTTAGTCTCAGGCTCTGGTTTCTTCCTTGGATTCTTGAAGTTATTTTTTTCAAGTCTAACATTCTCCCAAATCACCTTTACATTGCTTCTGTAGTCTTGGAGGTTGCACATCCCATTGTTACATTGTTTAAAATCCTGTGTTTATATGCACAGTGCTATGTTTACCGATTTGGGGAATGTACCCACGAAGAAGACATGATGCCCCGGGAGAGTTCCATTCCAGCAAACAAATAATTACATACACCCAGAAATTAATAAAAACTATGAGTATTATGAATAAATAACTATAGGTCAATGGGAAAACTCTTCTGTATTTGAGATGATCATGCTGTTTTTATTATTACTATTTTTTTACTCTTTCTTGGTAGTATTGTCTGCCCTTTGGAATGATATTTTGAAGGATCCATTTTATTTTTTTCCTGAAGTTGTCAGTGAAGGTGCTTCCTTTTTTTTTTTTAAAGATTTTATTTATTTATTTGAGAGAGAGAATGAGAGAGAGAGAGCACATGAGAGGGGGGAGGGTCAGAGGGAGAAGCAGACTCCCTGCCAAGCAGGGAGCCCGATGCGGGACTCGATCCCGGGACTCCAGGATCATGACCTGAGCCGAAGGCAGTCGCTTAACCAACTGAGCCACCCAGGCGCCCCGTGAAGGTGCTTCCTGAATAAGATATTTAGTTCATGTCAGCCCTTCAGTTTAATTTGTTTTTATCCTGCTAGCAAAGGATCCAAAAGTATTTTATGTAGCGTGAGATTAAAATAATGAGAGGATGTTTGCAGGCTGATATATCCAATCTTCATAGTGCCAAGCAGTCAGCCTTTCATCTTTTCCAGGTCTAAAAACTTATCTTATTTTCTCTAGACACTTGCTCTTCACTACTAGAAACCTGGATCTTCAAAATTTGTCCTGAAAACTTTTTTAGCTAGATGGTGGAAAAAAAAAAAAAAAAAGTATTCCTGGACATTAATGAGTTGCCCACACACTGACTGCTATAAATAAGATTTGGACCTGAATATCACATTGCTTATTCAAATTTCTTGTGTCTTTTTCATTGGCAGAAGAAAAATGAATCTGATCAGTAATAAAAAATAATGCAATATAGTAAAACTCTACTATTATGTGGGTTAATTTATCTTTGGCTAAATTATGGGGTATGACTATATGGCCTTCCCATTTTTAAACACAAATGGACTGTAATTGAGATGGTTTTGTCATTTTTTTTTTTTTTTGCCAGTGCTTGAAGTTCTGCATGATTTTGTATTGAGAAGCCATTCTTTCATCAGTCTTACTAGCGTTATCTGAGCTTAATCTGGGGTATACTTTATAGCCAGTGATGAAAGGCCTAAAGTAAGCAGAAGTTATGTATTTGTTGGTGTTAATGACAGCATGAATAGAATAGTTTGGTAATCTTAACACCAGTTATAACTATCACTACTAGATATTAAGTAGCACCTGGATCTCATATCAAATAAGATTGTGTAAATGAAATCATTTTGAAGAGAACAAAGCATAGCAGTTGATACTTCTGGGGGTTTCTGCCCAATACATTGACTCTTTCCCTTGCCAACCCCCCCCCCGCCTCGCAGTCCATCCCATGGGGTGGGCTTGCTGATAATCATGTTTATATTACACAACCCCTAAGCCTTGACTCATGCTTTTGACTTCCTGATGCATATTTGATTCAAGCTAGGCCACTAAGATTCTCTTTATGAGTAGTTGAGACCAAAACCCAGCTAAAACTATATATATAATTTGGGAGCAAGAGGTAGTTTTATTCAGTATATTGATGGAGAGGCAGAGTAAATTCAGTCTTCCAAGAGGAAAACAAAGCAGGCAAGTGAGGAGAGAGGACTTCTTAGTTCCTGGCATCTGGCCGTTTCTGGTTCTGATTCCTTGTTAATTCACACAACATATTTGTATTCCTATAACAAGTTCTTCCTTTAGGTTTAGGTTAAGTCTGTGTGGTGTCTGTTACTGTAGTCAAAGAATTTAGACCAGTGAAAATGATGGTATTATTACTATGGGCTGGTAATCAACTACTCTGTAAGCAGTTAGTTGATAGTTATGAATTTTTGTTTATTTTATAAGTTGGTAAGTTATGTTTTTTATTTTTAACACTTTGCTTTTCTGATGTGTTTTACACTAAAGAATGCCTCCCCAAGATAATATGAATAGAAATTTACATCAAAAAATAGTAAAAAACCATAAAATTTATATCTGGTAGAAGGGATAATAATGAGTTATAGTGTACATAATATATGCCCAATATTGTAAAAAGATAGTAGAAGAGAAAGGAAATTGTTCAGAAAATGCGTCTTTTTAGTAGTTGAAATTGTATGTCAAAATGGATGGCATGTGGATCATTCTGCAGCAAGAAAAAAATATGGCTATTGATTAAAATAACTTGAGAGTGGTAGTTTACAAAATTATGGTCCTGTGTTATTTGTGCTTTTTAAAAGATAGTAGCTTATGTTTTTATGTTTAGACTGCTAGTAAATATATAGTTTAGCAGAATAAAAAACTTGCATCATGTTCTATATTTTTATCATTGCATTGCAGTTTAATGAAATCCATAATTTACCTCATTGACATGACAACAAAAAGCATCAAGATATAATTATAATCAGAATATTGTTCATCTAAGTGCTTTAGTTGTAAATATCCAGGATTGATGATTATAGAATAATAACTCATAATGGTATGCAGTGAGATGGGGATTGTTTGATAATAGATAAAGAGGTGAAAGAAGAGAATTATGTATCTATTTAACCTGAAAGTTGCCAGCAGGGAATTAATGTCACTTGTCAAAGACATGTGATCAAATTTATTACCAGGTGTGTTCAAATACTATTACCAAGTCTATGAGAACAGACTTGCTGTGTTTGCAACTTGTTTGCAACAGCCTTTCAAGGAGTTAGGTTCACACATTTTCATTTTGACTTGGGAAGGTTAACTTTACTTGTTACTTAGAAGGATGCACACATAAGCAAAACATCATGATTTTTAAAAAGTACTAGATCGGGGCACCTGGGTGGCTCGGTCGTTAACTGCCTGCCTTCTGCTCAGGTCATAATCCCAGGGTCCTGGGGTCGTAGTTTTGAAAGCAAAGATGTGTATCCTTTGAAGTTTAGTGCCATGAATGTCTTGTTGCAGAGAAATCTACCTAGAAATTTAAGCCCACATCTGCAAGAGTCTACAAGATAATTTCCACCAGATACCCTCAAGTATCATCTGACGCCAGGATTTTTCTTAGGAATTGTATTAAATTTCAGCTTCTTATAATTCTACATTCCTGCAACTTTCTAGACCTTTGCAGCATTTTTGCTCTGGTAGCTTCCCAGCTCCAATTCTGGCTACTTGGAAAGAGAAGGGAAATGAAACCAAAGAAACAAAAAGACTAATGCAAAGAATTCTACTCAAATGCCCAAACTAACTTGATTAAAGTATCTTTGGAAAAATGTTGATAATTTATACTTATTTTTAGATATTCCAACTAGGAAAAAATTGTGAAATGAATTCTACAGTGGAAAAGGCTATTTTCTTTTTCATTATCTCAGTAAATGTTAATGCATTAAAATCAATGTCATTGCTGTGAGTAGGTGGATTCTTAGTTATGAATTGAGGAGTATTGTGGATACTCTTTTTCTCCAAAACGACCTTCCCCAGTGTCTGATTGCGAGGCCTGAAATCCCAGTCATGAGAACTCTCATCTGTGGTAAGCACTGCCTTCTCCCTGTGGTTCTCTTTTAGAACTCCACTATTCCTGAGAGTGAAAAAAGTGATAAACACATATATATTTCCTTCCTGATATGGAGATATCTTGGGCATCCTGAGAACTTGGAGGAATTGGTGAGGAGAAGGATAAAATGCCAGACATATTAAATGGACATTTATTGAGCGCTTACTACATTCTCTAGCAATGTCCAAAAATTTCTATGATGATGAACATGTTCTGTATCTATGCTATTCAGTACAGTAGATGCCAGCCACATGTGACTACTGATTACTTGGAATATGGCTTGTGTGACTGAAGAACTGAATTTTAAATTTAATTTTAATTTAAATTGATTTAAATAGCCACATATAGTTAATGGCTACTGTATTGGACATCACATTTCTAGACACTGTGCTAAACATTATACATTTCTTATTTAATCTTCACAACAACTCCATGAAATAGGCAATATTTGCTCTCTTGGACAAAATCTGGGAACTGAAGTTCAGATAAATGAAGTAATTTTTTTTGTGTATCCTACATGTATGAGTGGTAGAGTGGGATTTGGGCCCAGGTCTGAAACTGCCTCTCTGAAAATAAAGTTTCTCACTCTTTGTGTTGCCAAGTCTTAGCTGCCATCTTCAGAGACTGCCTTTCTTCCAGCTGCTGTGGAGGAAATAAAGGATCATGAAATTAAAAAATATATACAATTATTTCATCTTATTTGAAAGTAAAGTTGACCCTTGTACAACATGGGTCTGAACTGCAAGGGTCGGCTTATACATGGATATTTTAAAGTATAATACTGTAAATGTATTTTCTCTTCCTTAACATTTTCTTAATAACGTTTTCTTTTCTCCAGCTTATTGTAAGAATACAGGATAAAATACATATAACATATAAAATATGTGTTAATCGAATGTTTATGTTCTCAGTAAGGCTTCCAGTCAACAGTAGTTAAGTTCTGGGGGTGTCCAAAGTTACGTGTGGATTTTCAGTTGTGTGAGGGGTCACTGCCCCTAACCCCTATATTGTTCAAGGGTCTATTGTATAGTAATTTCTCTAGTGAAGGGCACTATGTAACTTGAGAGATTCTTTTTTTAAAGGCTGAAAAAAGTTTTATTTTAAGAGCTGTTGCTCTTGGGCTTTGATAAAACAATCAAATTAATTAGTCTGCCTCAAAAGAAATCTTGATCTTACTGCTGGGTATCCTAGTCCTGGAGCCTGACTACTGAGAATAGTCTATTCTACCAGTGAGGCCTTGTGACCGTCAACTGTTATTACTGAAAATTTACTAGCCTTGAGTTGCCTGAGAGAGGGGGCTGATTAATAGAAATCTATTGCATATATGATTTCGTCTCTCTCGGTAGTAATAAAAATGCAGAGAACATCACCAACTTATGAATGGCTGTAGAAGTGATTTCTAGTTCTACTTTCTTATCTTTTAGACATTTAAAAAAAAATTTCATTATGTTATGTTAATCACCATAAAATTACATCATTAGTTTTTGATGTAGTGTTCCATGATTCATTGTTTGTGCATAACATCCAGTGCTCCATGCAGTACGTGCCCTCTTTAATACCCATCACCCGGCTAACCCATCCTCCCACCCCCCTCCCCTCTAGAACCCTCAGTTTGTTTCTCAGAGTCCACAGTCTCTCATGGTTTGTCTCCCCCTCCGATTTCCCCCCCTTCATTTTTCCCGTCCTACTATCTTCTTCTTCTTTTTTTAAACATATAATGTATTATTTGTTTCAGAGGTACAGATCTGTGATTCAAGTCTTTCACAATTCACAGTGCTCACCATAGCACATACCCTCCCCAATGTCTATCACCCAGCCACCCCATCCCTCCCACCCCCACCACTCCAGCAACCCTCAGTTTGTTTCCTAAGATTAAGAATTCCTCATATCAGTGAGATCATATGATACATGTCTTTCTCTGATTGACTTATTTCGCTCAGCATAAAACCCTCCAGTTCCATCCTTGTCATTGCAAATGGCAAGATTTCATTCCTTTTGATGGCTGCATAATATTCCACTGTATATATATATACCACATCTTCTTTATCCATTCATCTGTCGATGGACATCTTGGCTCTTTCCATAGTTTGGCTATTGTGGACATTGCTGCTATAAACATCAGGGTAAACGTACCCCTTTGTATCCCTGCATTTGTATCTTTGGGGTAAATACCCAGTAGTGCAATTGCTGGGTCACAGCAACCTCTTAGACCTCAGCTGCAGCAACTTCTTCCTAGAAACATCGCCAAAGGCAAGGGAAGCAAGGGCAAAAATGAACTATTGGGACTTCATCAAGATAAAAAGCTTTTGCACAGCAAAAGAAACAGTCAACAAGGGCGCCTGGGTGGCTCAGATGGTTGAGCATCTGCCTTCGGCTCGGGTCATGATCCCGGGGTCCTGAGATCGAGTCCCATGTCGGGCTCCTGGCTCGGCGGGGAGCCTGCTTCTCCCTCTGACCCTCTCCCCTCTCATGCTGTTTCTCTCTTGCTCGCTCTCTAAAAAATAAATAAATAAAATCTTTAAAAAAAAAAACAAAACAGTCAACAAAACCAAAAGACAGCGGACAGAATGGGAGAAGATATTTGCAAATGGCATATCAGATAAAGGGCTAGTATCCAAAATCTACGAAGAACTTATCAAACTCAACACCCAAAGAACAAATGATCCAATCAAGAAATGGGCAGTAGACATTTTTAATAAGTTAATGGAAGCAACAAATTGCTCTATTCCTGTGCCACTCAGGAGAGGCAAAATAGGTGGCTCTTTGAACTCCAGAACCGTTCAACTTCAGAATGGAAGGCTAGAAGATTATTTTTATGGGAAATCAAACTTTCTTAGCGATAGTAAGAGGGTTTTTTTCAATGTTATTCTAATCCTAACTCTTCCACTCTCAGTAATTACACTGTGGTTAATGAATGGCCATTTCTTGCAGTTCTGAATTCCCCTCTTTAATCCTGATTCTAGCTTTAATACCCTCCGTTGGATGGTCTCACCTTCCATTTAATTCCCTTATAATTTTAATTTGCAGTGTTTTTTTAGTCAAATAGTTTCACATCTATTTGCTTTAGTAAAGTTTCAGCTCTGGAAGATTATATTTCATGTTCTAGAATTTATCTGTGAGCTCAGCTTAGAATGTTGAATATCATTTGCTTTTTTACAGAACTGGGAAATTATAGGGTTGATGACACAGGAACCACATCTCACTGAAGATGAAATATGTGAGTTTTCTCCTCGCTTTTTAGCAAATTAATTACAATTTTCCCCCAAAGTGGGTTTTTTGTTGTTGCTGTTTATACTTGGTGAAGTTCACTTTGTGCTTTCCAGACCCTAGATTTTGTAGGTATTTGTTGCTGGGACTTTTGTCTTAATGAAGTCTGGCAGCATCTCTTGAGGTGAGACAACCAATTTTACTTTTGCTCTGGCACTGAGTCCAGCCATCTGCTGTAGGTCTGACTTTCAAACACAAAGGGAAAACACAAAGTATAGCCAACGTGGTGGTGACAGCTGGTGGGAAAAAAGAATCATTGTGTTTGACAGTGTCCTTTGGTAACAGACCAGGAGGTGAGCCAAATACATTATATTATCTCAAATATGGATGCCTGCAGGTTAGTTGGAACTTTAATTTCTGACTCATCCACCTTATTTCCACTTCTTGGAGGAAACCCCTTTTTGTCACACATTGTCATATCCACATGTTCTTGGACAAGGGAACTATATAGACCAACATCAAAGTAGATCTTCCACTAAACAGAGTGCCTTGCATTTAACCAATGCCTTGTGGATGTGCTATTTGTTTCAGCCTATGTGTATGCATTTTTTTTAAAGATTTTATTTATTTGACAGAGAGATAGAGCACAAGTAGGCAGAGCGGCAGTCAGAGGCAGAGAGAGAAGCAGACTCCCCACTGAGCGGGGAGCCTGATGCGGAACTCGATCCCAGAACCCTGGGATCATGACCTGAGCTGAAGGCAGAAGCTTAATGACTGAGCCACCCAGGTGCCCAGCCTATGTGTATTTTTAAACCAGAAATGATCACAGACAGAATTTGTATATTTTAGGGCAAATAGTCATCTTAGAGATATTACTTCAATACTTTAATTTTTTTCTCCATTAAAAAATTCCATACTAATTAATAATATCTAAGTAGGGGGGAATTTAATTAATTAGTTAATTAATTTTAAGATTTAAATTAAAATAACATATAGTATATTATTAGTTTCAGAGGTAGAGTTTAGTGATTCATCAGTTGCCTATAACACCAGGTGCTCATTACATCGAGTGCCGTCCTTAATGACCATCACCCAGTTACTCCATCCCCCCACCCACCTTCCCTCCAGCAACCCTCAGTTTGTTTCCTATAGTTAAGAGTATCTTGGGAAAATTTATTTTAGATGATTAAATTTACATTTGAACAACTGGAATTTTATTTCAAATCATCTGGAGTAAATCATATTCTATGTTGGTTTTTACAACTAATTAAGTTGTTTCAATTTTTTGGTTTTATTTTTTAGTAAGCAAATGAAGCTATGGCAGATCCTTGAACATAGTTAATTATTGAAAGCTGCCTTATATTTAAAGAAACACCATATTAGGATTGGGGTGAGGTAGGTGTAGAGATAAGAGATTGACGTCAACCTTAAAAGACAAGGTCATTTCTTGCTTCCCATTTTGGAAAGTGTCTGGAATTCATGGTAATTTGGTTTTCAACTCTGTATTTGGAAACTTAGTTTTGTCTTTCCCCAAAGGTCAATATAAAGAACGCATTTTCTGCCAAGAGCCAATCAAACAGGAGCGTGCGATCAATGAAAGAGGTGGTTAAAAACCTACTTCATTTTCTTCCTTTGGAGAAATATAAAATGCTTATTCACTAAATATGAAACCAAGTTATCTATTATTCACCACAAACCTTTTCTGGAGCAAAGTACAGCATAAATTATTTATTTTGCATTATGAAATAAAGTTTAAAGTTATGTGAGAAAGGAAGGCACTTTAGAGTAAATGAGAATGGGAGAGATGCAGGAGATAAGGTTATATATATATATATATATATCTTTATCAAGAGAGATTGATTTAGAGGAAGAAGAGGGAAAGAAAGAAAATGTCTGGATTATTTTTTAAAATTTATTTATTTACTTGAAAGAGAGAGAGAAGGAGAGAGAGAGAGAACGAGCAGGGGGAAGAGCAGAGGGAGAGGGAGAAGCAGGCTTCCCGCTGAGCAGGGACTCAGATGCCGGGCTTCATCCCAGGACCCTGAAATCATGACCTGAGCTGAAGGCAGATGCTTAACTGACTAAGCCACACAGGCGCCCCATGGATTATTTATAAGTATGAACTTATGTCCCTGGTAATGGTTTGTCCCATTGTTAACCTGGGACTACTATCAGGTTAACTAACGTCTCTTTAAAATTTTCCATTAAAATTCTTGATTTTATTTTTCATTCAACAATTGAGTATATACTGAGGATTTACTAGTTGCAAGGCAATGTGATGGGGTATGGGGAATCATAATATTTGGTGAGCAAATACCCTATGCCAGATGCTAGACAAAGACTTTCTTGTAGGTTTTGTTTAATCTTTACAACAATCCTGTGAGGTAGGAGTTACTGCTTCTTCTCACTGTATATTACATGTAGAGAAAATGGGATGTGGAGAAGTTAGAGCTGATAGAAAAAAATTTTTTTAAAGTGTTCTGATTTTTGTTGTATAAGTATACCTATCATGGCTGATTTCCAGCTATCAACAGTTTAACAGTTGGCTTGCAAAATTTCTGAATATTAAACTATTTGTGAGTGCAGGTATGAGCCGGCTTCAGTACACCACTGAAGGTGATTGTCTGCCTGTCCTCAAAATACTTAAAATCCAGTAGGGAAGATAAGACTATGTAATGCAACTGGAAAATAAGAGGAACCAAATAAGGTGGTATGGAAGTTTATAGCAGAGATACATTTTCACTCAGCTGTTTTTCTTGTAATTTAAATTTGCAGTTAGAGAAGGTTCTATGATGGGGACATTTCGACTGTATTTTGAGGAATGGGTACGATTTGATGAGGTGGAATTAGGGACAGCACAGCTGTAGGGGTTGGAAAAAGCATGATCAACCACTGTTCAATGTTCCTAAGCTTTTCTCATTCTTAAAGTGTGCTTTTGGCTGTGAAGTAGCAATACCCTAGTAGTCCACAAGGTGGAGGAATAACTCTATCTTTTTCTCATTTTAAATGCAAATAACGGAATACCCATTTTACATAAACTGGACAAGAAATTTTTCTCTGTTGAAAATAAGGAAAAGTTAAAAAATGATTGTGGGAATCATGATGAGGAATTTCAGAAAAATGCTTTCTTTTGCTGTGTAGTGTTAGATTCACATTTATATACAATCTAAGAGAATTTCATATTCAAGATATAACCTAGGTAGGTATGGAATTCAGAGTGAATAAGTTTGACGAAGATACAAAGTAAATTCATTCACCAGATCTGAATGGCTAAAGTGTGCCAGTCCCTATGCCATGTGATTTTTACCTGTTACACTTTGTATCTGGGTCTCATTATATCTGGATCTGCCAATAGTCACAAAAATGCAACTTAACCAATTGTAGTACAAGTTTTAAAATGTGTTGTTGTTTTTATCACTAAAACTTATTTGATGCCAGAGTTATTTATAATGAATACTCGTTTACAGCATTTGTTTATTTAGTTATTCAACACACGTTTGTTGAGCACCTGCTGTGTGTTGTCCATTGTGCTATGTGCTATTTTAAATGGTCATTTAGTTCGCAGAGTGCTGCTGCTGGAAACTTTACAACCAGGTATTTTACCCCACATGGATGATAGCTCCAAAGAAAATGGGTTTAAATTAAGAAAGATGGTAGATCCATTCTACTGCACCAGAAAAAGTAGTGGAATGGGTGATGGAAGGTAGGTTAATGTGGCGGGTGGTTCTTCTGAGGAAATCTTCAAGAACAGAAGTGGTGTAATTAAAACATAGACTTGCTTCAAGGCAAGGCCTAGCCCTGTCTTGGGTTCTTTTCAGTCTTATTTCAAGTTTCTAAATGTTGGAAGAGTAACCTCAGCATACCATCTGTGAGTGACCAGTCTACATCAGAGTGGTGCAAATGGTCCTTTCTCTCACAGAGCAAGTTTTCTCAGCCTCATAGGACAGAAGATGTAACTAGGAACGAAATGTGGGACATGGGAACTGGAAACTGTTTTTTAAGTGCTAAGAGACGAAGATGTGTAGATTACTGCCCCCATCCCCAGTGAGCCCGTCTCAGCCTTCAGCTATCCTGTGACCTTCGCTTGGAGTTTCCCGGGATTCCTTTCTGTCATTAGCCTCCTCCCCATCTCTACTCCCAAGCCCCTAGTTGTTTTTAATCTAATTCAGTTCTGGTTTGACTGAGAGAAGGTGAAAATAGCCCTTACTCTGATTGTAATGTCATTATATCCCACTGGGACAAAATTCGGCTACGTATTGTAGCAGAAAAAGCTGGATGAATGAAGAATGAGATAGAGTTGGAAGAAAGAACAATAATACTCTGTGGGCCTGGGATCCTTCTTGATTCTCACAGATAAACAATAAATAAGAAAAGAACAAAATAAAGGGAAGTTTTTAGGTTCAAAACCTTCTTTGGTAGGTGGAAATTAAATTTTATTTAGAAATAGAGGACTGCAAAGGGGCTCCTGGGTGGCTCAGTCAGTAAGGTATCCAACTCTTGGTTTTGGCTCAGGTCATGATCTCGAGGTTGTGAGATCAAGCCCTGTGTCAGGCTCTGTGCTCAGCATGGAGTCTGCTTAAGATTCTCTCTCCTTCTTCCTCTGTCCCGCCCCCCGCTCTCTCTCTCAAATAAATAAATAAATCTTTAAAAAAAAATAGAGGACTGCATAACTTGTAGTTTTTGAGGTGATTATATGGTAATACTAAGCTAGGTTAGAGGGACTAACTACATGTTAACCCTACAGGAACAGCTAACTGTTTTGGGATGGAGGCCAATCATAGTAATTCTTTCAGAATCCTTCCACATACTCAAAAGCTTTAGGATATTTATTTTTTAAGTGGAAAAATGTGCAAAACAATAATTTCTGCTTCTTTATTCTTTGCTTAAACTCATGATATTTTTGTGCTATGCCATGAGGGAAATTCTGTCCATGCACACATAGTTTTTCCACTTGTCAGTACTATTTGCATACTGCTCACACAGATTCACTGAAATTGGGGATCTGGCATTATGCCTCAACAGTGAAGCAATTAAGAATTTGGTTTATATCATTGTATATTCCTCACCTTTCCTAGGTGTTTTTTGGTGAGGTAGTTTTAAATGGTCTTAGACCTGTATTGAAGGTAGTAGGTGCCTGAACTCTCAAGGATCATTATTTTGCTTTTATATGGAATCATCTTTAAATTTTTCATACCACTGTTGACTTGGGATAGGGACCTCAGAAGGTGAGGAGAAAAGAAAGCATGTGTATTAGAATAGCTGCATGAATTATCCAAATCCATGAACTATCAAAAGTCTTCTAAAACATCCTATTTCCCTGTACTAGATTTGCTAATTTAAGCTTTGCTTAGTTGATAATAATGGAATTTTCTAACCACAAACAATTGGTTGATGCAGAACTAACCATGGTGACAAGGAAAAAGGACACCAAGCTTGAAATCCATTGTTCCCAAAATACACTGAGGCACCTGGGGCCACTGAAGACAACTCATAGGGATACTGCAGGATATTTTAAATGTTCAAGGGAAACACAGTGATATACCAATTACTGCTCTGGGATTGTTCACAGTTTCAACATTAGATCATACTACATTCCTTTTGATTAGGTAGTATCTTCAGGAAGCTGGGTTTTTGGTGATTATTGTTTTACCAAGCAGGTACCACTGACAATAATTGTGTGACAGGAAATGAGAGTGACAGTTTTCAATTTGATTCCAAGGCTTGAGAAGTTGTGCAGTAGACACACGTTATCACATTAGTAAGTAAATGTGGTCAAGATTAAAATAATTTTTTTTTTCAATTTGTGTGAATTGACCTTCCAGATGGCGATTAAGTAGATGGGACATAAATAGTTATTAAGTTGTTTGTGCCTAGCAGAAGTCTTAATGTATTTCTTCTGGCCTAGGAATGTCATGAAAGAGTAAATCAGACAGTAAAGGTTATCATGAATCAAAAAGTTTGGCAACCAGTAGTTTAAATTGTTTTTAAAAGTTGGTTTGGGTAGCCTTTTTTTCTTCTAAAAAGCTCTTGTATTTTTTTTCCCATCATTTTATCTAAATGTACAAATGTAATCATCTGCCTTTTTTTTTTTTTTTTTTTTATAAGTAGTCTCCATGCCCAGCATGGAGCCCAGTGCAGGGCTTAAACTCACAAGCCTGAGATCAAGACCTGAGCTGAGATCAAGAGTTGGACGCTAGGGGCGTCTGGGTGGCTCAGTCATTAAGCGTCTGCCTTTGGCTCAGGTCATGATCCCAGAGTCCTGGGACTGAGCCCCTCATTGGGCTCCCTGCCGGTGGGAGGCCTGCTTCTCCCTCTCCCACTACCCCTGCTTGTGTTCCTGCTTTAGCTGTCTCTCTCTGTCAAAAAAAAAAAAAGAGTTGGATGCTTAACTGACTGAATCACCCAGATGCCCCTCATGTATCTATTTTTAAAAGTATTTTATTCTGTTTCTCCTAGCTTTCCTCTTCCTTCTCCTCTACCTTTTCATTTCCCTACCAGGCAGCTCATTAGCAACCTAGTATATATCTTTTTATATTTGTCAAGGATATGCTTCTGTAAGATATATATATACATATTAACTTATTTAAACATGTAAGCCTGGGAGGGGTCACTGTTTTATGAAAATAAGAGCGTGATAGTTACAAAAGGCAGGTGACATCCAGTATTATTATGAAAATAATTTTAACTTTGCAGACCTCTGGTAATGGTCTCAGAGATCCTAGGGGCCTGTGGGCCACACTTGGAGAACATTTGCAATAGATATGTTTCTACAATAAGTGAAAATAAATCTGGATTGCAGTGATATACAATAGCAATGTTCTTTTTTTTTAAGTTCCATGTAAATATTTCATGTGTAAAAATACTTGATGATTTTTATCTGTTGTACATAGTTTGATAAATGAATGTGTGTTGAGTGTTATGGTACATGATGATTGATCTTAAGATTTTTTATTTGTTTTATTGATACTGATTAAATATCTTTTGAACTTATAATTATTTTAAATGTTTTACTGTGTGAAATTTATATGCAAATTTATATCCTCATTGCATTTTCTCTTTTGGAACTTGATTGTTGTTCTGATGAAAATGAATTATAAACAATAACACTTTTAAGCATCATTTTTATTCAACATTTTGTTAAGAAAATAAGCCAATCATATTTTTTTGAAATAAGTCATTTTTCATTCCAGAAATAAAAATTGTTTCACTTCGCACTGATTCCTGTTCAGCATCAAAAAGCATTCTAGGCTGTTACCACTTTGTACAGTATTAGAAGATGTTCTTTACTAATATGGTTTTTGCTTGTTTTCCTATAGATTCAGAAAATTCATGTTTATAATATTCAAAAGGAACACTGAGAAACTATCCTAATTTTATAGTCTTTTAATTCTGAGTATTTGTTTTTAATACTTTATTAAAAAGTCTTGCATTAAAAATACCAAGAAACTATACACTTATTATTTAAGAAATGTAATGTACTGACAATAAAACCAAAGAGAAAGCTAAGCACTTTAAAAGTAGAAGTAACTATGTAATTTGGGAATATAATAAACTGTTGATAGTCTTAAGGGTGTCTCTTAAAGATTGTGCAATATATTCTTGCTGCATACTGTGATGTGGGCCAAGTCAGTGGATACTGCATTTATTTCTTATCTTTCACTAGTATGGGAGGCTCACTTAGGGTTTCTTTTCTTTTTTTTTTTTTTTTTAAAGATTTTATTTATTCATCTGAGACACACAGAAAGAGAGAGAGCATGAGCAGGGAGAGAGGCAGAGGGAGAGGGAGAAGCAGGCTCCTCGCTGAGCCAGGAGCCCAATGTGGGGCTCGATCCCAGGACCCTGGGATCATGACCTGAGCCGAAGGCAGACGTGTAACCATCTGGGGCCCCTAGGGCTTATTTTCATGATGCTTCCTGACAATTGTCTTGAATTAATGAATTTAAATTATAATGGATACTTTTAGTAAATCTTTCTGCTTATTGCATTAGTATTATAAGATTTATTAATCAGTATAGAAGTATTTTGACATTTTACCAGTTCTGGCAAATATCAGATGAATATATCAATTCTAACCTTTTTGCATTCATGGAAGTATTACTCAGTCCTCAAATAGCTGCTGATCACTTACCAAAAATGAGGCACTTTCACTTACGAAATATGAGTTACAAACATGTATATGACTCAGAATGTGTCCTCAGAAAGTTTGTAATCTATGATATATCAACACAAGAAAATAGAGTATATGGAAGAAAAGGCTAAATACTAGAAAAGAAGTATTAATAATAAAAATTTGCATTCATGGAGAGATACCAGTTTTGTCTGGAAATTTCATTGTCAAAGATTGAAACCATATATATTTTTCCTTATTACAACAATATATTCTAATTGTGAAAAATTCATAAACTCTAGGCAGTCACAAAGAAGAAAAATCGCTCATAATTTTAAATTTCACTTAACAATTACTGTCATTAATATTTTGGTATTTAGTTTTAGCCACTTCATTATTTTAAGTAGATTCTTTTGAAAAGTGCTTTGTAAAGATATTCATTCCAGTTACAGTTCTAGGAATAATGCAGATATTAAATACAGCCCTTGGTACTGATGATTTTGGAAGAGGAAACACTATTAGGTCAAGTTACTTTAAGCATAAGTAGTTTTATGGACAATAGTGATTTGGCCATGATTATGGCTTTAACTTTACAGTTGTGTCCAAGACATCTGAAAGAGAATGCAGCTCTCTCACTTGCTGGCTTAGGGGTAGGAGAATCTTATTCATGGAGTTCTAAGAATGTGATAGGTTCTACTCAGAAACAAAAGTAAACCTTATCTTACTTCACAGAAGAGAAGGACTGTCAGCTGATTCTTAGAGACAGTATTATACATGAGAGGTGAAATCTTAGCACATCTACTATTAAAAGTAGGTCCATATAAAAGTTATCAGTTAAATCTTTGTAATTTAAATTGGCATTTGCTTATTGAGATACTTTTTCCATTCATAGGAAAATATTAAACAATTCATTTTTCTTAACTTTTTTTCATTTAAAAGCATCATGTCACAGATAACCTAAAATATCAAGTGATTTGTGCTTCTTTATATTTGGAACCTATTTTTTTTCCCAGTAGATCTCTCTTCCTGTGTTGGAACCTATTTTTTCCCCCAGTAGATCTGTTTCCCTTCCCTGTTTACCATTTATTTATTTATTTATTTGGCTCCTTGCCCAGCATGGTGCCCAACTGGGGCTTGAGCTCACAACCTGAGCTGATATCAAGAGTCGGATGCTTAACCAGCAGAGCCACCCCGGCACCCCTCTGTTTACCTTTTAAATAATTTTTGATACTAGTGTGAATTCCTTGGAGGAGCTAGCTTAAAAAATTTTTGGTGTCAAGAAAATATCACACTGGAGTGAAAGATGGGTGAAAGATAGTATTTCAAGTATTCACATGTAGGTAATGGAAAGCTGATAGCAGGGCCACCAGTATGCAAAATGAAAAACGGTTCCTTTCCCATCTTCTCTTAGCATTCCCCATTCTTAGCTCCCTCTTGCTATTTTTCCTATGGTCCCTTTCTGGTGGGTGGCACCTTCTCCTGTCCTGTTTATATGATGGCCAATACTTAGACTTACGCTTTCTCCCTTTATTAAAGCGAAACCCATACTGCTGGCCATTTTCTTGGTTATCATGTCGAAAATAAGCCAGTGGGCTGATTTCCCCAAAGATGTTAGTATTTTAGGATATTTAAATTTGTTAATCTTTTACTCCTATTTGAATTTTGACAAAGGTTTCTAGAGAGGCAAAGCTTTAAACTAAGATGGAAAAATGTCTAATGCCAAATTTTCAGATGGCTTGGAGAAAGTATTTGGAGACAGGGCTAACATTATAGATCCTTCAGTTCATCCTATAGACAACCAGACAGTTCCAGCTGAATACATACTTCTGTTTTGAAGAGAATAGAAGAGGAAAGTGCTATTTGTGTCTTTTAATGCAAATAGCCATGTGGAAATTCCCTTTCTGCAAGGTTTTATAGACTTTATTATTGCCTCTGGAAGTTAAATGTGGGGACAATTTTCCTGAAGAGATTTGAAGTAAAAGGAACATACTTGTAGCCGATTTGCAAGCCTTCTTTCTGTAGTGATTTCTATATCTCTAAGACTCTAAAGATCCTCAAGGAAAAGACACCAAATGCAGAGTATCAATTACTTTCACATCCACAGTTTGAGCTCCTAAAATGGCATAATACGCAATCTGAGAAAGAGAGGCAGTCATCTAATTCATTTTCTTCTCAGAGTAGAGAAGTGTGTGCATGATTACAGATTGAGCCTTTAGGAGAGCAATAAAAATAGCTCTGACAGCCATTTCCAATAAAAAAATAATTTTTCATTGGGCAGAGTATCGAATCAATAAAGACATTTTTGGAGTTCTTGTTTAGCAGTGTGTTTGGAGATATTATATCTCCAATAGCAGTTACGGGAGAAAGGAATACATGATTGATGCAGGACAAAAAACCAGACACCTTATTTTAAGAGAAGTGCTTTGTGACCTTTAAGTTTTAAAATAAGATTTTCTTTAAAGATTTTTTTTTAAATAAGAATTGACTAAGCAACAGTTCTGTCACCCTCCACTCTTGTGTGGCTATTATTTTCACCAAAAGTGCCATTTAATGTAAAAGGGTTGAAATTGTAGTAACTGTGGTCTAAGAGCCATTCATGGTGCTGTAAGGATTTTCTTCCCACTCTTAGTACCAACTAGTTATATTTCTTTGCTCTGATAAAACAAGAATTATAGACTAGAGAAATTGTGGAAGATTTGTGTGAATCAATTTTTGATTTTAATTAATGACTATGGAAATTGGAAATAGAAGTGCATTAATTCTAGATCCTTTCCTCCTGTATGTTTCTTCATTTTAAACAACAAGGTTTTAAATTCTTAGTATTCTATTTTATTAATGGCCAGGTATTACTTCTGGTATAACTGCAGTAAGACTCTCCCCCCACCACTCCACTGGTGATTTGCATGTGATTTCTTTCTTTTTTCTTTTTTTTTTTTTAAATATTTTATTTTATTTATTTGACAGAGAGAGACAGCTAGAGAGGGAACACAAGCAGGGGGAGTGGGAGAGGGAGAAGCAGGCTTCCCGCCGAGCAGGGAGCCCGATGCGGGGCTCGATCCCAGGACTCTGGGATCATGACCTGAGCCGAAGGCAGACGCTTAACGACTGAGCCACCCAGGCGCCCCTGCATGTGATTTCTTTCTATGGCTAAATAAGTTCATCGATTTTATGTTTCACGGAGATTAGTAGTTTAACAAAATAAGAGATTCTAATTTTTTCTACATTGTTATTGGATTTAGTTGTCTTTTTAACTGAAAGAGAGTCTTTAAAGATGTTTTCTCTTTGCTCTAAACAACATTAAATAAAATGTACAGTGATAATGACAAATCAGGCATGTTAAATAAACAAGATTAATATTGTGGGATTTTTCCAAAGGCCAAAGCCAGTTTCTAAGTACTCATTTAATTTTCTGTATTCTGGCTATAATATTGAATTGTGTTTTCTCTATGGAATATTTAATGCTGCCTTTTGAAAAGGAAGTATGTTTAATAGGTAAAAAAATCAAAACAATATAAAAAGTATGTGGTAAGAGTTCTCTTCCTACTCCTCTTCCTACTTTTCTTCTTTCTCTGTTCCCTACACTCTACCTTCCACATAACAACTTTTACCAGTTTCTTGTAAATCTTTAAGTTATTTTTTATGTAAATACATATATTTATTCTCTCCAGCCCAGTTTTCCCCCTAAAAGTTCACTTAATATATAGACTGTTCTGAATCTCCCTGTTATTTCTTTTAATTATTTCTCTCACTCCTGAACTGTAAACATTTTCACTAGACTTTTTGGCCTTTTAGTTAGACAAACCTGTATTTGAGTCCTGGCTCTACTACTTACTAAGTGTGCAACCTTGGGTTAAATGTGAGTTTCCAGTGACTTATTAAAATGGAAGAATCAGTACCTATGACATAGGGTTGCTGTGAGATTTAAATGAGGTAATACACAGCCAGTAGTAGCCTCTGTTGGGCAATCAATATATGTCCCTTTACTCTGGCCTTTTCTTTCTCCCAAAGTGCAGTCACCCTTTTCCATCATCTATTCCCTGAATTAAAGCTACCGTAACCTCACAAATAGTTTCCCTGTCTCGAGTGTAGCTCCTGTCCATCCATCCTTCATGCTGCAAGTAGAGTGGTCTTGCTGTGTCTTCTATCCTCTGCACAGAGGATATACTTCAAAGAGCATGTGACACTCTTCATGATCTAGGTTCTTCTTACTGGTTCACCCTTGTTTTATGCATTTCCTCTTCTTCTCTACTGTATATGTATTTTTCTCTGCCCAGAGTTCTCAGTCCCTGTTTATCCACCTGACAAGCTATTGTAGGTTGAACTGTGCCTGCACTCCCCCCAGCCCCCGCCCCGCCAAAAAAAAGAATGTTGAAATCCTAACCTCCAGTACCTGTGATTTTATTTGGAAATAGGGTCAAGTTAAAATGTGGTTATTAGGATGGGTCTTAATTCAATAAGATGTCTTTATAAAAGGGGTAATTTGAACACAGAGACAGATACACACAGGAAGAATACCATTTTAAGATTGGAATTATGCTGCCATAAACCAAGAAACTACCAGAAGCTGGGAGAGGGGCCTGGAACAGATTCTTCCTTAGCACCTTCAGTGGGACTATGGTCCTGCCAACATCTTGATCTTGGCCTTTTAGCCTAGAACCATGAATAAATTTCTGACGTTTAAGCCAACCAGCTTGTGGTATGTTGTACAACAACCTCAGGAAACTAATACACAATCTTTAAAATTTTCATCTCAAATGTCGCCTTCTCTGTAAAGCTTTCCTGACTTTCCTCTCATATAAAGCGTTCCTGCCTCTGTGTTCTTTGTTGTTTTCTCTATCAGATTATCTTGTTTTATTAAAAATTATAAGTTAAGGTAGTTTACATTAAGTACTTCTAGACCCTGAGCTACTTGAAGACAGGCATCATGTGTTTTCATCTTTGAATTCCCTGTGGCCCGTAACACACAGTATGGATTAAGTAAACCTAAGTTAAAGCTTTTTTAAAAACTCTAAGGTGTTCTTGTCAGAACCTTGGTTCCATTAGCAGTGCATTTTTGTAAAATGCTTCTTGGAATTGTTCTTTTCTACAGATGGATATTGTCACCTATTATATATGTTTTTACTGCAGTTGAGTCAAATCCTTTAAAGAATATAGCTTTAAGGATTCTTTAAAGTTATCTTTAAGATGTTGTCCAAATTCCCCTTAAAATCTTAAAAAAATATTCCCTTAAGTATAGTATATACAGTTTTTTGGTATGTACCATCTGGTACGCTAGTCTGTATGCATACTAACGTTGAGAATCTTAGGAATTAGGCTCCCTGAATACAGCTGAGAGCTGGGAAAAAGTGGTCCCATTAGAAAAGTTATCTTCCAGCCTGTAGAAGTGGCATACGTAATTTGGCTCATATTATTAGCATCCTCTCAATGTATAAACAGAATGGTTTTTTCTTGTTCTTGTTGTTTTCTTTGCATTTGCTGCCCCCAGCTTTGCTATGATGAAACTCCACCTCCCACAGAGAATACAGTCAGCTCAATCGCCTAACTTTTCAGGTACTCTGTCGTTAGAATAGCCTCATTCCCTTTCTTTAAAGCTTAGTCCTTTTCATTTAAAAACTTCAATCTCATATCTAATTTACTGCCTTTGGCCTTAACATTTCTGGTTAGTGAACACTGTGGAAGTATGGTGGCTTCAGCAGGTTCTGCTGACAAATGTCTTACTCTCAAGTATGTTCAAGTCTAATGTCCCCGAGACAATAATAACCCCTTTCAGGACTTGACTACATTCTCTGGGTGACCCCAGTTGGCAGCTTCGTGTCACATTTTTTTTTTTGTCCTATGCTGTGATGACCCTCCATAAGAATGTAAACCCCAGTTTCATCTGCTTTGTCTGGCCAACTCTTGGACTTGCAGGCAAGAATGGGACCCATTGTTCATACTGGTCAGGAGCTGGTTACTTCAACTTGGGAGCAGAATTGGCCATTTCTGGGCCATATCTGTCTAATGTTCTTTCCCCCTTAACTAATAATATTGAGTAAAGTCAGCAAATTCATTGACCAGGCTGATGTCCACCTAGGATACAAAATGCCAGCCATTATTATTATTATTATTACCTCAACCAAAGGCCTATTCCTTATCTATCATTCACCTACCTCCCTACCTAATTATCTGCTTACCAATACCTATGTATTTTATTGAATTATAATTCACGTACTATAAAATTCACCCCTTTACGGGTACAGTTCGATGGTTTGGTATATTCTCCAGGTTGTACAACCATTACCACTATCTAACTGCAGAACATTTTCATTACCCCAAAAGGAAACTCCACACCAGTAGTTATCACTCCCCAGCCCTAGGCAACTACTAATCTGTGTTCTGTCTCTGTGGATTTACTTATCCTGGACTTTCATATATGGAATCACACATCATGTGGCCTTTGTATCTAAAATCTTTCCGTTAACAAAGTTCAAGGTTCACTTATGTTTAGCATGTATCAGTACTTAATGCCTTTTTTATGAAATAATATTTGACTGTGTGGATATCACATTTTGCTTCTTTGTTCACCAGCTCATGGATATTTAGGTTGTTTCCACACTATTATGAATAATCCTACTGTAGACATTTGTGTGAAGTTTTTGTGTAAACATAGGTTTTCAATTCCAGGAGTAGAATTCTTGGTCATATGGAAATACCATGTTTAACTTTTTGAGGAATTGTCAAACTCTTTTCCAGAGCAGCTGCACGGTTTTATATTTCCACTGGCCATGTATATTTATTTTTTTTCATATTCATGTCAATAGTTGTTATTTTCTGTCTTTTTTATTATAGCCATCTGAGTGAGTATGCAGTGGTATCCCATTGTGGCTTTGATTTGCATTTTCTTAATAACCAATGATGCTGAGCATCTTCACGTGCTTATTGGCCGTTTGTATGTCTTCTTTGGAGAAGTGTCTTTTCAAATCCTTTGCCCATTTAAAAATTGGGTTATTTGTCTTTTTATTGTTGTTGGGTTGCAATAATTCTTTATTCTTTTTTTTTAAAGATTTTATTTATTTATTTGATAGAAAGAGACACAGCCAGAGAGGGAACACAAGCAGGGGGAGTGGGAGAGGGAGAAGCAGGCTTCCCGCTGAGCAGGGAGCCCAATGCAGGGCTTGATCCCAGGACCCTGGGATCATGACCCCAGCCGAAGGCAGACGCTTAACGATTGAGCCACCCAGGCGCCCAGTAATTCTTTATTCTTGATGGTAGACTCTTATTTATATGATTTGTAAATATTTTCTTCTGTGGCTTGTCATTTTATGTTCTTGATAGTGTCTTTTAATACATAAAGTTATAAATTTAATGCTATATATTTTATCTATTTTTCATTTGTGTTCATGTGCTTTGTTTCTTAGATACCTAAGAAATTGTTGCCTAATCTGGAATTGCTAAGATTATCATCTAAGTAGTAGTATATCTTTCATTCAGTAAATATGGGATGTCATTCCGTTTATTTAGGTCTTTAATCTCTTTCAACATTGTTTTGTAGATGTTAGTGTACTAGGCTTATGCTTCTTTTGTCAAATATATCCCTAAATATTGTATCCTTTTTGGTGCTATTTCAAATAAAATTGTTTTATTAATTTCATTTTCAAATGGTTCATTGCGAGGTATAGAAATAAACTGATTTTTGTATGTTGATCTTTGTATGCTGCAACCTTGCTGAACTACTTTTATTAGTTTTAATAGTTTTTGTGTGTGTGAATGGGTGCTTTAGGATTTTTTGATTTATTTTTTTACTGGGGTATAATGGATATATAACATCATATTAGCTGGAGGTGTACCATATAACGACTCGATATTTGTGTATGTATGCAAAATGATCACCAGAATTTGTCTAATTAGTATCTGTAAACATATAGGTACAAAAAATGAAAACCATGAGTTTATACTGATGATTCCAGTCCATAGGAGGAAGTTCACTATTTTTCTGTCTTTCCATATTTATAACTCCATTCTCCAACAATGAGAAAACTGACTCCCATTATCTTCCATATATTTATTTATTTGAACAATCCCTCTTGTTTGTAGCCAATCTCCCAGTGCTGATGCTGCCTTCTCCCACTCGTAGATTTTCCCCTTACCTCTTTTGGGCTCCCTACCTTTTGCAGGACCATTTTTTTTTTCTTGAAATTCAAGAGCCAACATATCATTAGTTTTTGATGTAGTGTTCAGTGACTCATTAGTTGCATATAACACCCAGTGCTTATCACATCACGTGCTCTCCTTAACGCCAATGTTACCTCTCTACCCTCTAACACCTTTTCACCCCATGAAGCAGACATCTGATCGCTCAGCGGGTTCCATCTAATGGTTTTTATACTGAGTTGTGAAGGATGGAAGGAAAGGTCTCTTGTTTTACCAAGTCTTTATTTTGAAAAATTTCAAGCTTACTGTAAAGTTGCAAGGATACTATAATGAAAAATCATATATCTTTACCCAGATTAAATAGTTGTTAACATTTTTTGCCACATTAGTTTTACTTCTCTTTTTCTCTTATATATAAATACATGTTTACATATATGTATGTCTAATACCTACATATCATTTTTTTCAGTTTTAAATGAATCATTTGAGACAATTTAGATAACATCACGTTACACTGAACACTTGACCTAAATACTTCATCTCCTAAGAACAAGGACACTTTTTCATATAACCACTGTATAGTTACCACACTTAGGAAATTTAACATTGATGCAGTGCTTTTATCAAATACACTGTTCATATGCAAATTTTTTCAGTTGTCCTAACACTGTTCTTAAGGACAAGTTTTTAAATCCGGGATTGAATCAAGGATCATACATTATCTTTAGTTAGTAGTTATCCAACCTTGAGAATAGTGTCTGACACACGGAAGACCCTGAGTAGATGTTTGTACTTTCATTAAGGGACCCTTGATTTAGCAGCGTTTTCTCAATTTGTAATTTGACTTCTATTTTTTTTAAGGTTAGGCAATTTACTCTAGAAAGTTAGTTTTTTAAAATGCACATGATAAACATATAGAACAAATGAAAATACAGTAGAATTAAGTCTTCTTCCCATTCTAAACTCTAACTTTCAGAAGTCAACCGCTTTTTCCAGGTTCTTGTGAATCCTTCCAGAAAGATCTCTGTTATAAGCGTAGAGCTGTATATACACATCCCCCAGTTTTTTACTTATAGAAATGGGATTATAGCACTTACTCTTCTGTAACTTGCATTTTTTAATATATCTTGGAGATAGTTGTGTATCAGCACACATAGAGGTACTTTATTCTTCATGACTCTGTAGTATTCTGTCATATGGATGTGTCATAATTTACTTAATTGTTGATGGATATGAAAGTTGTTGCCATTCTTTCAGCTATTCAAAACACATATTTGGCCTCTTAAAGGAACTAGACTTTTTAACTTTGGCATTCTGTAGCAGAATAAAAGGTTAAGAGCATTTAGATGATTTTCTTCACATACCTGGTTTTTAATGAGCTATTCAGTCATCATGGCTTTCATGTAGTACTTCAATGAAATACTAATAAACTTCATCTGTCAAATGAAGTGGCTGATGAATTATTCAGTATTAAAATAAAAGTGTCTAACTTAGTCATACAGAGTTGAATTAGAGCAATTCTTCTGAAACTATCTGTGGTGAAAGACCCAGATTTTTAAAAAATTTCCAATCCTTTGCAGACTGATACCTTTGTAAAATGCAGGAAAAACAAACAATCAGAAAAATAAAAATTTAAAAAAGCATACAGAATGAAACGTCCACATGATTAATACAGAGCAGTGGTTCTTAAAATGTGGTCCAATAATTTTTCAGAGGTAAAGAGACCAAAAAGTTTAAGAACAACCGACACAGAATTTCTATTGCAAGTTTTTGTTTCTCTCCCATTATAACTACATAGAATGTTATAAGTGAAGCAGTGTCCCTTTGTATTAAATGCCTGTATCCCACTTTAAAAGAATACTATATATGTCAAAATTTAAAAATTTCAGTGTGACAAATCTATCATATTGAAACTCAGTGTGACTTGTGTTTTTCTTGTTAATTTATTTAATCTTGGTTAGATTGCTGATAATGCTATTCATAGGAAATAATGTATATCTAAATTGTGTCTATGGTCTTTTTTTTTTTTTTTAGAGGGTTTTTTAAAAAAATTTTATTATGTTATGTTAGTCACCATACAATACATCATTAGTTTTTGATGTAGTGATCCACGATCCATTGTTTTCGTATAACACCCAGTGCTCCATGCAGTACGTGCCCTCCTTAATACCCATCACCGGGCTAACCAATCCCCCTCCCCCCTCCCCTCTAAATCCCTGTTTGTTTCTCAGGTCCATAGTCTCTCATGGTTCATCTCTCCCTCCAATTCCCCCCGCCCATTTTTCCCTTCCTTCTCTTAATGTCCTCCATGTTATTCCTTATGTTCCACAAATAAGTGAAACCATATGATAATTGACTTTCTCTGCTTGACTTATTTCACTTAGCATAATCTCCTCCAGTCCCATCCATGTTGATGTAAAAGTTGGGTATTCATCTTTTCTGATGGCTGAGTAATATTCCATTGTATATATGGACCACATCTTCTTTATCCATTCATCTGTTGAAGGGCATCTCAGTTCTTTCCACAGTTTGGCTATTGCAGACCTTGCTGCTATGAACATTGGGGTGCATATGGCCCTTCTTTTCACTACATCTGTGTCTTTGGGGTAAATACCCAGCAGTGCAATTGCTGGGTCATAGGGTAGCTCTATTTTTAAATTTTTGAGGAACCTCCACACTGTTTTCCAAAGTGGCTGTACCAACTTGCATTCCCACCAACAGTGTAAGAGGGTTCCCCTTTCTCCACAACCTCTCCAACATTTGTTGTTTCTTTCCCTGTCCATTTTGGCCATTCTAACTGGTGTAAGGTGGTATCTCAGTGTGGTTTTGATTTGGATTTCCTGATAGCTAATGATGATGAACATTTTTTCATGTGTCTGTTAGCCATTTGTATGTCTTCTTCAGAGAAGTGTCTGTTCATGTCTTCTGCCCACTTTTTGACTTGATTATTTGTTTTTTGGGTGTTGAGTTTGAGAAGTTCTTTATAGATTTTGGATACCAGCCCTTTATCTGTAGTGTCATTTGCAAATATCTTCTCCCATTCTGTGGGTTGCCTCTTTGTTTTGTTGACTGTTTCCTTTGCTGTGCAGAAGCTTTTTATCTTGATGAAGTCCCAAAAGTTCATTTTTGCTTTTGTTTCACTAGCTTTTGGAGATATATTTTGAAAGAAGTTGCTGTGACCGATGTCAAAGAGGTTACTGCCTATGTTCTCCTCTAGGATTTGGATAGATTCCTTTCTCACATTGAGGTCTTTCATCCACTTTGAGTTTATCTTTGTGAATGGTGTTAGAGAATGGTCGAGTTTCATTCTTCTGCATGTGGCTGTCCAATTTTCCTAGCACCATTTATTGAAGAGACTGTCTTTTTTCCATTGCATGTTTTTTTCCTGCTTTGTCAAAGATTATTTGACCATAAAGTTGAGGGTCCATATCTGGGTTCTCTATTCTGTTCCATTGGTCTGTATGTCTGTTTTTGTACCAATACCATGCTGTCTTGGTGATTACTGCTTTGTAATATAGCTTGAAACTGGGCAATGTGATGCCCCCAGCTTTGTTTTTCTTTTTCAACATCTCCTTAGCGATTCGGGGTCTTTTCTGATTTCTTTTAGGATTGTTTGTTCCAGCACTTTGAAAAATGTCATTGGAATTTTGATCGGGATGGCATTGAAGGTATAGATTGTTCTGGGTAGCATAGACATTTTAACGTTTATTCTTCCGATCCATGAGCATGGAATATTTTTCCATCTTTTTGTGTCTTCTTCAATTTCTTTCTGAGGGTTCTGTAGTTCCTAGAGTATAGATCCTTTACCTCTTTGGTTAGGTTTATTCCGAGGTATCTTATGGTTTTTGGTGCTATTGTAAATGGAATCGTTTCTTTAATTTCTCTTTCAACAGTTGCATTGTTAGTGTATAAGAAAGCAACTGATTTCTGTGCATTGATTTTGTATCCTGCCACATTACTGAATTGCTGGATGAGTTCTGGTAATTTGGGGGTGGAGTCTTTTGGGTTTTCCACATAAAGTATCATGTTGTCTGTGAAAAGAGAGAGTTTGACTTCTTCTTTGCCAATTTGAATACCTTTTATTTCTTTTTGTTGTCTGATTGCTGTTGCTAGGACTTCTAGTACTATGTTGAACAACAGTGGTGAGAGTGGGCACCCTTGATGTGTTCCTGATCTTAAGGGAAAGGCTCTCAGCTTTTCCCCATTGAGGATGATATTCGCTGTGGGTTTTTCATAGATGGATTTTATGAGCTTGAGGAATGTTCCCTCTATCCCTATACTCTGGAGAGCTTTAATCAGGAAAGGATATTGTATTTTGTCAAATGCTTTTTCTGCATCCATTGAGAGGACCATATGGTTCTTCTCCCTCCTCTTATTAATGTGTTCTATCACATTGATTGATTTGCGAATGTTGAACCACCCTTGCATCCTGGGGATAAATCCCACTTGGTCATGGTGGATGATCCTTTTAATGTATTGTTGGATCCTATTAGCTAGGATTTTGTTGAAGATTTTGGAATCCATATTCATCAGGGTTATGGGTCTGAAATTCTCCTTTTTGATGGGGTCTTTGCCTGGTTTGGGGATTAAGGTAATGCTGGCCTCATAGAATGAATTTGGAAGTTTTCCTTCTGTTTCTATTTTTTGAAACAGCTTCAGTAGAATAGGTATTATTTCTTCTTTGAATGTTTGGTAGAATTCCCCAGGGAATCCATCAGGTCCTGGACTTTTGTTTTTTGGGAGGTTTTTGATCACTGCTTCAATCTCGTTACTGGTTATTGGCCTATTCAGGTTGTCAATTTCTTCCTGTTTCAGTCTTGGCAGCTTATAGGTTTCCAGGAAGGCCTCCATTTCACCCAGATTGCTCAGTTTATTGGCATATAGTTGTTGATAATAATTTCTAATAATTGTTTCTATTTCCTTGGTGTTGGTCGTGGTCTCTCCCCTTTCATTCATAATTTTATTAATTTGGGTCCTTTCTCTCTTCTTTTGGATAAGTCTGGCCAGTGGTTTATCAATCTTATTAATTCTTTCAAAGAACCAACTTCTAGTTTCATTGATCTGATCTGCTGTGTTTCTGGTTTCTAATTCATTGATTTCTGCTCTAATTTTAATTATTTCTCTTCTAATGCATGGCTTAGGTGTCATTTGTTGCTTTTTCTCTAGTTCTTTAAGGTGTAGAGTTAGTTGGTGAATTCAGGATTTTTCTATTTTTTTGAGTGAGGCTTGGATGGCTATGTATTTCCCCCTTAGGACTGCCTTTGCAGTATCCCACAGGTTTTGGACCGATGTGTTTTCGTTCTCATTGATTTCCATGAATTGTTTAAGTTCTTCTTTGATTTCTTGGTTGACCCAAACATTCTTGAGCAGAGTGGTCTTTGGCTTCCAAGTGTTTGAATTTCTGCCAAATTTTTTCTTGTGATTGAGTTCCAGTTTTAGAGCATTATAGTCTGAGAATATGCAGGGAATAATCTCAATCTTTTGGTATCGGTTGAGACCTGATTTGTGACCCAGTATATGGTCTATTCTGGAGAAAGTTCCATGTGTGCTTGAGAAGAATGAGTATTCTGGTGTTCTAGGGTGGAATGTTCTGTAAATATCTATGAGGTCCATCTGGTCCAATGTTATCATCCAAGGCTCTTGTTTCCTTGTTGATTTTCTGCTTAGATGATCTGTCCATTGCTGAGAGTGGAGTATTGAGGTCTCCTACAATTAACATATTGTTATCAATATGACTCTTTATTTTGGTTAACAGTTGGCTTATGTAGATGGCTGCTCCCATGTTGGGGGCATAGATATTTACAATTGTTAGATCTCCTTGTTGGATAGACCCTTTAAGAATGATATAATGTCCTTCTGTGTCTCTTATTACAGACTTTAGTTTAAAATCTAATTAGTCTGATATAAGAATTGCTACCCCAGCTTTCTTTTGAGGTCCGCTGGCATGGAAGATAGATCTCCATCCCTTCACTTTCAGTCTGGATGTATCTTTAGGTTCAAAATGAGTCTCTTGTAGACAGCATATGGATGGGTCTTGTCTTTTTATCCAATCTGCAACCCTGTGCCGTTTTATGGGAGCGTTTAGGCCATTCCGTTGAGAGTGATTATTGAGAGATATGAATTAATTGTCATTATGTTGCCTGTGAAGACTTTGTTTTTATAGATTGTCCCTGTAAATTTCTGTTGTAGATCACTCTTGGGGTCTTTCTCCTTTTATAGAACCCCCCTTAATATTTCTTGCAGGGCCGGCTTAGTGGTCACATATTCTTTCAACTTCTGCCGGTCATGGAAGCTCTGCATCTCTCCATCCATTCTAAATGAAAGCCTTGCCGGATAAAGTATTCTTGGCTGCATGTTCTTCTCATTTAGTACTCTGAATATGTCTTGCCAGGCCTTTCTGGCTTGCCAGGTCTCTGTGGATAGGTCTGACGTTATTCTGATGTTCCTCCCTCTGTATGTAAGGAATCTCTTCCCCCTAACTGCCCTTAAGATGGTTTCCTTGGTTCTAAGATTTGCAAGTTTTACTATTACATGCCAGGGTGTTGGCCTGTTTTCCTTGATCTTAGGAGGGGTCCTCTCTGCCTCTAGGACTCGAATGTTTGTTTCATTCCCCAGATTAGGGAAGTTCTCAGCTACGATTTGCTCAAATACATCTTCTAGCCCTCTCTCTCTCTCCACTCCCTCTGGGATTCCAATGATTCTGACATTGGAACACCTCATGGTGTCACTTATTTCTCTGATTCTATTTTCATGGATTCTGAGTTGTTTTTCCCTGGCCTTCTCTTTTCCCTTTTTATCTATTATACTGTCTTCCAGATCGCTTATTCGTTCTTCTGCCTCACTTACCCTAGCTGTTAGATTATCTAGATTGGATTGGATCTCATTGATAGCATTTTTAAGTTTTGCCAATTCCCCTTTTATTTCTGCCCTTAGAGACTCTGTTGCCATTAATTGATTTCTCCATTCTAGCCATTGTCTTCAAACTGCTAGCCTGAATTCCAGCTCCGACATATTGGTTATATCTGCATCCATTTGTAAATCTGCAGCATAAGTCATAATCTCTGAGTCTTTTCTGTTTTGGGGGCTCCTCCCCCTAGTCATTCTGTTGATGGGTGTTTGAGGGAATGTATAGAGTCGAAATTATTGACCAGAACCCAAGCAAGGTACACCTGTTTTCTTGGGACCTTAGGGTTGCTGGCCTCTTGTTTTCCCAGCCTGTCTTCTGTGGGAGGGGCCTGCCGTGCTGTTACTCAGGCAACCCTGTTTGGGCGGAGTTGCCCTGCGCCCCTGTGGCAGGGGATGGGCTCAGTGGGAATCAGTCTTTGGGGCTTTTGTTCTCTGGCGCCTTTCCCTGGCTGCTTTCCATGTCTCTTCCGTGAGTCAGAGCAGAAGAGACCGTTTCCAACCCTCTGCCTCAGAGCAGAGAGACCTCAGTCTGTTCTTCAGTGAGCTCTCCAGGCCACACTGTCTCCGTTTCTGTCTGTGCTGCTATAAACTGCAGCGTCCTGGGTTCTGCGCCCCTCCTCAGCACTCCCAGTCCTGCCTCCAGGTCGGGGCACGTCTCTGCCCTTTGTGTTTCTAAATCCGCCAGCCGCTCCCAGTTCGCGCATGCGCGACTCCGCGCTTGGGGTTTCCACCCCCAGGGGTTGCAGTTCATCGGCTGGACCCCGGCGCACCGGGTTTCCATCTTGGAGGCTGCAGTTCGCGTTTGCGTGACCGTAGCTCTGGGTTTCTGTCCGGGCGGCTCCGGTTTGCGTGCGCGCGCGCGACCCTGCCGGTCTGGTCCTCCACCCCGGGGCTGCCCTAAAGTCCTTTCCTGACGCTACCGGTCTGCAAGTCTGTGCCAGTCCGCAGCGCGAGGCTGTTACTCACCAGTGGTGTAGGATCCCCATGACCAGGCACCCTCCCGCTGCCGTTTATCCTCTGATATCTGCCCGCAAATCACGGCTCTCCGTTCGTACCTCAAAACCAACCTCCTGCGATATTCTGTTTGTAGAGATCCAGATCTTCTTACATCTCAGGCTAGTTTCGTGGGTGCTCAGAGTGGTCTGGTAGATATCCAGCTCAATTCCGTGGACCAGTTGAAATAGGGTCCCCTACTCCTCCGCCATCTTTCCCCCCTCCGTCTATGGTCTGTTTTAATAACACTCTAGTATAGAAACCAGTCTCAGAAGTATTTGATGGCTGTATAAGAAGAGATTTTAAAACAAGCTCATCAAGCTCAAGATACTAATTTTTAAAATTTTATTCAAAATTAAGCAAATGATTCCATATTTTCAAAATTCATCTTCAATTTTTCATCAGTTTCACAAATTCTAACAATTTTGTCATTTAAAATTATAACTAAATCAATGAAATTAATAGATCCCAGATACATGAATTTTTTATGAATAGATCTCCTTTTAATGGAAACTAAAATTCAGAAATTTTATCAAATTAGACCAGTGTTTAGTACATCAAGACCACCTTTTTCTTTGATAATATTGATAAATTATAGAACATCATAATGTGTACTTGTAAGCTTTTACAATCATTTTGTCTTTTGCTCTTACCTGCCTTTATTTTATTTATTTTTTTAAAAGATTTTATTTATTTATTTGACAGAGAGAGAGTGCGCAAGCAGGGGGAGTGGCAGGCAGAGGAAGAGGGAGAAGCAGGCTCCCTGACAAGCAAGGAACCTAATGTGGGCTCAATCCCAGGGCCCTGGGATCATGACCTGAGCTGAAGGTAGACGCTTAACTGACTGAGCCACCCAGGTGCCCCTCTTATCTGCCTTTAAAAAAAGATGTTGTATCCCTTCTTTCAGTAGAAATATTAGGAAAATTTAAAATGCCAAAAATATCAGACAAATAAGCAAGTCTGTTCATTCAATTTATATCCTTGAAATCTGCTTTTTTTTTATGTTATAGCAGCACAAGAAGTTAATTTTTGAGTTCAGACATTCTTTACAGACTTTCTCCAATTGATTAGCACTGTGCTTACACATACAAATATTTTTATTGTCAACTTTTGTTATTATTATAAAAAACAGAATTATATAAGATTTAAGTGAATTAGTTTTTATTATGACCCCATTTTTGCTATGTCACTAAGCACACTGTTTAATTCTGTTGACTTTTTTTTTTTTTAATAACAGGACCTTGTCATTGAAGGAGGTGGTGTGATGATTTACATTTTGGCTCAAACTCCTTAATCTGAATTGCTATTCCAAAAACATTTCCTGTCATTGGAGCCATGCCATGTGAACACATTCATATACAAAATTTAATTTAAATTCCAAATCACATATGTTGACAACTTAGGATATTATACAGTTCAGAATTACTTGTGTTTATCAGCAGTGAATCTGGAAGAAAATTATAAATATAGTTTAAAAACAGCTATATTAACAATGAAAAATACTTGACTGGCTTTATTTGCTGTATTAGTTGGTCTTCTGTATCATTAGCCAGTGCCTAGCTATGTTGAGCTATTGTAACCTTGAAAAGTGGTATTTGAGCTACTTTCTTTGCCTTAGATTTACTTGTATTTCCAAACAATTTTGTCTGTGGTCTTTTAGTGGTAGCAGCCCAAAGTGGTACCTAAAAAAGGGCTGAGAATTGGTAATATTTATATGTGGGATATTGAGCGTATACTTGTGTTAGCTTTTTAACTCAGTGCCCTTTCTTTAAAAAAATTCTTTGGTTTTGAGCTTATTTATTTATGATTTATATGTAAGATCCATTTAAGTTTTTTTTTTTTTTTAATATTTTTATTTATTTATTTATTTGAGAGAGAGAGAGTGAGAGAGAGCATGAGAGGGGAGAGGGTCAGAGGGAGAAGCAGACTCCCTGCCGAGCAGGGAGCCCGATGCGGGACTCGATCCCCGGACTCCAGGATCATGACCTGAGCTGAAGGCAGTCGCTTAACCAACTGAGCCATCCAGGCGCCCAGATCCATTTAAGTTTTGATTAGTCAATACATCTCCACAAATATTACATTGTTATGTTAGTATTGCACCCTTAATTATAGCTACACAACTAAAGTCAGTATAAAAGATATCATATTCCTAAGAGAATTAGTACAAACTGTTTTGGTCCTCATTTATTTGGAATTACTTCCATCATTATTTGATTTATTACCACTGCTGCATTCAGAAAAAATGAGTGGCTATTCTTGACAGAAGTTCAGTGAGGCTTATCTCGGCATATGTAAATTAGAGTTAAAATAAAATAATTTCATTTTCCTAATTTAGCTTACTAAATTTAGAAAGTAAGCTTGACCTCAAATCATAATGATTGTAAAAACAATACATTTTAAAGATAAAACAAATACCTACATTTTATCAGATTTTTATTTATTTGTGGGTTACAGATGTAAACTAACCTGAAATATCACATTTAAGCAATCTTATTGTGCTTAACTAGCATGTATTTTATGCTCCATGCTGCTCACTGCTTGAGTTTGACAGCATCCAAACTTGTTTATACCTTGTTTATCAAAATGAATCCACTGGTCCCATGTTTGGATGTTGTGTCAATGTCAAATTGCTAAAGAAGTTTCTAAACACTACTGTCATATTCTATAGTTATCCTGTCAAGGACCTTAACATTCTGTGAACCAGTGCTGGCCTAGCAGGTATTAATATGCCATAGTAATAATAGTCAATGTATATTGAAGTTGTATTGTATGCCAGGCTCTTTGGCAAGCAGTTTACACATTTTATCTTATGTAATTACCACCATCTAGTAAGATATGGGTGGTGTTATCATCCCCAATTTACAGATAAAAGAAAAATAAGGCTCAGACAAATTCAGTAAATTTCCAAGGTCATAATCTTCATTTACAGATGGAGCTGGGATTTGAGCCCAGGTCTGTGGACTTCAGAACCTGAGCTCTCAGTCTCTAAATTCAAATGCCATAAAGTACCATCTTTCAACTTACAGGGTGAGTTATAATGGAAAAAGCAAGGAAGTGGTTCTATTTTTAGTTTTGTCATAACCTAGTTATGTGACCTTTGACAAGTCACTTTATCTCTCTCTTTTTTTATCTGAATGTGCTTTGGGGAAAATAGTTCTGTGGTCTTTGAGCAGTGGGAGGCTAAGGCCAGTTCATTCCAGCTTATAAGAAACAATTGTTAAGTTTATAGGTATGTTTTTTAGCTGGTTGGTGTCATCCTGGTAGCATGAAACTAACTGTAATGGATGCATTTACACCATGGAAATTGACAAACACTGTTCAGTCAGGACTTTCCCCTGGTTTTTCAACATTTACCAGCATATGACTGCTTCCAGGTTTCCTACAGCTAATTCTGTGCTTTTCAACCTTGCCTACCAAACAGGAAGAAGGTTTTTTGTCCCTTTATCTCTAGCACCTAGCATAGTGGGTATCTAGTACATACTTGATGATGGTGATGGTGATGATGATGATGATGATGATGATGATAGTGATGATTAAATCATCCCATCAGTACTTTAAATCTTTGGATGGGCCCTGCTTAAAGTTAGTTGTCTGGAAATGATGGAACCTCAAGGGAAGCTCTTCCTACATGGGTATTGACCTACTTTTTAATGGAGATACTTTAACACAGCTTTTAGGTCTCTTTTTGCAATCTGACTATCCTTTCTCAGATTATTATGCTGAATGAGAAAGTGTAACACAAAAATAGTACATACGAAGTCATTCTTGTATGTACTAGTTCTGTCCAGCTTTTCTGGAGATTAAGAATTTAAGTGTTTTTCATTTTTAGTTCGATTCAGAATCCTACTCTATTCTTTACTAACCTCGATCACATCCCTATCTTTCCTGTCTCCTACTTCTTTCCCTCCAGTTCCCTCTTTCTTTCTTAGTAGGTCTGGATTGCTCTATGTGCTTTACCTCATTCCATACAGTTATTTTCCTCTAATTAATCCTCATTTTCATGCTCTTTCTTGGGTAGTCTTTCTTCCTGGATTTGAAGAATTACAACTAATTCTTAATTTAATGTTGAGCATACTGTTTTTATATAATTAAGATGTATATTGATGAGGTAATAGAAAGAACCCTAGACTTTTGGTAAAGGAGGCCTGGGTAATTTCGTTTTGCTTTTGTTCTTTAACTACTTGAACTTTAGTTGTCCTATTTATTAAATAATGCAGCTGGATTCTATCAGTGGTTTCCAAACCTGCCTGTGCTCCAGTATTCAGGGAACTTGATAAAAATAGAGATGGCTAGACTTGCTTTAATTCAAAACTAGTGAGTCTCTTTTGGAAATGGGGGACTGGGAATGGCCGGTGGGGGAGAATTTTATTTTAGCTCAGTTCTGCATGTCACTAGATTGCATATGTAAGGTTGCCAACCACTGGATTAGATTACCTCCAAGGTGTTTTACAGTTCTGAAATTATGTGTCTGATATTTTACCTCATCTTTCTTTGCCTTCCATCTTCCCCACTTCCTATCAGAAAGTCTTGAAGGCTACAAGTGTGAACCTATTTAAGGCACTGGGAGATTGTTGTTGTATCTAGATTTATATAATTATTTTGTTAAGGTTTCTGAACACTACTGTGTTTTATACAATGATTTGGTTTAACTCAATGGCTAATAATAAAATGTACAGTATTGCAGTTAATCCTAGGAAATATAAAACCACTAATGAAAGACACACATTGTCACCCGATAGCCTACAAAACCATATTTAGTAAATAAGAAAACAAAAAGAAATAGCTTGTTGCTTCCAAGAACCATACAAAATTTATCATATAGCATAGTATTACTGGTTCCTGGAATCAAGTATATGTTACAGCCCTAGATTGATAGGCTTAGAAGGAACCTAGATATCATCTGCTTTTTACAAATGAAAAAAATGAGGAGACCCTCAATGGCTTAAGCCCTCCATTCATGAGTGGCAGAACTGGAGTTACAAACTATTTTCATAGGAATAGAATTTCTTCTTTTATTTTCTTCTTCTTTTTTTTTTTTTTTTTAAAGATTTTATTTATTTATTTATTTGAGAGAGAGAGAGGGTGAGAGAGCACAAGAGTGGGGAGCGGGAGAGGGAGGAGCAGACTCCCCGCTGAGCAGGGAGCCCGATGCGGGACTCGATCCTGGGACTCCAGGATCATGACCTGAGCCGAAGGCAGTCGCTTAACCAACTGAGCCACCCAGGCGGCCCTTCTTTTATTTTCTTATAATGAAAACAAATAGGGCTATTTCTACAATAAAGTATTAATGAAATGTGCTACTGATTTTTAATTATGCTCAAAAGTTCTTATTTTTCATAGTAAAAGACATAGTTACATTTTTTCATGTAATAATAGTATTTAGGGAGATCAGTTAAACATTTATTGTTTGGTGAGTCACATAATATCATTTCAGGCTATTTGTTCATTTAAATCAACTTATATATTCACAGTGTGCTTCCATATAGCTTCAGTTTTAGGAAGTGCAGTAAGAAGTATTTTCTGCCCATTCCTGTAGCAGTTAAGCCTAGGCATCCCTGTTGTCTCTTGTATAGGTTCCTTTCAAATCTCTTGTCAGAGAATGATGTTGGGTCTGGTCACTAAATTCCCCCAAGGGAGTTGGGATCTGAGAAAAATTCTCACCCCATGCTTGAACCCATGAACTTGGGAGCCAGACAGATCAAAGTTCATATATTTTATTTGTCATGTATAAAGTAACCAGAACCACAGTAAAATGAAATTAATTTGAGAAATTAGGCTCCTGGGAGATGTTTTTAGGATACACATTCTCTTAGGACACTATGAGACCAGCAGAAACAAGCCAATACGATTTTTTCTGTTCTTGTTCTGAAGCTGCTGCTTCTGCTACTTCTGAGACTTGCAGCAGAGTTGCTTGGCTGGGTGATATTTGCTGATTTCAGCAATAGAGTTCTTTTTTTTTTTTTTTTTTTTTTTATTCCTGAGAGACAGAGCGAGAGAGAAAGGCAGAGGGAGAAGCAGGCTCCCAAGGAGCAGGGAGCCCGATGCGGAACTCGATCCCAGGACCCTGGGATCATGACCTGAGCCAAAAGCAGACGCTTAACCATCTGAGCCACCCAGGCGCCCAATAGAGTTCTTATATACAGAATAGTGTTGGGTGTATGCCCAACCAACATTTTGCTTTTTTCTTTCTTCCTAAGAGAATTCTGATTTTGTCCAAATATCCACCCCTCCTCTCAGAGCTATGTGCTTTAGGGGAAGTGGGCCTCATTTGTAGTATAGCAGGTAGACCCTGATTAGAGTGAGCCAGTGGTGATGATTTAAATGAATCACGTGTTAGTGATTGGTTTAGGGATGACATATGATTTGTTCTGGCCAATAAGACGTGAGGGAAGGACTGCTGGGGAGGAAGTGACAGGTACCGGGAAAAGTTTTTGTTTTGTTTTTATGAAGGCTATATCAGAAGAGACCATCCTTCTTCTGCTTCTTGACATTATCCTGTTTTACGTTTTATTTGGAGCTTTTCTTTTACCACCAGCCTAAGGATAAAGCCAGCATAGAGGAGAAGAGAAGCAAGATCATTGCAGGGGTGTGAAGCTGGGGCCCTGATCATACAAACTCTGGAATTGCTCTACTTCTGAACTTACTTGTATAGGAGACAATACACACCATTATTTCAACACATTGAAACAGTCTGTACTTGCAGCTGAAGTCATTCTCTTGCCTGTATTTCTCCTGTGTCTATTATTCTAGCCTGGTCACAGGTTCTTCTAATTGCTCTCATCACAGACTGAGACTAGACTCTAATGAAATGGATATGCAGTGTGGAGAATAATTTTCATCGACTCACAAAGCCAAACCCACCTGGGGTCTCTCCCTAAGTGCGGTCAACACAGATGCAGCACAGGACAAGCGTGATGGGCAATACCTGCTCCAGGTTCGTCAGGGGTCTAGCAGGCCTGCATCACATTTGAACTTCTTCCTCTACCCGGTCCTGCCTCTTCATTTTTCCTTTCACTGGTGGCATTCCCTAATAAACGCCTTGCACTCCATACACCATCTTGGCATCTGCTTCTAGAGAATCCACCAGCCAGCTTCCTGTTTAACTTTTGTCCTGTCTCTCTGTATCCAGAAGCGGCTCATATCCCATGATCATTCCAGATCTCTGTGAACTTCTGTGTCCTGGGCAAATTGACCATGCAGAAGCTTTTTTTTTTTTTAATTTTCAGAGATTAATTCCAAATACAGGAAAAACTTTTTCCCAGGATATTTTGCCATAGGGTATTCAGTTTTTCTTTTCCAAGGGAGCCCCATCCTTATTCATAGGGGCAGAGTCTCACTCTATAACTCCAAAAAGACAATCACAAAGGAGTCTGATATTTGTGTTGTCTGGTTTATATAGTCTGATCCATAGTTGTTTTATTGCCATGCTGGGTGACCTCAGGTGAATTGCTTAATCCTCTGAGTCTCAGCTTTCTCTTTCATTAAATAAAAATAATTATCCTCACAGAATTGTAGTTAAACTAAATGGTATATGAAGAATGCCTAGGGGAGTGCTGAATGTAGTATGTTCTTAGTTGAGGTTAGATTCCTTTTTCTTCTTTTTCACCATTCTCACTTCTGTCTTAGCCCCATATGAATTCTGTGTCTTGTTGAAATAAAATTACAGTAAACATCAAGGGCAATCATGAAGGAAGAAATAAGTCAAACATGGTATTATTAAGTATATATGTATACATATATAAATACACATTATATGTATTATTAAGTATATATACTTATGTGTAGGTATACATTATTAAATAATATTTAAGATTAATAATTATTAAGTAATAATAATTACTATTGGGGCGCCAGAGTGGCTCAGTCGGTTAGGTGTCTGCCTTTGGCTTGGGTCATGATTCCAGGGTCCTGGGATCAAGTCCTGCGTTGGGCTCCCTGCTCAGCAGGGAGCCTGCTTCTCCCTCTGCCCCTCCCCCCCGCTCATGCTCTTGCTTGCTCTCTCTCTCAAATGAATAAATAAAAAATCTTTAAAAAATAATAATTTTAATTAATAAGCAATAATTTTAATGTTATTAACAATTTTAATTAATTATAATTTTTAATTATATATATACACACACACATATATAAGTGTGGAAGAACCATCCTATTTGTCAGTCTGGGTGAAGTTGGAAATTTTATAGGTACATTGAATATATGTATCTTAGAATTGTTTGTTACTTTGTTTGTTTTAGTATGACTATAGGCTGGTCTCCTACCAGCTGCCTTAGGGAAGTGTCTGTCATAATATTTATGAGTCCTCGTCTATGTTGACCCTTACCCAAAATGAATTCATTTATTAACATCAAGGTTCAAGGACTTGCTGATCTGATATAGTTTGACAGATTCAGACTAGGCTGTTATTTTAACCCTATGGTCTTATGTTTGGAGAAAAAAACCCACCTATCAGGTCATGCCACCTAGTGCATGATGAATGATACCTCCCTTCCTGCCTGCCTGCCTTTCTTCCTTCCATTTCCTTGAGTATAATCTGCTTACTATAAAATTTACTCACTTTAAGCATACAGTTCAAAGATTTTTAGTAAATTTACAGTGTTATCATCACCACAATCCAATTTTAGAACATTTTCATCGCTTCCAAGATATTGCTCATGTCCATTTTTAGTCACTTCCTGTTTCCACCTCTAGCTTCAGGCAAGCCTCGTTCTACTTTCTGTCTATAGATTTGCCTTTTCTAGACATTTCTATAAAGGGAATCAGAAATATGTAGTCTTTTGCTTTTGTCTTCTTTCACTTAGCATAGTATTTTTGAGGTTCAGCCATGTTGTAACATGTATATATCAGTACTTTGCTCCTTCTTATTGCAGAGTATTAATCTGCTTTTTGGATATAACACATTATGTTTACCCATTTAACATTAAATTGTTTTCATTTTCTGTCTATTAGGAATAATGCTGTTACAAACTTTTTCTGTATAAGTCTTTGTGCGGACATATATTTTCATTTCTCTTCCACCTAGGATTGGAATTACTGGATCACATGGTAAATTTATATTTGCTTTTAAAAGGAAGTACCCAACTGCTTTTCAAAGTGGCTGTACCATTTCCTGTATTTATTACCTTTGATTTTTGTAATTATTGTAAGATTAGTTATATGGTGTTTATTAAGAAACAGAAGGTTATTAACAACAGTATATAGCAAATACTGTGATGTGACACCTCCGATCCTCCTTCAAGACTGAAGGGTCTTCTATTGCTCCAGCTTCCAGAAGTGCTAGTCCTCAGGTGTTAGCCCTCTCCAGAAATTGCCCCTGACTAAAGAGTCACCTTGCCCATGGTCAGAGCCCCTTCTCAGTGCAGTGAGTATCCAATAACTGGTTGAAGCAAGGCTTATGAAGTCCTCTTCTTGCCCCAACTCAGGGCTGCTCCCAAAGAACTACCTAGCTTCAGAGCTTTGGGGTCAAATAAGGCTCTTTTTGGAACTGCAGTAGAGCCCAGCTGCTGCCTTCTTTCTTCCCTTTCTCCAGAAGAAGGTTGATCCCCAGAGCATTCCCTAATAAACTTTCTGCATGTTACTAAGTTGGCTCCTGGAAGAAACTAGCCTTGAAAGTAACAAATTGCTACCTTTTAAATATTACAGATTACATTGACACCTGTCTTATTAAATAGATCCCCCTACTGGCAAGAATCAGACTATTTTCTTGAAGCTTGAAGCCAATTCCAATCCCTGCAAAGAAATCAGCTTTTGTTATTTTAATCTACCAAAGAAATCAGCTTTTGTTATTTTAATCTACCAAGAGAGGGCAGTGAGATGCTAGTTAAACTAGCAGCCATGTGATAAGAATAAAGGAGAATTTAATTATTTCTGAAATTTCCAGCACTTTGTTTTCTAAAATAATTATTTTTGTTGGCTCTTCCTATATCATCCAGAGATCTGTAGAATATGTAGGAATAAACTTCATTTAGTATACTCCAATAACAGCAGAATTCCAAGGAACTCCTTTTTTTTATATATACACCACATTTTTAAAAAATTTTATTTTATTATGTTATGTTCATCATCATACATTACATCATTAGTTTTTGAACTCCTTTTTTTAAAAGACATTTTTAATGCTTTTAATTTTTTATTAGTGTTTCCATTGATAGTAAAGAATCATTTGAAGAAAGTGGTTTTTTTTTTTTTTTAAAGATTTTATTTATTTATTTGAGAGAGAGAATGAGATAGAGAGAGCATGAGAGGGGGAGGGTCAGAGGGAGAAGCAGACTCCCTGCCGAGCAGGGAGCCCAATGCGGGACTCGATCCCGGGACTCCAGGATCATGACCTGAGCCGAAGGCAGTCGCTTAACCAACTGAGCCACCCAGGCGCCCGAAGAAAGTGGGTTTTTAAAAATTTAGTCAAGGATGACATAAAATCAGAGAATGTTAGACTCACGAGTTATCTAGTTTGTCCTCCTTATAGGTGGAAATACATGATGTGTAAGACTTGGAGTGCTTAGTTTAAGAATTCCAAGAAGAATAAGGCCTAAAAATTAGTTAAAAAAAATCTTTTTTAACTAAACCTTGCTCTCCTTTTTCTGTTATAGGACTTTGATTATTTCCAGTTTTCCAGGGAATTAAAAACATTTATTCATTAAGAAAAACACTATAGATCTTCATGAATGTGATTGCTAATAGGTGTTAGCATTGGCAAATCAGGCTAACAATGATATTTTCAGGGACTGAGTTGGCATATGCCAGGATTTGTTTTCTTCCTCTGCATTTCCAGTCATTTTTAATACTACATTTTTGATGTGTGTGACTATTCCAATTTAACTTTATTTTCTATTTACTGTCTTAACAATTTGCGTTATTAGTGAAGTCAAATCTAGTTGACCAATTTCTATCTTGCATGATCTGGTTTTATTTTGTGGTGTCCAAAACTCTTCTCCTGGGTGAAATGCTATAGTTTGAGAATATAAAACCTTCTAGGGAAATTCTTAACAAAGTGAAATTCAAATAACCACTCCCTTCATCTTTGTTATTATCAATATCAAATTATTGAACATCTTTGCTTGGCAAAACCAGGAAATATCCTGCTATCAGACTTGATTAAGTTTTAATACCAGTTATATTTAGGGAGCTTTCCACATGCTGGTTGTCCTTTGTTCAAATCTGAGGCAAAGTTCAGTGCCATTTATTTTTTGATGACCTTCTTGCCATGAATTATCAATTCCCTTTGTCTCTGTAAATATGTACCCTTGTTGTGGCAGAATCCTAAAGAATTAGGAAGTGTAATTATAAATGCATTGCTAATTGGGCAGTTTAAGTTTTCTATCTCTTTATCAATGTGCTTTGAATTTAAGAGGTGTGTGTGAGAGAAAGAATGGTGTTGGGGAGGGAGGAAAGGAGCGAGGTGGGGAATGGGTGAGAAAAGAGAAGAGAAGAGAGATGTTTTCTCTATTGGTCTTCCTGCTTGTTTTCTTCTAGATTCAGACCTGGGGCCACTTAAACACTTAAAGAGTCAGTCATGCTTCACTGATTAATTCTTTCAGTACTGAGGTTTCTTTTTAAGGAACCCAAAGCCGTTGGCTTAGTATCAGTTTAGTGTCAGTTTATCTTTCCTACTGGTCCAGCTCTGACCCTAGGTTCTTATTTGTTCCCCCTTGGGTAAATCATCTAAATTTGCTGAGCCTTGGTTTCCTTATATATAAAATGTGGTTAAGAATACCTAACTCATAGCATTGATGTGAGGATTAAATGAGATGGTAGCTATAAAATGCTTAGCCCATAACAGTCAGTGTGGGATCATTACCTATTCATCAGCTCCTCACCTTCAAAAGTTTCCCTGTTTTAGATCGCCAGTTACACAGAGTATAGATAACCAAGAGCAGCTTGTATTATACATCCTACATTTCCCACTACATCCTAAAAGGAATGGAAATCTAATAGGGCCAAATCCTCAAAGAAAAGGGATGCATTTCTGGTGGAATTTCAGGCATTAATTAGCCAAATAGAAGGATCTGATGGAGTGCTGGTTAGCTTCTTCATGGCTTCCAAAATTATTCCACGTAAGGAATTTACCCATTTTGTGTTTGGGCATGACTGTTGGGCTTTTGAAAACTTGAATTTTTGATTATCAGTATGACTACTTTACCCATTCATTCTTCCTTTCCCTTACTTCTGGCCTTTATTAACGTTTTTTCCTGTTAGTTCTGTCCTATGTTCTGCATATGCCAAATAATTTGAAGTATAGCACTTTTGTTAAAATTGCCTTATATTTGCAGGTATCTACTAAAAATCCTTTAATTATAATTTATGAGTAAACTAAAGTTTTACTTCTGCATTTAAGTGTTCCAATGCATTATGTTATATACTTTGATAAGTATGTGTTGCTAAAAATGAACTAAAGCACTCACATTTCTGAAATGTGATCTTATAATTCTTTCCTTCTTTAAAAAATCATATTTTACTATGTAAAAATAAATTGGGAAGATTTGGAATTTTTTTTATGAAATACTACAATTTGGGGGTTTAGGTAAGCTTGGGGCAATTAACAGAGATACCATTGTGAGAATTTAGATAGTTTCGTTTGTGAAAAAGTGTTATTTATATATGAGGAATCATAATCATTGCCAAAAAAAAGTTGATAAACCACACTTGCAATCACTTATAAATGACTACAGGAATTTTAAAGGAACTGTAATGTGTTCTACAAGTTTTATGGTCTTTGGATTCAAGGTTTTACAAGATTATCTTTAAGGTAGGCAATCAACCTTGAGATTCTCTGAAAATACAAGCAATAATTCAAAAATAACAAAAATATTTGCACAACCATTGCAGTCCCTGCTCTTACCCTATGCAGAGGACAGTTTTCTCCTAAATATTAACTGATGAGAGGGGCCCTGGGTGGTTTAGTTGTTAAGCGTCTGCCTTCGGCTCAGGTCATGATCCCAGGGTCCTGGGATTGAGCCCCGCATCGGGCTCCCTGCTCAGAAAGAAGCTTGCTTCTCCCTTCCCCACTCTCCCTGCTTGTGTTCCCTTTCTAGCTGTGTCTCTCTCTGTCAAATAAATAAATAAATAAAATCTTAAAAAAATATATTAACTGATGAGAATTGGATTCAGATTTGTTAGACATTACTGCTGTAATGTCTGATATTGGTTAAGTATCACTTTTATAGTCTGAGAGAGTCAGGGCTGTCTTTCCCTGACATCTCCCTACCATTTACAAGGAGCCTACTTTCCAGTGATGTACTTTGTAATAGTATCTGTTTTATCATTCAAATTAATAAGCTTTATGGAAAACCTAAATGGGATGTTATTTCTCTCAAGAAAAAAGGCACTTGAAAGAGTTAAAGGGCAGCTGAGTTAGACATTTACAAGTCATATCTGTGGAAAAATAATACGTGTGCCTTTCCCTTCTGTTTTTCCTTTACAAAAAAGGATTCTGGTGCTGCAGATCACAGAAACATTTATGGCTCACAGAATTACTGTCACCCCAAACTCCCCTTTCCTGTGTTTGTTGGTGTGGTGATCTTGTTGGTGAGAAAGGGATTGGCATTTTGAAGAGAAATAATACCAATATAGTGGCTTGTGGTGGCTCTTTTATTAAAAGTCTCTGTGTTCCTTTTCAGAGACTCCCTAATTAGCTCAGGCTCTGGCCCAGAGGACTGCATGGCTGTATTTAACCACCTGGGAAGTGGCTCTGGAAAGATGCTGGCTCAGCATAAGTAACTGGGTTGGATCTTGGCTGCCTCTTGGGTGAGAGCTTTATTTTTAACTCGCCTCCTTCTTTCAGATGATTGCTGAGGTCTGATCATAGTGAGGAGAGCTCCCTTTCATTCTTAGGTCTTTTTTTTCCTATTTAGTAGAGTTCATAACTCTTTTCTTCTTATATTTTGCCACTATGCGAAGGGAATAAAATGTTAGACTTCCCTGGAAAATGTTATGGGCGTAATACTAAAGATTTGCTATGTATTTTCTCGTCTGTAGATTTTGAAGGAACATCTCTCTCTTCTTTTCTTTGGGTCTTCTATCACTCAGTGATATAATAAATAAAGTGAAATAAAATGAGCAGTTCATTTGCAATCTTCAGTGTGGTAAAGGTTATAAATATGTAGAAAATGACACAGCCTTGCCCACTTAGAGCACATAACGATAATATAAGGCAGACTGAAAGATCAGAGGGGACTATTTATAGTGTCCTTTGAGAGCTCAGAAAACTTTAAGGGGATGAGGGAATGCTCCCTAGAAAATGCAGTATTTATGTAGGGCTTTAAAGATGAGAAGGCTTTATAGGCAAAGAGGAGGCTGGGGGCATTTCCCAGTCAGTGACTCCTGAGACAGGTGTCTTAAGAATGCTTGATGAATTGCTGGAGTAGAAATAGATAACTATTGATGAGTATCGGGTACATGGTTGGGTGTACTCGGAGACTAAACTATAGAGACATGTTGGAGTAGGATCTAGGAGGGTCTTGAATCTGGTAGGCTAGGGAATTGTACGGTTCTAGATCTCTTCCCATAGAGTTTGGAACCAGTTGAATTTTTTTTTTGTTTGCTTTAAAAAAAGTCACGCCTTTTCCTTGAATTATTTTGGAGTCATGCTCTTGGTGTAAAAGCAATACATTTTAGTGAAGCAGAAATCATTTGAAAGGTAAGTTCACAATGCCATTTGTCTTATTTAATCATTTACTTATTTATTTATTATTTATTTTTTTGAGAGAGAGAGAGAGAGAACAGGTAGGCGAGGAGCAGAGAGAATCTTAAGCAGGCTCATGTCCAGTATGGAGCTGGGCATGGAACCCGACGCAGGCCCAGCTCTGGGTTCCACATGGCCAGACGTGGGGCTTGATGTGAGGCTCAGTACAGGGTTCCATCTCATGACGCTGAGATCATGACCTGAAATGAAATCAAGAGTTGATTGCTTAACCGACCGAGCCACCCAGGTGCCCTTTGAAGGAGTGACTTTTAAACCTGATCAAATGAGATAATATACAAGGAGAGAGTTTGAAAAGGGTGATATCTATTACAAATGGGAGATTCTCCTATTCTGAAGAAAATCCTTGACCTTTACATTATTATATCTACATTTATTTAAAACCTCTCATTACTTTTCTTTTATTCCATGCCTTCCACCTTCATTTAAAAAATAAAGACAATAGAATAACATTACGGAAAGTTCGGAAACAGAGGGGAAAACATATCCATGAGCCTCCTCCTCTCATAGAGCTACTGCTGTCCCTCTGGCTAGGGGTTAGGGCAAATTTGGACTTTTGTGGTTTTTGCCACCCTGGCATTCATTGTTTTTTCTTCCTTATGTAGCATTCTGATTTTCCCTGGAGAAACAAACTACTCTTAGGCCATATAGTCAGTATTGAACTGACCTATTGCTACATTTAGAAGATCCTGGCATAGCCAAATGAACAGTTGCATTGTCCTACCTATATGATTGGTTTAGAGATGGGCATGTGTTTAAGCCAGGCCATTCAGAACCACAGACTCAATTCTATGACTTTTGCTGGAACTTTTAGAAAAGCATGCTTTTCTGCTGGGGTTGCTGAGAAAATAGAATATAAGCCCCAAACTGCTGGTAGTCATCTTGCTATCACTTAGGTAAGAATGAAGCCAACTGGCAGAAAAGCAGAACCAAGGGGTGCCTAGGTGGCTCAGTTGGTTAAGTGACTGCCTTCAGCTCAGGTCATGATCCTGGAGTCCCTAGATCAAATCCTGCATCGGGCTCCCTGCTCAAAAGGGAATCTGCTTTTCCCTCTGACCCTCCCCCATCTTGTGCTCCATCTCTCTCATTCTCTCTCTCAAATAAATAAATAAATAAATAGAAAAGCAGAACCAAGAGCCAGAGAGGGAGATTACCAATACCTTGCTTAAGCATCAGCCATGCTAGAAATTGGCATTATAGTCATGAATTTTTTTAGTTGTGTCTGCCCAAAACATATATATATATAAACCATGTATATATAAAACACACATACACACACACACACACACATATATATATTTTTGCTTTGGCTACTTTTAACTGTGTTTCTGTTACTGGTGAGTGCACATAGAGAAATACTCTGGGTGTTAGGATTTGAATTCAAAGGAAGAAGCCTGAAAAAAAAAAAAAAGAGGGAACTGAAATGGTTTGGGAAGTGGTAATGTTGGACATGGCATTTTTTTTTTTTTTAAAGATTTTATTTATTTATTTGACAGAGAGAGACACAGCGAGAGAGGGAACACAAGCAGGGGGAGTGGGAGAGGGAGAAGCAGACTTCCCACCAAGCAGGGAGCCCGATGTGGGGCTCGATCCCAGGCCCCTCAGATCATGACCTGAGCCAAAGGCAGACGCTTAATGACTGAGCCACCCAGGCGCCCCAGACATGGCATTTTTTAATGAACTTTGAAGGATTGGCTAGAATTGGGCTCAGCTTGCTCCATCGTGCACTGTGGGTTCTGCTGAGCAGTGTGCTTCCCCCTATCTGGGCAAAGAAAGGGCACTTCCAGGTACTCTCAAGGTCAGTTTTTAGGAAAGAAGGGGCAGCTACTCTGCCTTTCAACTGTATGCCTGGGATGAGACATGGCATGGACATACTTTTGCTTATAGCAGCTCTGAGTGTGCAGAGAGGATCAGAGATGTGGTCAGTTTTGGCCATTTTGAGACAGAGTGGCAGACCATGTCACATGCTTGGTTTTCTTCCCTTTGTTCTTATCCCAGAATATTTTTCCTAGTGGAATCTGTCTAAAATAAACAAGGACAGCCTTATTTGTAGACTTTTTGTGTACTTTTAGGACCAAAGAGCAGAAGTATCTCCTGTCCCTACCTCTCTCTCTATATGAGTGCTCAGGTCCCAGCAGCACAGACACTAATTGTGGGACCTTTGGGAGAAGTCTGTATGTGGCACCAAGGCTGTTCTGCTACACCCTGGAAGGGGGAACAGAAGTGAAAGTGAACAGATTTTCCAAGCAGGCTTGAGCTCTGATGTCCTTCACGCTGCTGACTCTGGCATTGCTCTTGCTGTTGAACTGTGATTGCAATCATGATCTCGGCAGGCATATCACAGCTCCGGTTATATTGCAGATGGTTGACACCCAAGCCAACAGAAAATGTGCATAATCCTGGGCTAACAGATCCTTACAAATCCTTCACAGACAGCAGGACGTGCAACCCATGCCCAGGCTGTTTAAATTTCTGCAAATTCCAAACTAGTTAGACAGCTCAGGATTAGAGGCAGGCATTTAAGTAACAATAAAAAGGTAGACTGATTATATACTGAAGCAGCTTTGCATTTTTAATCTTAATACATTTCCTTCTTCCCTCCACTTATATGTCCTCTTATCTAGCTCTGAGTCCCAAACCGAATGTTACTACTATAGTAAGTCCTAGTTAAACAGAGTATTTCTCTCTCCATGTTCCTCTCCCCCTCCCCTTCTCTCTTTTTCTCTCTGTCCTCTCTCCCCCACCATTTCCCCCTTTTGCAAGTTAATCACTTTTCTTTTATGAGAAAATCACATAAAGGCAAACAAAATCAATCAACATGGGCTGGTACAGTGGGAAGATCACTGCCCTGGGAATCTTGAAGCGTTATTTTTCTATGAGCTTTGTCTTTATACTCTGGACCTTAGTTTCCTAATCTGTAAAACTTCAAACTAGGATCACTGTATTAGTGTCTTACTGCTGCCATAACAAATGATCATAAACTTAATGGCTTAAACAATATAAATGCATTATCTTATAGTTTTGTAGGTCAGAAGCCCAGTATGAGTCTCACTGGGCTAAAATCAGGCTGTCAGCAGGGCTGTGTTTTTTGTTTGTTTCGTTTTGTTTTTCTTACAGGCTCCAGGGGAGAATCTGTCCCCTTGCCTTTCTAGAGGCCACTAGGTTCCCTGGCTTATGGCTCCTTTCTTCCATCTTCAGAGCCAGCAATGGCAGGTCAAGTCCTCATATTGTATCTCTCTGACCTACTCTTGGGCCTTCCTCTTCTATTTTTAAGGACAGGTATGATTAGATTGAACCCACCAGGATGATCCAAGAAAATCTTCCCATTTCAGGGTCCTTATCCTTAAGCACAACTGCACAGTCCATTTTGTCATGTAAGGTAACATATTCACAGGTCCTGGGGATTAGGGTATGGATATCTTTGAGGGGTGGTGTGTTATTCATCTGCCTACTTGTTAGTGAACCCCAAAGTCCCTTTCAATATTAAATTTTGTTTTAGAAGCTTACTTTCTTTCCAGCAATGTCCCATAAATCAAGAATATGGTCTAGATTTGACCCAGATTCGACTCAGTCTGTGATAAGAAGGGCTGCAATCTGATAATTGATAGGCCAAATTAGGCTTGTAGTTATGCAGATTGGCTGACATGTTTTAAAAATGTTTAATTGAAAAATTTTAAATTGGAAGATGTCATGTAAAGACACGAATATATCTGGCTTCTCTTGAAGGAACAACAAAAACAACAAAAAGTAGGAGAATTTGATAACATTAGGGTTTTTTTTTTCTTTTTTTCTTTTGGATGGCAGCGATTAGCCAGACTTGAGTAGTGAATATCTACTGATTGTCTTCTATCGACAGGAATTTTGTACCTGATTATTTATATTGTCTGCTTGGTCCTATGTAGACATTTGAATTTTCAAGTGCTATTGTATCCCTTCTATAACTTCACCCCTACTATAAAATTGATCTTTACCCTGATGACCCAGGGAGTACTGAGAGCTCCTGAGTCATTAATTATGCTTTATTCATTAATTATTGAGCTAGACAAATAGATTACTGTATTTTTTTTATGGTTTCAAAAACAATACATATATTACGGCATTCGAGAAAACTTTCAAACTCACCAGAGCTACACCCCTTCCCTTGAGCATGACAGTTAATTGAGGTTTTCAATATTTTTGACTTCCTTCTGTTTGTAAAAAGAAAAATAAAAAAATAAGTGATAGCTCTTTGTTTCTAAGTAGTAAATTATGGGTTGTTTTGATAACCTTCTTTTTGAAAATGTGTTTTCTAGCTATCCTAAGTGCAAGTGATACTTTTATAATCTGAAAAAATGTAATGGAAATTATTTATTTTAAGAACATACTTTTGCCACTAGGGTTTTGTGCTACCACTACTGAGCTCTGGGCAAAAGAGTTGAACGGAAAATTGTTCACTGCTTGGTATTTTGAGACTTGCAATTCCCTTCCTAGATTATTCAGAGCCATTTATAACCAAAGGGCAAGGTGCTGAGATTTGTTGATAGACAAAAACAAAATAAACAAAAACCAATCTATAGTCCAAAAAAGTGCTATATCCCACATCAAATCCAAATGTTACTTTGTTGAAAAGGTAGAAACATGTAAATAATTCACATCTGAGATTTTCACCTTATGTTGAATGATCATACCATTTTAAACAATTGCAGACTCCTGGAAAGCTATCTTTTGGCCTTATGCATTATATAGGTCAAATAGGGTGATATTAACCTAAATTAAGATTGCAATAGCCATGAAAATATGGGAACAACAGAAAGAAGCTTTGCTGGAGATAGGCAAGATTCATCCTCAACTGATGATCCCATTTTGAAGGGAATGCAAAAGATGGAAAGCAAACCAAAAATTAGTTACATAATTTGAGCTTATGTCTTAAAAGCTTTTTAACAGTGCCTTTTTTTTTTTTTTTACACTACAACTCATTGAACATATAAAAGTTAGCTGGATTTTAAAAAAAATTGAAAACCTTTATGGGAAAGCACAAATAAAGTGTAATTGTTGATGAATTGCATTGGAAGTCAGATGATCTAAATCAAATGTTCTCTAATTCTGGTTTCAGAAGTGCAATGAGCCAGTAGAGAAGTTGGCATTTTAGATAAGATTACACCATGAACACTTTTGTTTTAGGGTGCATTTTTGCATTTAAATATAAAGATACAGAAGTGCAGTTTCAGATTGTCTATTGACTGCCTGAATATTCACCAAGTCAGGCAATTTGCAGTTTTTCCTCTCGGAAGTAGACTTCCTTGCTTTGCTATGATTTCCCACTGTATCTGATGAAAAAACAGATTTTCTCCTTCATTGAAGAGGTTGGCTGGGTGCATATAACAAATTGGGAAGAAAGTGGTTTGATGGAAACTGCTTGAGGTTGTAACTTTCAATTTTCCTACTTTTCATTCTCTCCCTGAGACCTCTGAGTTCATTGTACCTGTAAAAAAAGCCAAAAAGGTAGGCTTGTAATGAGCTTGGCTGTGTTCATTCCCTACTCTTGCCATTCAGGTTTTATTTTTCAATATTTGAAAGTTCAGCAGTTCCATAAGGGTGAATCTATTTAGGGATTATTTATTTATTTATTTAGTTTTAGGATAAAGATAATGTGGGCAGGTTGTACAAATATTTTTAAACAGCTCATGGTGTGTGTGTGTGTGTATGTGTGTGAGTTTTTGTGTGTGTGCACACACATGGGCATATGCATGCACATTTGATGGGGAGTCCAAAACCTCCTGCAGAACTATTATTTTCTACTTTTTTTTCAGGGGTTTTGATTGTCCTAGAGATGACACTTATGTAGCTTCAGGAGAAGAAAAAAACATAGTTCAAACATTTAATTCTATCTTCATTTTGCAGAAACTGTATTTTTTTGTAGGCGATTAGGATCTTTCTCAGAAACTGAATAATTTTTTCAGGTAAAACACCCCAAATTACCCATTTCTCTCTTTAAGTAGGTCAGTGTTGTAAGGACAAGGAAATTAGGATAGAAACTACCTCTGTATGTATTATATTTGTTTTGGGGGCTTAGTAGAATGCATAGTTCATAGCCAACTAAAATTCCCTTGATATTTGGTTTGCTAAATGTCAAAGATAAATGGCATTCAACTCTGCTAGAGAACACAGCTTATTTTTTTTTGTTAATTTTGCATGCCAATCCACGATACCTCCTGAGTTAGGGGCAGGAGACCCCCTCTGACATGTGGGCTACGTGGTTCCAGGCACATCAGCTGATTCCACTCAGTAAGAAAAGTAGAAGGGGACAAAAGCTCATGCAAAGGCTGTCTGTGTCTCAATCTTATGTCAAGCTTCTTTGAATCCCCATATCCCCTTCCCAAGTCTGCAGGCCCCAGTGGGGCAGTTGGGTATATCTGTTTTTCCTCCATACCACATGTAGGCTCCAGGAACATGTTGCTCTCACAGACCTTTTCTCTGCCTGTACCTTTTCTCCCTTTGTCTATAACCGTCTTCCTCTACTACAGCCTTCCTGTTGGTGGAATATATTCCGAAAGATTGCATCCTCCCAGGAGTCCAGATGGAAGCAGGAAAAAAGTCCCTTCTGTTCTTATATCCTCAAGGTGTAGTTGAGGAGAAGGATGTTTCTACTACTCATTCTCCCATTCTAGGAATGAAACCCCAGGTCTGTGGGGATATGTGGGAGGATGTGAAAGAAGCCCTCACTTAAATTGAATTCTCTTTTGTTTCTCTCACTTTCTTAATCCAGCCTAGGAATGATTTTGAAGGCTTTTCTTTGTAATGGGAAATTGCTCTAGCATTATGTCCTATATGTTTCTTACTCTGTTGCTTATAGGAAAAAACAGATGCCTTGAATTAGTCAGTCACTGGTTTTTAATATAAAGAGAAGCTTCTGGGACTTAGAAAACCTCTTTTCCCCCTCCTAATTGTTTGGCTCTTACTGTTGAGCCCTATTGCATTCATGACTATTACACTTTTTTTTTTTTTTTGACTTAAAAGTATCAAGGTTGAGCAATGACTTCCTTATTTTCTGCCCTCCAGCAGTGGATGCTTTATCCTCAGTGACTTGAAGGTCATAAGGTCAACAAGATTTAGGATGAAAATGTATCAGACAATATTTGAAATGTTATTCCATCAAGTCAATACTGCTAATATCAAGAGCCATAATAATGCCACCACACAACTTTACATTTGTGTGTTAGTTTACATCTTACAAGCCATTTTCTGATGAAATACTTAATACCTTCCACAACTTTGCAAGGTAGCTTTTTAAAATTCCCTTTTTTGTGTAAGGGGATTAAGACTCAGAGGGATCAAGAGGCTATTCCAAGGTCACCTGTTTCATGAATTTTCAATTCCAGACTGGAACTGAGGTATTCTGATTCTAAGTACTCTTTGCACTTCATCAGAGTCTTGGTTTCTGGATCAATAGGTCTTGTGGCGACTTGTCTTGGTCATAAATTCAGCTTGATACTTTTTGAGGCCTATTGGACCACTGCTCTCCAGTTCTGGATGGACTCCCTCCATGTTAAACTTGCTCTTCTAATTTTAGTCTGATTGTCAGCTGCTCTCTCCAACTCATGTCTTGCTTAGGCTACAATAAATCTAAACCATGCCCCTGCCCCCAGCTAGCATTCCAGATCTCCAGCTGGGCTTCTCACTCATCTAATCCTCCTCTGCCTCTTTAATGTAGGAGATTATAATCAGATTTCCTAGAGGATTTTGTAGAACGTAGTGAACGTTGCCCCCTTTCCAAAATCCTGAGTTCTAGATTTGCAATCTAATATTGAATTTAATATAGCTTTATATAGAAATCTTTATTGATGTTTTGGGGACTGTTGATTTTAGTCTAACATAGAATTGAAGAGTTGAATTAATGGTTTTGCCATTCTTGGGAATATCAAGGACATACTAGCTCAGAGTAGACTGGGCAAAATGTGGAAATTGTAAAACACATGTTCCTAAGTACTGTATCTTTCATTCAATGAATGTTGCACAGTGAGTTAATTAGTTGGCCTTGATTCTGGTCCCATTTCTGCTACTGACTCACTGATTTACCATCTGGGCAATGGGGCAGTGCAGAATAATGCCTCTTTTGCCATGTGTTTTTGTATTATTTTACTATTTGCATAGAATTCATTTAAGTAGCAGGATGGAAGTTAATACTTAAGACACGAAGTCAGTTCATAAATAGGGCTCCAAAGCAATTGCACATGATATATGCTTAAAGCTCATTAGCTGCTAGGGACTCATTAACCCTGAAAAAAATAGGTTGAACTTAACCAAAAATGAACTGTGTGTTAAAAAAATACGTAATTAAAAAAACAGCAGATCTGTGACCTACAGAATTAGTGCTGTACTTCCTCTGATTATGGTTATATTCGTCTTTATTCTTATGTCATAGAGAATCATGGAATGTCAAGATTTGGGGGACACTTGTCTAAAGCTGACAAGTTAACTACTTCTCTTGGTGGCTTGTGAAGTATTTTCAATTAAAAGGCATCAGGAAACAGAAAAACCAAAAGCTCAGATGACAGTGGTGACTAAAAAGAAGTGATGAGTGACTGTGGGAGATTCTTATGAATTCCTTATCAGAAGGTCATATACCAAGAGCAGCTTTTATACAAATTGTGGCCAAAGATATGGAAATGTAATTACATCAGTGAACGAAGCAACAAAAGGTTGTGGGGTCTAAAGGAAGTATTATTATTATTTTTTTATTTGAGAGAGAGAGAGAGAGAGAGAGAGAGAGCCAGCTGAGGGGAGGGGCACAGGAGAGGGAGAAATAGTCTTTATTTTTTAATTTTTAATCTTTTTATTAATTTTACTTTATTATGTTATGTTAGTCACCATATATTACATCATTAGTTTTTTTATTATGTTATGTTAATCACCATACATTACATCATAAGTTTTTGATGTAGTGTTCCATGTTTCATTGTTTGCATATAACACCCAGTGCTCCATTCAATACGTGCCCTCTTTAATACCCATCACCAGGTTAACCCATCCCCCCAACCCCCTCCCCTCTAGAACCCTCAGTTTGTCCATAGTCTCTCATGGTTCATCTGAGGGAGAAATAGTCTTAAGCAGACTCCCCACTGAGCGTGGAGCCCCCTCCCCCGCTCCCTGGTCTGGACAACTTAACTACCATCCCATGACCCTGAGATCATGACCTGAGCTGAAATCAAGAGTTGGATGCTCAACCGACTAAGCCACCCAGGTGCCCCTGGAGGAAGTATTTTAACAGTGTTCTCTATCACAGAAAGGTGGATGTATTCAACAGAAATAATGCAAATCAGGAACTGGTTCTCACTCTGATCAGAATAGAAGAGGTCCTAATAATTACCTTAGAAAGATAGAAACAACTCTAAGAACAGGATCATGATTTTAGTAAATTAGTTATCAGAATTATTTAACTTTTATGGGGGTTAGGGATGTGAAATAGACTGAATGATGAGAGAGAAACACTGTCATTTGGAGTAGTTAAAAGAATTTAAAATTTTTTGATTTTTTGGAATGCTGTGCTTTCCATTTTTCTTCAATTTGCAATAACATTTTGTTTTTATGTTTTATCTTTTAATTTGAGGTACAAAATTATAATTTGTTATATGCCACAATACTCTGTATGTGGTAGACACTCAGTAACTGTGTTAAATTGAATGAATGACTAAATCAATCAATAATTACAATGCAAATATAAGATTTATGTTATTGTTATGCCTTGTAGTTTTGTATTTGCCATGATTTCTGGTTGATTTGTCAGGGTTATTGGTAAACTGATCTTCATGATCATTGAGATCATGAAGCTTACAGAGCTGATTTTAGAATTTGATGTTTCAGCATGACAGTATAAGGAGAAAGGGATGTATTTACTATTAAAACATAGAGGTGGTTAGCTACCTAAACAAATTTATAGTTAACCTTTCCTTTTTTTTTTTTTTTAAATCGTTCATCTTCTATGTATGTCTCTGAAACCTTCTGCTCCCAACAGGACTAATTTAGACAGTGCTGTCATTAACCTGACATTTTCAGTGAGTTATGCTTATCTTCATTTGAAGCTCTTTGTACAAAAATGGAGCAGTTTAATTAAGTTTGTTTAGAAGCAGCAAGGATTTTGCATTGTTACAATCCAGCTACTTCTTTTGCCTGTCATTTGAATAAGAGGTATGATTTTGGCATCAGTACTGATCAGAAAAGATGCCTGGAGCCAATTAGCTACTTTGAGCATTGAAGCCAGCTTGGCAAAAAGAATTGCAGACCAGTGAATCTTTTTCGTTATTCCCTAGATAACACACTGTTCAGCTAGTGACCAGATTTTTTCGAGCAAAAGTCACTCATTTCTAGACTATTGTTCAATCATGACAACATAGATAGAAAGGAAAGAAACATCACATAAAATTAAGGGGGTGGGGAGTAACAAATGCATGTAGAAAAGGCCACTGTGGCTTTGTAATGTTCATGTGGAACAGAAATCAGCAATACTGCCCTGTTGGTGAAAGGTATAGGTATTGGTAAATGGAAGGGAGAAGGTACAAAAATGAGTATATATTTCCTAGGATCCATGTTCTTTCACATGTGTTCTCTCATTTAATCTCCTTAACAGCTTTGAAAAGTGAGAATTATTAGCCCTATATATCTTGTTTATATGAAAGAAAACTGAAGCACATAGGAATTGAAGAACTGACTTAAATTTGAGTTATCGTTAAGAAAGTCAGGATTTGAACCCAGGGCTGATTCCTCATCCCTCTACCTGAAGCATCTCACACAATGAATCTTTCCCAGTTGATGCTCTTTGCAGGTTTCCCCTGACTTTTCTTGAGTCTCTAGGTCAGATTTCCTTAGAAAGTTGAACTCTCCAGTCAGAAGATGTGTATGCCCCTCCATGGCTACCAGTGTACATCTTTATCATCCTGCCCTGAGTCAATCAAGGTTGCAGTTAGGGTCATCACCCCTCTGGTCCTCCTGTCAGTTTTTTCAGTCTGTCTTCCAGCTCCTGTTGAAGTCCTGCACTCTGCACTCTCAAGGTTTGATCTCTTGCTCAAAATTCAAGTCTGAATTTTAGTTCTTGTTAGTCTCATGTCTGGGTCGCCACTTCCATGCTCCCTGTATTTTTTTGTTTTTGTTTTTTTATTTGAGACAGAGAGAGAGAGAGAGAGAGGGAACAAGCGGGGAGGAGGGTCAGAGAGAAAAGGAGAAGCAGACTCTCTGCTGAGCCCGGAACCTGATGTGGGCCTCGATCCCAGGACTCTGGGATCATGACCTGAGCTGAAGGCAGACGCTTAACCGACTGAGCCACCCAGGCGCCCCTATGCTCCCTGTATTCTAATTGAAGTTCTTGCTCCTAGTTCCCTGCACCCTTACTCCATGCTTATACTACCCACACTGTGCTAAAAGCCACACCCTGTGAGACTCTTTGATGCCTATCTCTCCTTCCCACCTGTGCTGATCTCTTGTCTCTCTCATCTGGGCTGCCTGCTTCACTTTCTCTTGCCAAGGCCCCCAGACATCAGACTTTTCCTGATATGATGTACAGGATGAGTGTTATTCCCATGCATAACACTGTTCCACAAGTATACCCAGAGTTGGATAAAATCCAAAGTACATAAGCAGATAGTACCACCAATTTGTATTCATTTCACATTGCATTCCTTAAGGTATTTTTTCTGGTATGTCAGTAATACAGTTTACCAATTTTATAATCTCAAAATTATAATTTATGTAGGAAAATCAGTTAACATGACTAATCTAATTTTTATCTTCACTTTAGGAGTCATGCTCTACTAGTTAATGAAACAAGCAAGTATATATCATCAAAGAATAAACATAAAATGTTTTATTTTATTGTGATGATTATAAGGCTTATAATTTCAGGATTTTAACTATATATTATCTGTGTCATGTGTACTCTCACGTGATTTTTGACTGAGACATTGTAATTGTTGTGCCATTTTTGCAGCAATGTTTTTGGAGTCCTCTTCACATTTGCCCTAGGTAAGTGTGCATGTACCATTTATGCTTTCTTAATCTGTGCTTGCTTCATTATTAAATATTTATGAGAAAAAATTAAGTTATTGATATCATGCTGTACAGTAATTTTTTTAAATACTTTCAATTTCCAGTTATATATTAGTAATAAGGGGACAGTGAATTTTTAGCACAAATGAGGGGTTGTATGTAATGTCCCAGGCTGTGGTGGCTCCTTTCTCTTTAGTTCGAGAAAATATTTCAGAATGGACATGAGTGAAAGTGAAGTTATTATAGGGATGTCCACAAACAGGTTGATCATCTACAAACTTTAGCGTATTAGTACTTGTGCTATTATTGGAATCCAGTTACTTTTGATACCTCACTGTTTGATGCATTAGTACATCTTAATACTGTGGATAAGAACTCCATTCTAGATGTTGATGTTTAAACTCATAGTGCTTGTGGGAGCACCTGGGTGGCTCAGTAGGTTGAGCATCCACCTCTTGGCTTTGGCTCAGGTCATGATCTTGGGGGCATGAGATCGGGCCCCACATGGGTCTCTGTGCTCTGCTTCAGAGTCTGCTGGAGATTCTCTCCCTCTGCCCTTCCCCTCGCTTGTTCTCTCTCTCTTTCTCTCTAAAATAATAAATAAAATAAAAATCTTAAACTCACAGTGCCTCCTAGAATTTTCCAGTTTTTTCAGACTTTGGCCCTTACCTTTTTAAGTCTGTTTCTTTTTGTTAGCCAAAATCTGTTGGTATACCGTGTTGGAAAAGGATGAGAAACGTAAAGCTAAAAAGTCATTACATTTTATTAATTCTTCCTAGGTAGTATTGATCCAGTTAGGAATCATCAAGAATCTCTTGTGTGTGGTCATTAATATTGTCAAAGAAATACAGAGGTCTTTTGAAATTAGAACTTTAATAGAAAATTTTCAACTGTAGGACCCTGAATGTAACTCTGTGTGTAAAACACCTGTATGTAAATCTCATACACAGTGACCTGGCATCCTGATACATTATGGTCAGAACAGTGTTTCAAAATACAAAATGGATTTTGTCACTTTTCTGCTCAGTAGCTTTCATTGGCTCTCATTGCTCTCAGAATAAAGGCAGAAATCCCTAACATACCTACCTGTTTACACTCATCTTACACCTCATTCATTTTCATTCTCTGTGTTCTGGACATACTGTCCTCTTTTCAGTTTCTTGAATGTCACTGTCTTGGGCCACAGGAGCTTTATTAATGCTGATCCCTCTACTTGATCCTTTGACTCTTCTCTCCCCACCGAGTCATCTCTCATCTCAGCTCAGGAATGATGTTTCTGAACTCCTCAATCCACATCAGCCCCTCTAATCCTTTCTTTTTATTGTCATCAGAGTTTTCATGATACATTCATGTATGATTCTGTGACTAATACTTGTTTTTCCATCAATATGAGCTCCAAGTATGAGTGGTATGAGCTCCAAGTAGGCAAGGCTTTGTCTGATTTGTGTTCTTATTGTTTGTTTCCAGTGCCTAGCACATAATCTGCTCTCAGTGAATAAATGAATGAACAGATCAAGTAAAATAATGAGTGACTGGTGGTACCTTTTAAAACTTGTTTGATGGTCTACCTTGGAAGCACAGCTACACATAATCTTCAGCCAAAGAATGTTCTTTGTTCGCCTGAGAAGGTCATCTGCCTTTTGGATCCAGATTCAGTTGCACTGCACATGGGGCAGCAGCCAGATCATCAGTCTGTCAATTGCCCTTTCAACCAGGGATTTAATTTTTTATCTTCTGAATTGCTATTGGAGGGCAAACGATTGTTGACAGGGTGAGAATTATTTTATTATAAAATACATTCTGTTTGTTTAGTTCTTCTTAGCTCTCTTTTATATGACCTCATTTGGTCATCATGACAGCTCTACTATAGAGACAGAGCTGGCATCATTAACAAATGAGATAACTGTCTCCTGTTGGTTATGTGATTTACCCAAATCATGCCCTAAATACACAGTTGAGCTGGGACTTAAACTTGGGCCTTAGACTTCAGTTCCTGACCTAGCCTACTACCACCAAGCTTTTTCCTCTCTAAGTGGACATATTATTTGGAAGCAAGGGATCAGTGAATTTCATTTGGTAGCCCCTTGCCCCACCATAAGGATAAATGACAGTATCAGCTTAGGCTGGATGTAGTTTATATAACAGGTTTCAGAAGTTGAAGACCTTTTGCTCTCTGTTGAGATATCATGTTATACAACTGGAAGAACCCTTTCTGGTTCCTGACTATAATTCTGTCATTTATCCTTCCTAACCCCCAAGTCTCCCTTCTAATTATTGAAATTCTCTCTGTAATAAACCAAACTCTACTAATTACTTTCCACTCATTTCTGCTTTGGAGTTTTATGTGTGTTTTGGATGCTTAAATCTATTGCGTGATAACAATGGGAAAGGACATTTATCCTTATTTTGGTCCATTGTTCTGAAAAATATGTCATTTGTCACTGTAAATCTTACTTTGAGGGCTTTTATAAACATCTTAATTCTTTTGATATGAAACTAATACATATTATATAAAACCGTATAAAGAATAAACATAAATAATCCACATTCCATATTCTAATGATAGCATTTGGCATAATCCCTCTCAGGAAAGTAAAAATTATTTAAAAATACTATTTTAAATAGCTTTATAAGAGCATTCTATTATTTGAGTATAATTATCTAACCATCCTTGCAATTTTTTAATACCTACATTGTTTCTAATATCTCACTACCCTAAATTGTGTTGGGCGAACAGCTCTCTCCAAACCTATGATTATCTTCTTAGGATAATTGCTTAGAAGTTGAATCATCAGGTTCATGGGTAATAATGAAAAAAAAAACCCACATTTTTCTAAAAGTAAAATATAAAATTGGGAACAATAATAAAATAGTACCAAAGGGTTCAAAATAAAAATTAAAAGCATTATTTTACCTTCATAAAAATGAACTCAAAATGGGCCTACATATAAATGCAAAACTATAAAACTTCTGGGAGATGACATAAGAGAAAATCTAGATGACCTCAGGCTTGGCAATGACTTTTTAAATACAGCACCAAAGGTACAGTCCATTAAAGAAATAACTGATAATTTGGACCACATTAAAATTAAAAACTTTTTTCTTTTAAAAGATACTGTCAAGAGAATGAGAAGACAAGCCACAGACTGGGAGGAAATATTTGCAAAGGACATCTATGATAAAGGAGTGTTAAATTCAAAATGCTCAAAGAACTTTTAAAATTCAGCAATAAGAGAATGAAGAATCTGGCTGAAAAATGGGCAAAAAATCTGAATAGACACCTTACCAAAGAAGATATATAGCTGACAGATAAGTAGATGAAAAGATGTGTGACATAATATGTCATTAGGGAATTGTAAATTAAAACAGTGTGATACCACTATTAGGATGGCAAAAATCCCAAGCACTGACAATACCGAATCCTGGTGAGGATGTAGAGCATCAGGGACTCTTATTCTTTGCTGTTGGAAATACAGAATGGTACAGCCACTTTGGAAGACAATTTGTCATATTCTTACAAAACTAGACAGACTCTTACTGTCTGATCCAGGACTTGTGCTCCTTGGTATTACCCAAAGGAGTTGAAAACTTATGTACACAAAACTCTGCACATGGATATTTATCATAGCTTTATTTATAATAGCTTAAACTCGGAAGCACACAGTAGGTGAATTCACCTTCAGTAGGTGGACTGATAATCAAATTGTGGTATATACAAACAATGGAATGTTATTCAACACTAAAAGTAAATGAGTTATCAAGCTATGAAAAGAAACATAGGAACCCTGAACACTTAACTGAGTGAAAGAAGCCAATCTGAAAAGGCTATAATACTTGATGATTCCAGCAACATGACATTCTAGAAAAGGTAAAACTGTGGCGATAGTAAAAAGATCAGTGGTTGCCAGAGATAGAAGTGGGAGGGCAGGTGAATAGGCAGAGCATAGAAAATTTTTAGGGCAGTGAAGAAACTATTCTGTATGATATTATAATGGTAGATATGTGTCTTTATACATTTGTTCAAACCCATAGAATGTAAAACACCAAGAGTGAACTCTCATGTAAACCATGGACTTCAGGGGATAATGATACGTCAGTGTTGGTTCATCTGTTGTTACAGATGTATCACTCTGGTGCACGGATGCTGTATGTGCATGAAGTGGAAACAGGGTGTAGATGGAACTGCTCCTACTTTTCACTCAACTTTGCTGCAAACCTAAAACTACTCTAGAAGATACAGTCTACATAATAAACAAAAGCTTCTCCACCCCCAGTCCCCTCTTTCTACAGGCCCATTCATTAGAAAAAATTCATCTTTGGCCATTTCTCATTTCTCTTTTTAGTTACTCTGGTAGTTGTAAGATGCTTATATCTCCATCTCTAACACTTGATTTCTCAGCTTCTGGAAGTTTCTGTTGATTCTGTGCTAAGAAAGATGAGGAATTCAGCTCATGTTTATTACCGCCCCCCCCCCCCCCCGTAATTTTGTTGGCTATATGGTTTTACTAGTAGTTTCCTTTGTAGCTTTTAAACTGTATTTTGGTATCTTAATTTTAATGTATTATACATCTTGGGATAGTGGTGTGTTTGGCTTTCCTTTTCAGTATGTCACCATTGTCATGGAAGCCACCTCAAAGATTAATAGGTATGGTGGTAGTGGGGGAGGGATGCAGTAATTTAGGGCGGCATTGAGTTAAAAGAAGGGAGGGAAATGGCACTCTTAATCTCTAGCAGTATCAATTGGAAAAGATCTGAGATGCTCACACATTAAAAACAATCAGGGGTTTCAGTCACAGCAGTTGGCCCATGCTCGGTGTCTTCCTGCCACTCATTTTTCATGCCCACTGCTGCCACCTCCACCTGTCACACTGGAAGAGGAGATTTCTGCACTCATCATTGATGATGGCTCTGGTATGTGCAAGGTGGGCTTTGCTGGGGATGATGACTCCCCTCTCCTGGCCATGTTCCCATTCATTGTCAGATGCCCCCTGGACCCCAGTGCATCATGGTGGGCATAGGCCAAAAGACTCCTATGTGGGCACCAAGGCCCAGAGCAAGCAGGATATCCTGATCCTCAAGTACTGTATCAAGCCCAGCATCATCAACAACAAGGAGGACATGGAGAAGATCTGGTACCACACCTTCTATAATGAACTGTGCATAGCCCCAAGGAGTCCTCTATGCTGCTGACTGAGGCCCCCCTGCTCCCTAAGAGCAACCAGGAGAAGATGACTCATCATGTTCAAGACCTTCAACATTCCCGCTATGTATCTGGCCATCCAGGTTGTGCTGTCCCTATATGCCTCTGGCTGCACCACTGGTATTGTCATGGACTCTGGGGACAGGGTCACCCACACTGTGCCCATCTGTATGGGGTACTCCCTGCCCCATGCCATCCTGTGTCTGGACCTGGCTGGCTGGGACCTGATGGACTACCTCATGAAGATACAGAGAGTGATTATAGCTTCACCACCACAGTTGAGTGGGAACTCATGTGTGACATCACCGAGAAGCTCTGCTAGGTCACCCTGCACTTAGAGTAGGAGATGGCCACTGCAGTGTTGTCGTCTTCCCTGGAGAAGAGCTGTGAGCTGCCTGACAGTCAGGTGATCACCATGGGCAAGGAGTGGTAATCCTGCCCCGAGGTGCTCTCCCAGCTCTCCTTTCTGGGTATGGAATACTGTGTTATCCAGGAGACCCTCTTGAAGTCCATCATGAAGTATGAAAGGACCTCTACTCTAACAGAGTGCCATCTGGTGGGACTACCATGCACCCAGCCATCTCGGATAGAATGCAGAAAGGGATCACAATGCTGGAGCTCAGCATGATGAAGATCAAGGTCATTGCTTCTCCTGTAGGGGCTCCATCCTGGCCTCACTGTCTACCTTTCAGCAGGTGTGGATCAGCAAGCAGGAGTATGATGAGTCGGGCCCCTCCATTGCCCACCTCAGATGTTTCTAAATGCCCTGCAAGCAGATATGTAGCATTTGCTGCATGAGTTAATTCCTAAGTATAAATTTGCCCTGGCAACTGTATATACCTCATGCTGGCCTCATAAACTGGAATAAGCCTTTGAAAAGAAATTTGTCCTTGAAGCTTGTATTTGGTGTCAGCACTGGATGGTAGAATTGTTGCTGATTTTGACCTTGTATTCAAACTAACTTTTCCCTTGGTATGTGTTTAATATCCTGTACATACCTTTGATTTAAACCCCTTGTACATGAGGCTCAGTCACTTCATGGCTAAGGTAAAAACATGTTTATGGACGAGAAATCCATTGGTTTGATGAGCATCCTCCATAAGATTCTTGATCTGTGTAGGGTATTGATGTGTAAGAGCTGCCTATTCCAGGATTTCTCTAGAGGCTGGCAAGATTTTTGAATCAGTTGACATTTTTATGTCTTGTTGATCTGACAGCTTTAAGAAGGTCTGAGCCTTAGGACCCATTTCAGAACACTGTGGGTTGTTACTGCCTTGAGTTGGAAAACAGTTTGCATTTACACCTATAAATTTATTCATCCTTTTAATTTATGTAAAGTTTTTATGCACAATTCTTTAAGAGATGACAACAAATTTTGGTTTTCTACTGTCATCTGAAAACAAACATTAGGCTCCCAGCAATGTGTCATTGTGTGAGGAAAATAAAATGCTATATAGTAAACTGGAGAAAAAAAATCAGCAGATAGCCTCCCTTGCTTCTTGTTCCAACCTTCCACTTTCATAAGAAACTTGAGGACATGAGGTATCCAACAGAATATTATTAAGCATTTTTTCTAATTATAGTTTTAGGACTTGCATATTTTCTACAGAGTTATATAATAGTTAATTTAGCCATTTACTGATTGATTATCCCTGAGAGCTTTTTTGGGGGCCCTATTTTCTTCTTTCTTAGTACATTTTCCCTCACTGATCTTACTTGCAGTATGCTGATGACTCCCAAATCTGCATCTCTAGTGTAGTCTATTATTACTCTCCTTGAACAGGTGCCTCAGACTTACGAAAATCACAAGTACACTTGTCCTTTCTCTCCAGAACTTCTTAATCTTCCACATTTCAATGAATGGTAACACTTTCAAACAGTTGCTCAGGCAAAAAAATTGGGTGTCATCCTTGACTCCTCCATCTCCTTTATCTTCCCACATCTGGCTGGTCAAGTCTTGTTGATTGTCCCTGCTACATTTTTTTTTTTTTTTTTTTTTTTACTGTTCCATTTACTTTTTTCTATCTTTACCACTATTGTCCTGGTCCAGGTTACTGTGTTTTTCAAGTGGATTACTGTAGCAGCTTTCTGTCTGATTTTTCTGCCTCCAGTGTTACTCTCTTTAAATTTATTCATTGTGCTCAACCAGAATGATCTTTCTAAAATACAAATTCAATCAGTGTTACTTTCCTGCTTAAATCTCTAATATAAAAATGTGTGTATTAGTCATGGTTCTCCAAAGAAGCAAAACCAATGAGAATGAGGCAGAGAGATACATAGGAAGAGATTTATTATAGGAATTGGCTGATGTGGTTTTGGAGGCCCAGAAGTCCCAGCAACTGCTGTCTGTAAGCTGGAGAACCAGGAAATGGTATAATTCAGGCTATGTGTAAAGGCATGAGAATCAGAGGACTGATAGTCTAAGTCTCTGAATCCAAAAGCCCAAGAACCAGGAGCACTGATGAATCAGTACAGGAGAAGATCAATGTCTCAGCTCAAGGTGAAAGAGTGAATTTGTCCTGTTTGCATGTTTTTGTTCTATTCAGGCCCTCAACAATTTGAATTATGCCCCCCTGCACTGGTAAGGGCCATGTGCCTTACTCAGTCTAATGATTCAAATGCTGATTTCTTTCATTAACACCCTCAGAGACACACCCAGAAATAATATTTTCATCAGCCAACTGGACATTCCTTAGCCCAATCAAGTTGACTTGTAAAATTAATGATCACAATATGGAGATATCTAATCTTTATCATCTATATCTATACACCATCCGTCTGCCCATATATCTATCCATATACACACATACACATACACACAAACATACCCTTGAAGACATGTGCCTCCAGATCTCATTAGCCTCTTCTTGCTAGAAGAATTTATTTCTTTTTAAAATTTTATTTATTTTTTTAAAGATTTCATTTATTTATTTGAGAGAGAAAGAGCCTGAGCAGTGGGGAGAGGCAAAGGGAGAGGAAGAAGCAGACTCCCTGCCTAGCAGGGAGACTGACGTGGGGCTCAATCCCAGGACCCTGAGATCATGACCTTAGCTGAAGGTAGACACTTAACCACCTGAGCCACCCAGGTGTCCCAGAATTTCTTTTCCTTGATTATGCCATGCTCTCTTGTGTTTCTGGAATGTAACACAGTTTATTTCTTTTGCCTGGACTATTATGCCTACTCCTCTTTAATTGGTAACTCATTCTCATCTTTTGTGTCTTGACTTGGCTTACATATCTTTTTCTCCTTGAATCCTTCCTTAATCGCTGACATCTGGGATAGGTATCATTCATAAGTCCTCCTAGGGAAATGTTTTTGCTTCTTCCATGAGGATATATTATCATGATGTATAGTAATTCTTGTTTGCATATTTGATCGCAGCAGGCTGAGTTCTGTACATATATAAATATACACAAGCATTTATATGCATGTTTATTGAATGAATATGTGGGTGAACATGAGAAATGGAAAGATTCTATCCAGCATCTACATAGATTTTGGTGTTAAAAAGAAGTCTGTAAAAGGAAAAAAATAAAAGCAAGAACATGAAAGAAAACATTTAATACCAGAAGGTAAACTTTCCAATCACTGCTTCTACTTGAAGTGAGAAAAACATGGAATAATTCATATTCCCTTTGATCTTTGATAAATTGGTTCCTTTCCATGAATGTTAATTCATAAAAATAGAAATAGATGTTGAACTTTGTCAGTTGGTTTTCTGTATCTGTTGAGGTGATCATATGATTTTTGTCCTTCATTTCGTTTGTGTGGTGTATCACATTAACAGATTTGCAGATGTTGAACCATCTTACATCCCTGAAATATATCTCACTTAATCTTGATGTATGATACTTTTAGTGTATTGTTGAATTCAGTTTGCTAGTAATTTGTTGAGGATTTTTGCATCCATGTTCATCAGGGATATTGGCCTGTAATTTTCTTTTTTTGTTGTGTCCTTGTCTGGTTTTGGTATTAGAGTAATGCTGGCATCATAAAATGAATTCAGAAGCATTCCTTCCTCTTCTGTTTTTTAAAGGACTTTGAGAAGGATAGATATTATTTATTTATTTATTTATTTGACAGAGAGAGAGAGAGAGAGAGACAGTGAGAGAGGGAACACAAGCAGGGGGAGTGGGAAAGGGAGAAGCAGGCTTCCTGCTGAGCAGGGAGCCCAATGTGGGGCTCAATCCCAGGACCCTGGGATCATGACCTGAGCTGAAGGCAGACACTTAATGACTGAGCCATCCAGGCACCCTGAGAAGGATGGATATTAAATATTCTTTGAATGGTTGGTAGAATTCCCCTTTGAAGCCATCTGGTTCTGGACTTTTGTTTGTTAGTAGGTTTTTGATTAATGATTCAGTTGCCTTACTAGTAATTGGTCTGATTAGATCTTCTATTTCTTCCTAATTCATTCTTGGAGGATTGTATGTTTCTAATAATTTATCTATTTCTTCTGAGTTGTCTTATTTGTTGTATCATTGATCATAGTAGTCTCTTATGATCCTTTGTATTTCTTTGGTTTTAGTTTTAATTCTCTCATTTCTGATTTTATTTATTAGGGTCCTCTCTCTTTTTCTTGTTCAGTCTAGCTAAAGGGTTGTCAAATTTCATTTATCTTTTCAAAGAACCAGCTCTTAGTTTCACTAATATTTTTTGTTATCTTTTTAGTCTCTGTTTTATTTATTTGTGGGTGCTCTTATTATATCCTTCCTTCTACTAATTTTGGGCTTTGTTTATTCTTTTTCTAGGTTCTTCATGTGTAAAATAGCTTGTTTATTAAAGATTTTTCTTGTTAGTTGAGGTAGGTCCATATCACTAAAATAATTCCGTGTAGAACTGCTGCTGCATCCCATAGATTTTGATGTGTTGTATTTCCATTTTCATTTATCTTAAGGTATTTTTTATTTCTCCTTTGTTTTCTTCATTGGCCCATTGTCATTCTGTAGCATGTTGTTTCACTTCTACAAATTTGTAATTTTTCCAGTTTTTTTAAATTGATTTCTAGTTTCATACTATTGTAGTCAAAAAGAATACTTGATATGATTTCAATCTTCCTGAATTTATTAAGATTTGTTTTGTGGTGTAACATATGATCTACCCTGGAGAGTGTTCCATGTGTACTAGAGAATGGCTATTCTGCTGCTTTTGCATGAAATGTTCTCTATATATCTATTAAGTTCATTTGATCTTATTTTATGTTCAAGGCCAATGTTTTCTTATTGATTTTCTGTCTGGATGTTCTATCCATTGATGTAAGTGAGGTATTAAAGTCCCTGACTACTATTGTATTGCTGCCAATTTCTCCCTTTAGTTTTTTTGGGTGCATAAGTATTTACAAATGTTGTATCTTTTTGTTGGGTTGACCCATTTTTATTATGTTATGCCCAGTTTTGTCTTTTATTATAGTTTTTGTTTTAAAGTCAATTTTGTCTGATGTAAGTATAGTTACCCCAGCTATCTTTTGGTTTCCACTTACATGAATCCATTTTTTCACACCTCTTTCCTTTTAGTCTGTGTGTGTTTTTACATTTATAGTTTCTTATTAGGCAGCAGGTAGATGATGATTGTGAAGGTCTTCTTTTTCCTTATTCAGCCAATCTGTGTCTTTTGATTGGAGAATTTAGCCCACTTACATTTAAAGTAATTATTGATAAGTATGTACTTAGTGCCATTTCAGAGAAAGAATCTGAAGTAGACTCTGCACTGAGCACAGAGCCTGACTCAGGGCAGAGTCCCACAACTGTGAGATCATAACCTGAGCTGAAACCAAGAGTTGGAAGCTTAACTGACTAAGCCACCCAAGTGCCCGTAGGTAGAGTATTCCTGTTTGGAAATTTTTCCTTTCAGCACTTTGAATATATCATGCCACTCTCTTCTGGCCTGCAAAGTTTCTGCTGAAAAATCTGCTCATAGCCTTATGGAGGTTTCTTTGTATGTAACAAGTTGTTTTCTCTTGCTGCTTTTAAGATTCTATGTTTATCTTTTACTTTTGACATTTTAATTATAATGTGTCTTGGTGTGGGTCTCTTTGTGTGCATGTTGTTTAGAATTATCTGGGCTTCCCGGATCTTTTTTTTTTTTTTTTAAGATTTTATTTATTTATTTGACAGAGAGAGACACAGCAAGAGAGGGAACACAAGCAGGGGGAGTGGGAGAGGGAGAAGCAGGCTTCCCTCTGAGCAGGGAGCCCGATGCAGGGCTCGATCCCAGGGCCCTGGGATCATGACCTGAGCTGAAGGCAGATGCTTAACAACTGAGCCACCCAGGTGCCCCATGGGCTTCCTGGATCTTGAGGTCGATTCCTTCCCCAGGTTAGGGAAAATTTCAGCCATTATTTCTCAAATACATTTTCTGCTCCTTTTTGTCTTTTCCTTCTAGGATCCCTATAACATGAATGTTATTCTACTTGTTGTCCTAGTTTTTCAGTTCATTTATTGTATTCTTCAGCTCTGTGGCTTCTGTTTGGTACTTTCCTATATTTTCTATCTCTTTGTTGATGTTCTTACTGTGTTCTTGCATTATTCTTCTTATTTCATTGACATTTTTATGAACATACTTTGAACTCTTTATCACTTGTCTCTGTTTCATTAAGGTATTTTTTTCTGGTGGTTTATCCTTTTTTCTTTTCATTTGGGACATGTTCCTCTGTTTCCTTTTTGCTTGACTCTCTGTGTTTGTTTCTATGTATTAGGTTAAACAGCTATCTCTTACAGTCTTGAAGGAAGGGCCTTGTATAGGGGATGAACCTTATCTTTTAACTTTGCCCTAGCTCTTGGTTGTTTCTTGAACTGTCTCTCTCATTGTTTCAGACCCATTGGGTCCAGAAATAAAATTCTCCGTGGCCACTAGAGCCAAACACTCAATAGGTGTCCCCTGTGTGTGTTGCACTTATGTGCTGGGTCTGGCAGCAGTTGTAGGAATAGTACAGAGTACTCACTGTACAGTACAGTACAGGGCACTCACTTGCCAGTGGTAGCAGGCTAGAGTGAAAATGATACCTGCCTATGTCAGTGCCAGAAAGGTAGAGGGAGAATGTGAAGATGGTGCCCACCTTGCCAGCACTAGCAAGATAGAGGTAGAATGCCAAAAATAGTACTTGTCTGCTCCTCTGTCCTCAGAGAAGGTCCCAATAGGTTTCTGCCTCTTTGGCAGACACCTTAAAGTTAACAAATGAATCCCCTTCACATATGGTGTAAATGCTTAAAGTCAGCTGCTTTTGTGCTGGGTCCTGGAGTGAACAAGTTTGCACTTGAGCCCTGTAAGAGTGGAATATCCTTTCTCCACAAGTGTATATTTCTCCTAGATTTAAGCCTGTTGGTTTTCCAAGCCAAATGTTTTGGGTGCTCATCTCTTCAGTACAGGTTACAATGGTTGGGGTGCCTGATGTGAGCCAGAAACCCCTCACTCTTTGGAGAGAAACTTTATATTTCTGTGGTCCCTCCTGATTCTTCCTGCTGTGGGTTGTTGTGTCAGGGGTGGGGTTTTTGGTAAACCGTATCTCTGCTTCTCCTTCCTGTCTTAATGTGGCTTTGTGGTGGAGGATCTGTTTAGCTAGTTTCCAGGTTTTTTGTTTTTTGTTTTTTACAGAGGTAATTGTTTCATATGTAGCTATAGATTTGTTGTGTCCATGAGAGCAGCTGAGTCCAGGATCCTCCTATGCTGCTGTCTTGAACTACCTGTCCCTAATTTGTTGATTTTTAAAAGTAAGAATACACAGAGTCACAGAGGCTACGTGACTTGTTCTAGAAACAGTCAGGACCAGATGCCAGATCTCTTTATTCTCAGGTACTATGTATATATTGAACACCCATAAAACAGCATTGTGTTTCTTGTAGAAAGTTATCCAAGTTCCCAGTTTAGACACCTTAGAAAAATGACAGTAATTTTTTAAGGTTAGGATGTAATCAGTCCAGTACATATGGGACACTGATGAATAATAAGGACTTAATAACTAATTAGGCAGGGGTGATCTGGTTAGTCCCTGGGAGAATCTGGTAATTGTTGGGGCACCTGTGGGCATACTGAAATATTTATTGGTGTATCAGTAGAAACACTGATGTGTTTTTTTTAAAAGATTTTATTTATTTATTTGACAGAGACAGAGATAGAGCAGGAACACAAGCAGTGGGAGTGGGAGAGGGAGAAGCAGGCCTCCCCCCAAGGAAGGAGCCCAATGTGGGACTCGATCCCAGGACCCTGGGATCATGACCTGAGCCGAGGCAGACACCCAACGACTGAGCCACCCAGGAGCCCAAAACACGGATGCTTTTATTTTGGGGAAGGGAGCAGCAATACCCTGCTTTTCCCATTTACCCTTCTTTCTGGGGGCTCATTTTATATTGACTTCAGTTTATAATTCATATTTTCACCTAACTTACCCAGGTTCAGGGACTACCTTGAGAAACTTCTATAACAGCATTTCATCTCTGCTCATCTGTACCCGAACAATTTTTCATGACTCAGTCATTTTGAAACTGCAGTGTGATAGTTTAAGACCTTATTGAATTGCATACTTTATTTTAAACTATTCAAATTGGTAGTGTGTTCTGTTAGTAGAGCAGTGTAGCCTTTTGTGGATATAAAGAAACAACTACCAAATTAAAGTGGTACTTTTTGTAGTTTAGTAATCACTGACTGGAATGATCTAGATTGACTACTTCCTCATGGAATAGGAAAGACAGCTTGTGATAAATTAAAAAATGAAAATGGGTTATAAAAAATAAGAAAATTGCCCACTGTAGGTAAAAACCCCCTACAAGGAGTTTTATTGCCATATCTTACACCTCATTGTTCAGCAGAGTAGGAAGATTTGATGTAGATGGTTTTTGAAGCGTATCAACTCACGTTGACATGATCGGCCATAATGACATCCCTCATGATACCATCTGCAGATCTCAATATAAACACTGGCCAAGCTCCCACAGAAAGTGTAGTGTTTACTCATTGATCTACAAAGGGTATGCTGCTGCCAAACACCCCATTTGTACCTGGATCTGAGGATGAGTCTTCGTAAGTTCAGATCATTTGTTTGGGATTCACTATTGAAAGCCTAGCTTAGCAGAGGGTACAGATATTTGCCTTATGTAAATCCATAGGCTTTTGTTAGCTGCAGCTGCACATATGAAATTACTAAATTTGAGAGTTAGGGACTCCTGGTGAGACCTGTGCAATCTCCTGAATTTTTTACCTTTCTTTAGATAAAGGAGGAAAGGAAGGAAAATAATCTACTGACCTTGTGGGGATTGGTCCAGCCTCAAATGCTTGAACATTCTTGTTTTGAATACAGGTGTAGCAACCACACTGGAATCCCTTTCGTTCTTAATGCACAACAGTTTGGGATATCTAAGGTAGTGAGAGTGTATTAGAGATTGTACCTTTTTGGCTGGTGAGATCTTATGTGCCCTGGGATTGTCTTTATAATTTCATATGACCTTGAAAGTTTTATTGAATGATCAACAAATACACATACAGGTTGTTGTTATAGCTTTCTTTTTCCTTTTTTTCTTTTGGCTGAAAGCAAGCATAAATTCTTCCTCTTGTATAGTACCCTGATTTCCTTTGGGAGAACTGACCTCCATCATTTCCTTTAATGTTTCTGGGACAGAAGGTGCCTGTCTCCTTCCATGGAATCTGAAGAAGACAGAGCCTTTGCTCTGTGCGTCCAGGGGGCTGACATGTGACCTCTCCCTGGCAATCAGATTCTTTCTCTCTCCTGAGCAAGTGATTTAAGGACACAAAATACAGTTGGAAATTATTTATCTTGGGGAGCAGCTGCAGTAGCTTCCTCCTCCCCCTGCAACAGTGTGCTTGCTCTGCTTCTTGCTTCTTGCTTTCTGGGGTTTGCTTGGTTGCTGCATGGTGCTAAACCTGCCTCCCCAGGCTCTGTTGGTTCTATGACATTCCATCCAATATATTTGCTTTTGTTTGTTAGTCAACCTCAATTGTGTTGCTTATGATCAAGCCCTCTGATGCCTGTGTCCAAGTCTAGTGGCCTAAAATGAACTCCTTTTACGTATCAATGAGGGACTGGGAGTAATTTGCCTTGGACACTCACTAGTTGTAGTTACTTGTTCTGATCATTCCCATTTAATTTTCACCTATAGTCTTTGCCACTTGACAGATTAAGAAACACATATTTTCCCTAGGCTTAATAAAACATGGGATGAATTCCTGTATAATGAGATCACTCTGAGAGTCAATGTAATATTGATGACCATGGTGTAAAGGTAGCATGGTTTTTAATCCCAGATTCCCATATGGCATACATATGTACCTCCCATTGTCAGGATTCTCCCTTACCAGGATAATATAATGCACTGTTGACCTACTCCTCTGATAAAGGGTAACAGCAAGGGACAGGGTGAGAGGTTGAAATAAAACAGCATGCTTTCTACTTGAAGGGTTATGTTATTTGAGACAAATTCTCTGTATTATTTTCCCCGGGCAATGGGTGATTGCATTTGAAAGCAAAAAGGGGCCTGAAAAATCATCTATTTATAATTATCTCATTTCATTAGTGAGGAAACTGAAGTTCATAAAGGTTATGTAATTTAGCTAAGATTATATGGTTGGTTACACCACACTCTTCCTCGATTTCTTGTAATAAATTCATTCTTGCTTCTCAGAACTGGGTGGTGGTCAGCTATTAACAGACCAGCTCTCTAGCTGGTTCCAAGGTAGAAGGTTTTGCTTTCTCTTGTTCTCTTGCACAATACATTATTTGGAAATATCTGCTAGCTGGCTTGAATCCTCTAGAAATGACAAGATCTTTTTATTCCTTTCCTTGCTAGGAATTTTTTGTGGACATAGGGTTATTAAATTCTATAATTCAAATGTTTTAGTAAGTTAAGTTTTGGGTACCCAAATGTGGATACAATAAGAAGTGTATATTTGGCCTTTGTCCCAGGTTCCTGGCACATAGCTCTTAAAACCCTGTAATCCTTAGAGTGATCAGAGTATCTTTTGTATCCTAATGAGATGACTGGTGGCTGAGGACCAGTCAGCTATCTGAGGACCAGACCAGAAACTATCTGAGGACCCAGATAGTTTCAGGATGAATACTGGTCACTAGAAGGACTAAGGCATGATTAGAGGATTGGAACTTTCAGTCCAACCCCTGACCTCCAGCATTCATTGGTATTAATCACCAATAGCAAATGATTTAATCAATCATGTCTACGTAGTGAAACTTCCATAAAAAGTCCTAAATGACAGAGTTTGGAGAGCTTCTGGGGGCGGTGAACACATTGAGGAGCTGGGAGGATGGCATACTCAGAAGGGGATGGAAAATCTGAATCTCCTCCCCACCTTGCCCTATGCATCTCTTTCATCTGGCTGTTCCTGGGCTGTATCATTTATAAAAAACCAGTAAATATAAGTAGAGTCTTTCCCTGAGTTCTTTGAGCTATTCTAGCAAATTATCAAACCCAAAATGGGATGTCGTGGGAACCCTCAACTTTGTACCAGGTCAGACAGAAGTGTGGGTACCATGGGCACCAAATACTTGGAACTGGCATCTGAAATGAGGGTAGTCTTGTGGGATTGAGCTCTTAAACCTATGAAGTCTGATGCCAACACTGCACAGTGTCAGAGTTAAATTGTAGGCCACCCAGCTGATATTTAGAGAGTTGGAGAATTGGTTGGTGTGAGGTAAAAACCCACCCATTTGGTGTCAGAAGTGTTGTGAGTAGAAACAGTATATGCATGGACAACTAGAGAAGAATGCAGGAAAGAATAGGCCTTATCCTGAGCCCTAGGTTTAGGCCAGCCAGGGAGGAACTGGCCATGCACTGTGTGTTTATTTGTCTAGTGGTTTACTTATCTCTCTGTATATCCTTTACTGGTTTTATTTATTTAGAGTTTATGTTCCTAGAACTAGGTGTTGTCTTGATCTTGATTGCTTTGTAAACCAGTCAGCACTCTTTCTTGATGGTGAAGTTTATATAACATAGTGGTTATGAGCATAGTCTTTGCATCCAGGTTTGATTCTTATTTCCTACGTTTACTTACTGGGTATCCTTAGTCATAATAATTCCCCTTTTGGGGGCCTCAATTTCTCTTTTGTAACTTGGGAAAAATTAGAACATTCACCTCTTGGAGGTATGAGACAAAGCATGTAGAGGCTTCTCAGAGACTGACATCTGGTAATGACTGTAAGCAGTATCTAATGCTGGTGCCACAGGTACTTCTGTTACTAACTAAAGTGGTCCATTTAAAAGAATTGAAAAAAGAAAAGAATTGATATGTCAGGGGTCTAAGAATTTACAGTGTTTTTTTTTTTTTTTTTTTTTTTTTTTTTGGGATTTTGAACCTTAGAAAGCTAGAGGAAAGAATACTGAATGTTCTTTACTTAGAGGGAGCAGGTGTTTTAATTTCTCTGTAACCACATTTTCCACCATCCTTAAATCCCCCTTACATCTGATCTAGAGAAGCAGTGAAGCAGAGCTGCATGAAGGTGAGGGCAGATCAGAGAACATGGCTACCGCTATTAGTTAAAGTTGGGTATTGGCTCTAATTGGGCCCATGGGGGCCACTTTCTATGAACTAAGTTATTGGAACAGCAGTGTTACCCTGAGTGTTCTGTCTCCTGCCATCTGTAGGATGAGGGATATTTGGACTCAGCTGAGTGCAGTAGGAAATACGCATATTGAGAGGGTCAGGGAGGCATGGTAGAGTGGCTTGGTGTGGGCATAGTTATGTTTTGAGTTAGAGCAGGTGTCTAGGAAAATCTATTGGTTGAAGTAATTTTAGTGTAAATCATGCTATTAAACATAAATTTGTAGTCATGGATAATATTTAAAAAATGAGTTACAGGGTCCTCTGCGCAGCCTGGAGCATCTGATCTCACATACCTCTCCTACCTCCTCTCGCACCGCACCCACCCCCCATGCCACTCCCACTTTTAGTTCCTTCAGAAAGCTCTTTCCCGTTGCAGGGCCTTTGCATATTTGTCATCTCTGCCTGGAACCTTAACCTTCAACTCTTCCCATGGCTACTTCTCTTGCTCATTCTTTAGGTCTCAACTCAAATGTTACTTCTTCAAACAAGCATTGCTCTCAAATACAATTAAGGTTTCTATATTTGTAATAATTATGTCTCATAAGATGATAAAAATCCAGCAGAAAAGTGTGTTCGTTGGTCTTTGACACAGGGAGCCCAGGGATGGAGCTAGCTTCAGGCATGACTGGATCTGGGGACTCAAAAACAATACCTCCTAGGTTCTAGCTCTCCTCTGTCTTTCCCATCTCTCAGCTTGGTGACACTGTTGAACTCATTTTCTCTGTCTAGAGGCTTATCCTACCATGTAGTTGGAGGGGGAGGAGAAGGAGGTATGTCTAAAGACCACTTTATATTCCTCTTTCCAGGGCTTTGCTAGGCCTGGGTTTGGGGAGGGCATGGAGCCTTTTTTTGAGATATTTTCCCAATGTAGTGTGGAGAACATATATGTGCGTGCATGGGATGGAGAGGGGTGAGGAGCGTGGAAGGGAGACACGGAGGAATGCATGCTACATGGACAAAAGCCAGAAAGCTCTATTGTAGTCTCCCTCATGGCTTTCTCTTTTAGAATGCAGTTGTTTTTCTTTGCCTTTTTTTTTTTTAAGACTTATTTATTTATTTTAGAGAGTGAGAGAGCGAGAGAGAGCGTGGGAGGAGGGGCAGAGGGAGGGAAACCTTAAGCAGACTCTCCATTGAGCACAGAGCCCGACCAGGGGCTCGATCTCACCACCCATGAGATCACAACCTGAGCCGAAACCAAGAGTCAGACGCTTACCAACTGAGCCACACAGGTGCCCCTATGGTTGTTGTTCTTCATAGCACTTGTCCAATTTGAAATTTAGTGTATTTTATGTGTTCATTTAGTTAATATCTGCTGTGTGCTTCTCTAGGTTGGCAGTCAGTTCTACAGTGTTCGTAGTGGTATTCTAGTGCCTGTGGCTGGCATATAGGAGCTTGGTAATTATGTGTGGAATGAATGAATTGAATAGTCAAGGATATCAGAGTGTGGGAGAAGAAGGGGGACAGATGTGTTGTGATCTTATCTTTACACCTAATGAAGCTCTGGAGTATTTCTTGGGGAATTTCGTCATTTCAGTGATTGTTAGAGACAAGAGTTGAGGGCAAGTGTAGGGCAGTGGTTGCTAAAGTATGGTGCCTCGGCCAGCAGCAGCATCACCAGGGGACTTGCTAGAAATGCGAATTCTCAGGCCCTACCCCACACAGGCCCTGATTTAGGAACTCTGGGAGTGGGACCCAGAAACCTGTGTTTTAACAAGCTCTCTGGGTGATTTTGATGCATAGAAATGTTTGGAACCACTGGAATGGGGGATAGAAAGAAGTGAGTAGATCATGCTTACACAGCTGTGTCATATAAACATTATTGGCAGGGGCTGCTGCTTGGATTTTGAAAACTCCTTTTTGAGCTGAAGGATGGGAGTAGAGTAGAAAGTTTAAGAACTCTTGAGCCAGGTTTTCTGGTTTAGAATCCTGGCTCCTCTGTTAATAGAATAAGTTTGTACAGCTCACTCAATGTCTCTAAGCTTCCATATAAAATAACCATAACAAATAAGTACCAAACTCATGGAATTATGTGAAGATTAAAAATGATGATGATAAAAAATGATTATGATTATAGTAACCAACATTTATTAAGCCCTTGCTAAGTGTCTAAATGTGATGCCAAGCTTTTTCCAAGTGTTAACTTGGTGCTTACAAAGTGCTTAGCACAGTGCCTCCCACGTAGCTAACATTTATTGAATGCTTACCACTATTGCTTATAAATGGAGAATTAATGGACTTTGTGTATTTGGAGTGGGTCGAAAATTTCCCAAGCCAAGGGACCATTGGTAAAGGTTGATAAGACATCTGTATGACTTGGGAGATAGTGGGTGTAATGTCCAACCTCGTATTCTGTGTTGCTCCCACTCCCCTGCTTTCTGATGAGTCATCTTTCTTGTATGTTCCTGTCTTATTGGCTGCCCTTGATGCATAGCATTACAATAAGCACAAACACTTGTAAACCTAGTGATCTCTAACCAAGGTCATCTGACCATTGTAATGAACTTTTATAGGTGGGATTAACTGAAGGTGTTTACTGTACAGGCTTTTCCTGAGCTCTGCATTTTTGAATATTTGCACTTCACGGATTTTTCTTAGAACTTACTGAAGCTTTTTTAACCTCAGCTGACCTTTCCCTACTCACTGCTCACAGTCAAGGTCACCTAGATTTGGATCTGACAGGCCCATCAGTTTTGGTCAGTTGAGCTCTGGTCCCCAGCAATTTGGACTATTTAGTGTTGTTTGCTTGCATGCATGTCAGCTGGGCCTCTACATGTAGACTGAGGTACTTGGGAGACTGAAGAGCTTTGTAATGTGGTACATGGCCACTCTTTCATTATTGAAATATCCCTTGGGTATTTACTGTATATAAATCCCTGAGCCTCCATTCTGGGGAATGCTAAGAAAGTAATAGTTTGTCACATGAAATTTGCTTGCTTGAAACGGTCTGGGGCCAGTGGTATTTGCACATAGGAGAAGATGCATTTTAACTTGAAGCAGACTGAAAACTGGAGATGTGGGGTGGGGGTTAGCATGGTACAGAGTTGCTGTTACACAGAGGGGCACCCTGGAACCTCTTGGGCACAATTATCAGCAGACACTTACCTACAGTTAACTATCAAACTATCACCAGTGGCCAAATGTGCTGTAGGTGGAGATTTTTTCACCCAAGAGCAAATATCCAGATCCAGGACCTTTCCTTCCTTTCTCCTTCTAATGGTTCCTTGTCTTTCTTCTGTAATTAGTTTGGTACATGGCCACGTCTTGTGCAAGCTGAGGTTTGCCACAGTGAGCATCAGGGTTTTAGTCAGAAACCTTGATTGTATGTGACAAATCCAATTTGAACAAACTTAAGAAAAAATAGACTTGATTGGCTCAGATAACTGGAAAGGATGATGGTGCAGACCACAGAATTAAAGAAAGAACTGCAGGACCAGGGATTTGAGAATCAGGACACAATTTCACCAGGGTTTCTTTTCTTTTCTTTTCTTTTCTTTTCTTTTCTTTTCTTTTCTTTTCT
>NW_023270855.1:13558976-13648728 GCF_011800145.1 Mirounga leonina
CTTTTCTTTTCTTTTCTTTTCTTTTCTTTTCTTTTCTTTTCTTTTCTATTTGTTTGACAGAGAGAGAGTGAGAGATAGTGAGAGCAGGAACACAAGTAGGGGGAGTGGGAGAGGGAGAAGCAGGCTTCCCGCTGAGCAGGGAGCCCGATGCGGGGCTCGATCCCAGGACCCCGGGATCATGACCCGAGCCAAAGGCAGATGCCCAACGACTGAGCCACCCAGGCGCCCCTCACCAGGGTTTCTTTCTGCTCATCTCTCAGTTATGCCTGTCTCTTACTGTTTTCATTTTGTTGTCTTATCTCAGGCTTTATGTCTTAGCTATAACAATGTAAAGAGCTTTGCGTCTTTTTCCCAAGGTCCATTTGTCATTGTTAGAAAAAGATCCAGTTGGCCCTACTTTGTCATGGATCCATTCTTGGATTCATCATGCGCTCAGGGAAGTGGGCAGGGCCGACATTCAGCCAGTGTGTACTGTTATGGTCATAATGGTTATCCATGGCAGGAGGCTATCCTGACTGTTGGTGCCCTTGCTGTCCTGGTTGAAACATTTTAAATAGCATTTTTAGCAATGAGGTATTCTGATTGGCCAGATCTGGGTCATCTGTCTCTCTGTGAGCCCAGGGTGGGGGTGAGGGTGCACATGGCATGGTTTTTTATAAAGATAAGAGGGGGAAGTGTGTTAGGGAGCTAAAAATTAGTGCAGTATCACAATATGCCTCAAACATTATGAGGTGAATTCAATATAAAACAGACCCTAGTTACATAGTTTGTATCTAAGCATCCCAAATAGGCTATCGATTGATACTTATAAAGCTAAGTTCTTCCCTCTTCCTCCCCTTTCCAGGACTTTTTCTAACTGATACTAAGGTCACCTGCTTTGCTTTCTGATAGAAACTATTATCTTCACCAATCTGGAAGTATGAGGCCCCTCTGACTCTGCTCATAGGAATCATAACTGCTTTTTCTCCTAAGGATGGACATGTAGTCTCCTGCACTGTTCCCCTCAGCTGAGCTGAGCTCTGTCCATCTTCATCAGCCCTCATACCCTCCTTGCCAGGTTTTTTTATTTTTATTTTTTGCCTACCCTTGATTCTTCCATTTTTCTTCCTGTTCTTTTTTGCTTGCTCTTATCCTTAATGCTTTTCTATATCAGGTTGTTCCTGACAGAAGAAATGGCTGGAGGGATTATGAAATTTATTTAACAGATTGAAGAAATGAAAGCTCAGAGAATTTAAGATGATTTGTTCCAGGTCACACAGCTGGTAGTTGGCAGATTAGCAATTTTTAGAGCCTTCTTACCCAGAAGCTCAGGGTCTTTCCTCTGCCCCATATTCTCTTACTGTGTTTGCTCATTATATTTAAATATATGGCCACTCTCCCAATAAGTAATCACCATTTGGAGAGGGGAATTTTTTGTGACAGTGATTTGGGGATAATTTTGGAGGGATGAATCTTGAGTCTGGAAGAAAATGTAGACTTTTGGTGGATAGAAAGGAGAGGGGAGGCCATTCTAGGGAACAAGAGCAATCTGAATAAAGCAGCTGAGTGAAAAGTGTCTTCTGTCTTGTGTCACAAAACCAGCCTGGGAGTGGTGATAGTAAGAACTGTAGCCTGAAGGAATGTGATGATGAAAAAACAAGTAGGCAAAGTGAGCAGCTGCTCTGCTCCAGGCACTGTTTTGAGCACTTTCATGTGTCATCTTTTTTAATTCTTACGCTGTGAGCTATGTAATATTATTATCTCCATTTTCCTGCTAAGGAAATAGAGGCACAAAGAGGTTAATTACCTTGCCTGAATCACACAGCTAAAGTAAGAAGCAAAGTTTATATACAAACTTGAACCTGTTTGGTCTTGAAGTGCATTCCCTTAACCACAGTGCTCTGCTGCTGGAGGGTGCTGCATGAATTTGATAAGAAGCCCAACAAACAGTCCCAGAAATCTGTCCAGAGAGCCAATGTTATTAGTAAAAATCATTGTCAGGTATTTTTATTTTAAAAAGGTATATCTTTATTAGATTTGAACAATTTAGAAATATTGTCGTTTCCTTATAAAAGATTCGAACAGTACAGAATCAGAGGAAAATGTGATAGTTTCCCATTTCCATTATTGTTCTTTCATTCTGTGCAGATTTTTAAAAAAAAATTTTTTAGTTTATCTCTCAGCCTCCTGCAGTGGGAGAAGCGACTCTGCCACCAATTTTTTGTGGGACCCAGGGTATGTCACTTATGATGTCTGTACCGTGTTTCTTCATTGGTAAGCTTGAGCTTCACACTTGCTTCCCTTCAAGGTTCAAGATTCTCTGAATCTCTTATTTCTTTGCCCAGTGGCAGTGACTCAGGAATCCTGTGGGTAATAAATTATGTTCTATAATAATGAGCCCTTTCCTTCCGTTCCGTCTGCTGGTTCTCCTTTTTACAGTGAATCTTGATGGGCTGAGGCAGAAAAGCTCACAGTTTAGAAATGAGTTTCTACCCCTTGGAGGTACCCTCTGTGTGAGAAGATGAAAATGACAGGCATTCTGGGGGAAAGCTTGGAATAAAGGATGGGGGCTACTGGGGATTGCTACTGCCTGCGTAACTCTAAACCCAACCCTAAACACTGGTGGCAGTGTGTCCTGGTAGGATTTGAGAGTAATTAGTTAAGCTCCCAGTATTTACTGACCATGATCAAATACTAGTGAAAGAAATCAAACACATGATACCTCTCTCACAAGAAAAATAATTATAAACAGTATGTCACAGTGTTAAAATGGCAATAGATTCAGCCAGTTTTATACACATTCAGCCAAGGGAGAGCATGTGAGTTAAGGGTGTTGATGGTCAGAGAATGCTCCCCAGAGGAGCTAAGATTCCAAGGGTAAAATAAATAAAAAGTTAATACATGCTCAATGTAGAAAGCTTGGGTAATTTTTTTTTTTTTAAAGATTTTATTTATTTATTTGAGAGAGAGAGAATGAGAGACAGAGAGCATGAGAGGGAGGAGGGTCAGAGGGAGAAGCAGACTCCCTGCCGAGCAGGGAGCCCGATGTGGGACTCGATCCCAGGACTCCAGGATCATGACCTGAGCCGAAGGCAGTCGCTTAACCAACTGAGCCACCCAGGCGCCCCAAGGTTGGGTAATTTTTTAAAAGCATAAAAAACAAAATGATCTCTTATCACACCAGAGGTGATTGCTATTAGTATTTTGGTATATGTCTTTCTAGTTTGTTATTATCACATTATATAATCAAAATGAAATCTTATTATACATGCTGTTTTGCAACTTTTATTTTTAGTAATATATGACATTTCCCTATGTCAATAAATCTTCAAAAGCATGAAATATTTACATTGGCTTTTTTTCTCAAAAATGTAATACTTGCAAAAAAAAAAAAAATCAGAGGAGGAGCGCCTGGGAGGCTCAGTCAGTTAAGTGTCTTGACTCTTGATTTCAGCTCAGGTCATGATCTCAATCAAGTTCATGGGATCAAGCCCCGCATCATGCTCTGCACTCAGTGGGGAGTCTGCTTCTTTCCCTCTCCCTGCTTTCTGTCCCTCTACCCGCTCTCTCTCTAATATAAATAAATAAATCTTAAAAAAAATCAGAGGATCTTTAAGACATTATAAAGAAGAAAAGGAAAAAAAATTTACATAATCTTCCCCTTACGCAGTTACTACCATTATCAGATGACTATATATACTTCCTGACTTTTTTCTAAATATGTGTGTGTGTGTGTATGTATGTAAAATATATCTGTATAATACATATTATATTTTATTCCTGTAGATGTTTGATTAATATTTTTCATCCACCCTCCACCATGAATTTAACCATCATGAAGGCAGACTAGGTCTATCGTAGTCACCAGAGTATTCCTAGCTCCTTGTATAGTGCCTGGCACATAACAGGCATTTAATAAATATTTGTCAAATGCAAGATGAGTGAGTGGTATGTCCATATGTGGTGGATCTTAAATTAGGATATAATAAGAGTGCTGTCTAATCCCTGGGAAATGGGACAGGACTTTCAGAAGTATAGACACCAGGTTATGGCTTTTTACTTATGTATGGTTAGTATCTGTGCATTTTTTTTTTAAAGCCAAAGGAAAAGAACAATCAAACAAAAAACAAGCCAAATTCAAACATTATGCTACTTTTAACTTGATGAGGTGCATTTTGACTGTTAAGATTCATGACAACTTAAGCCACTTCCTCCTTTCACTGTCTCCATCATGCTAGCTAGCTCTAGGAAAGCAGGAAACATGTTCATCTTAGTACTGCTAATGCTGTGCCATATGTGTCCTTGGCATCACCACATGTTTCTTGGTGAGTATGGTGGTTGGAGGAAGACGATGGGAAATTATCCATAGAGAGACCTTGTGGTGAATAAAAGGCATGTGACACTTCTCTAATGTGACCAGATGCTAAGAGGACTGCTTATTTCATTAAGATTCTTTGCCCTTACCTAGTTTCGCTAGACCTAATTAAAGAAGTTGCAGTGAGAAATATGCGTGGGCAGACAGTTAAGTAGCTAAACCAACTTTATTATAGCTTCACTGTTGTAGCGCAAGACTCTAGTGTACTCTCTTAGAGACATTTTAAATGCTCTGAACTCAAATGAACCAAAGAGTAATTTGGATCTAGAGATTTTAAACTTTGATGTTGCTGGAAGGGATCCAGAGAAGCCAACACAGAATTGTAGAATATTTGAATTGGAGGGAGCTTGAATACCGTAGTCTTATTGGTAAAATGAGATAAAGAAACAGCTCCAGGAGGGAGGGTTGAATTACTCAAGCTCCTATAGCAAGTCAGTGGTAGAATGAACTACGCTGATGTGATTTCTGACTTTCTGAGAAAGATAAACATTTAAATCATCAAGATTAACTGTGTTTTATATATATAAAGAGAGAGAAAGGAGGCAAGACAGAGAAGAGGGAAAGTGAGACAAAGGGCAAAGGAAAACAAATGAAAATTAGAGCTTTCCTAGGCCATGCATTCTGGGAACAAAATGTTGAGTCACACAGAATGATTTGGAAAGTGATACTTTCACGAACTTCTTCAACACACATGAAAAGCCCAGAGAGTTATAGTTTTAAAAATGAATTTGAAATGCTTTGGACACCACTATTGGTAACTCACTGCCTTTTCTTCTAATCTAAATGAATTTAGCTCAGTTTTAGTCACAGGAGACTAATTAAGCCATCTTGCATGAACTGTAGCTAAATCCCCTTATATGAACTGTAGCACACACACAGGGAGAGGAGCTTCACCTGGACACCCATGAAATTTGCTTACAGAATCAACTCAGCCTCTTAGTAATGGGTAATGGAGCCTAGGTAAAATGAAAGAAGTAATGTACAGTAAGTATAGACATTTTGTAGAAGAAAAAGGGAGGAAATTATAGTGACTTATGTAATACCCCTTACAGTTTTTCTTTCTATTCCCATATTTATCCTTCCTACCCATCCTGCTTCTCAGGTTGGGCTACAGCTATAATGTCGGACCAGTTCTCCAGCCTGTTCACTCCAGCACATGTTAAACATTGCTTCCAGTTGTGTTTTTTAAAATAATCCTTTCATAATTCTAGTCTTTGACTCAAAACATCTTGGGCTTTTCATTGCTGAGAGCAGTGATTCTTTTTTTTTTTTATTATGTTATGTTGATCACCATACATTACATCATTAGTTTTTGACGTAGTGTTCCATGATTCATTGTTTGCATATAACACCCAGTGCTCCATGCAGAACGTGCCCTCTTTAATACCCATTACCAGGCTAACCCAGCCTCCCACCCCCCTCCCCTCTAGAACCCTCAGTTTGTTTTTCAGAGTCCATCGTCTCTCATGGTCATCTCCCCCTCCGATTTCCTCCCCTTCATTCTTTCCTTCCTGCTATTTTCTTCTTCTTCTTTTTTTTTTTTTTTTTAACATATAATGTATTATTGGTTTCAGAGGTACAGATCTGTGATTCAACAGGGCAGTGATTCTTAACTTTAAAACTATTAACAGTGCATGGAGGGAGCCTGTTAAAAATGTTCATTCCTAAACTACCCCCCCAACAAGGAGAATCCAATTCCATGGATCTAGGATGATGCACAGGAATTTATATTTTTAACATATTCCCAGTTTATTTCTGATGCATATACCTCAGGAAAAATGCTGAGAAAAATTGGCTAACATGGTGAAGTCCAGCTTTTTAGCCAGAGGAATGACCTTTAATGTTGGAAATTTAGATCTGTGGCAGGCCAAAGAGGGAAAAGAGAGATTTGGGTAAAGATTGGTCTCCAAAACATCTAGGAACTGGATATACTGGGAACCATGACTGTGTGAGAATTTGCATCTTATGGATAGAAAGAAATTTGTAATCTATTGTTCACTCTTTTGGCTTGAGCCTGCTAGATGTTTGGCATAGTGGCAAGAACTCTGGAATAGGGCCTGAAGATATGAGTGTAGGTTCCAGCCACTTATGAGTTGTATAACTTTTTGACTAGCCACTTGACTTTCCTGTACCTTAGCTTTCCTCATCTGTAAAATGGGAATGCAAAATGCCTTGCTTCCGCAATAAGGATCAAATATGTAGAAGTGCTTTGAAATTTGGAATAATGTAAGGTAAATAATTTGAATAACATAAGGTATTATGCATTTATTTATATTCATAATCTATTCTCTTCACTCTCTGTTCTTTTCACCTTTACCAAGTGACAAAAAGGCTCTTACTCAGGAGACTAATTGCAGTTAAACAGGCTAAACCTGTGAGGGTGTGTTTGTTGACATGAATCCTGCTACAGCTATTTGCAGGAGGGAATAAAAAAGCCATATAGCAGCAGACAAAATGTTTTTCATTACCCCATGGGTTTGGGTAGCTTGGAGATCTGCTGTAGAGCTGCATGCTGGAATGGGACTTCCTCTGTGAGTATGAATTTGGCTGATTTAATAGTGAGAAAAGCTTAAGAAAATCCACACATGCTGAAATCCAAAAGGCTAATGAGGAGAATAAACAGCTTGTGTAATCAGACCTTGTGCATTTCCCTAAAAAGAAATCATGAAATATGTACAAAATGTTGTCTCTGAAGGCTTCATGGTTACTTGGTCTAGTTTTCAATTTGGAAACTATGTTCATTGCCTACAGGAATTACAAGAAAAATAGGCTTCTGGTTGTTTATAAATTGATGCCCTCACATGAAGTCTAACATTTGATGTTCTGGCCTTGGCCCCACTCAGCAGCAGGGTACTCATGCAGGCTGAGTTTTGCTCTGTTCTGAACACTCACAGCTTAGCATCCTTAGCTGGCTTTATTGTGACTTCTTGATGAGCCAAACTCTTCTGTTTCTGTTGTTGTTGTTGGTGGTGGAGGTGGTATTGTTTTGTTTTTTGGCTTTAGACATGTTTATTCTTCCCTGTATTGCTTGTCCACAATAAACAATGAAATGTTTTATCTTAAATAGATCTATTGTTCTTCTCAGAGGCCCCTGGTGTCTTCAATATAAAGGACACAATTGAACTTTTTTTCACCTTACCACCCAGGTTTATCAGATCTTTCCGTGTTGTCATTTTTTGCTTTATGTCTGTTATTATATTACATATATTTTAAAAGAAATAAAATGTAGATGTAGTTCAGACCCCTCTGAAATTCTCCCCACCCCATCCCTGTTTCTCTCCCTTACTTACCAGAAGTGACCACTATGCTGAATGAAGCAAGCAACACAATATTCAACAGAACATTTTGACTAAGGTGACAAGATTTCAAAGTAAAGTTCCCGTCTACTTTGAAATGTGAAAGTAGGTGTCAAATCAGGCCATACCCATCTTTCAAAAACCATATAAAGTTCTGTTTCTCTAAAAATCGTTTCTCAGCTGATACAAATCTTCATTTTTTTTTCCCCTAGCTGAATTTCAGTAATAGTATTTAAATGCACCTCATTTTTTTTTTCATGTTCTTTTTAAATAGTTTCAAGTTCTGGGGCGCCTGGGTGGCTGTCAGTTAAGCGTCTGCCTTTGGCTCAGGTCATGATCCCGGGGTCCTGGGATCCAGCCCTGCATCAGGCTCCCTGCTCAGCAGGAAGCCTTCTTCTTCCTCTCCCACTCCCCCTGCTTGTGTTCCCTCTCTTGCTGTTTCTCTGTCAAATAAATAAATAAAATCTAAAAAAAAAAAGTTTCAAGTTCTTTTTAAAAAATAGTTAAGACATTTACATGGTTCAAGAGTCAATATTATTTCCAAAGAATATGTCTTGAGAAGTCTCTCTTGTCTACCCTGTTACCCGCCCCCAACATCCTGTGGTTAACAATTTTTATTAGTTTTTTGTTTGTACTTTCATTGTTTTATTATGAACATAAATGAAAATAAATATGTATTTCATTTTCTGCTCTTTTTATTAAAAATTGTATTCTATATTCATTGTTTTATACCATATTTTCATTTAGTAATGTATCTTGGAGATCTTTCCATTTTGGTACACAGGCATCTTCCTCTTTTAAAAAAAATTACGTATCTTTTTACAGTTGCATAATATTTCACATAGCACTTAGTAATACAGAGGACTTGTCTGTTTTTTTGACAGTTACATACTATTCCATTGCATGGATATAAGATATTTTTTCAACCAGTCCCCTCTTGCTGAACTCTTGGGTCATTTTAAATTTTTTCCTATTTCAAACAATGTCATGAATTAACTTACACATATGTCACTTCATATGGGTACAGGTTCAGAGTGAGATTGTCAAAGGGTAGATGCAGTCAGTGCTTCATCTGGATTGCAGCATTTTTGCATTCCCGTTAACAATGTTAGTTTGTGCTTCCCCATAGCTTTGCCCAGAGAGCATATCAAATAACTTTCTGGATTTTCTTTTTTTTGCCATTAATAGGCAATAAATGGTATCTCAAGGTAGTTTTAATTTATATTTATCTTAAGTGATTTTTGAGCATCCTTAGCATTTTTTGAAGAAAATATACATAAACTACACAAATGTTGAGTTTAAACCTTGATGAATTTTTGAATATGTAGAAACCCATATAACCATCACCAAGATAAGATATGTAAAACATTTCTAGTACCCTGGGCAATTGACTCTTGCCCCTTTTTGCTCAATACTAACCATCATGCTGAATTCCATCATATAGATTAGTAGTTTAATTTTATATAACTGATGTCATATACTGTGTGTTTTATTATCTCTGGCTTCTTCCCTAAACTTCATGTCTGAGAGATTTGTCTATGTTCTTGCATGTAAAAATTAGTTCATTTTTTTATTTGCTTTGTATTTTTTTCTATTTAATATACAACAATTTATACCAATTTTCCAGGAGATGGACATTTTAGATGTGTCTAAATTTAGGCTATTATGAATAAAGCTGCACTAAAAAAATTTCATATGTGTTTCAGAAGATATATTGTATATGTTCTTTTTGGGGATAAACTCGGGATTAAGGTTGCTGGTGTATTTAGCTTTAGTAGATACAGTAGTTTTCCAAAGTGGTTGTATCAATTTATACTGCCAACAGCAATGTATGAGAGTTTGAGTTGCTCCATAGCCTTGCTAAGAGTTGGTGTGTTATCAGTCTTTATAATTTTAGCCAATCTGGTAAAGGTGTAGTGGTATTTAATTGTGGTTTTAATTTATATTTCCCTGATGACTAATAATGTTGAGTACCTATTCATATGTTTATTATCTTTTGGATATTCTTATTTATTTATTTGTTTATTTATATGAGAGAGAGAGAGAGAGAGACTGTGCAGGGGGGGAGGGGCAGAGGGAGAGAGAGAGAATCTCCAGCAGATTCCACCCTGAGTATGGAGCTTAAGGTGGGACTCAGTCTCATGACCCTGAGATCATGACCTGAGCCGAAACCAAGAGTCAGAGGCTTAACTGACTGAGCCACCCAGGTGCCTGGATATTCTTTTTTATGGGTGTCTTTCAAATCTTTTATTAATTTTAGTTGGGTTTATATTCTGCCATCACTCTCTTAATGCTATCTTTTGGAGTACTAAGGGTCTTAATTTAAATTAAGATGAACTTATCAATCTTTTTTTAATAGCTGGTGTTTTCTGTATCCTGTTTAAGAAGTCTTTGCTTATCCCAAGGTCATGAAGATGTTCTCTTAAATGTTTTCTTTCAGAAGCTCTATTGTTTTATCTTTCACATTTAGGTCTGTGACCCTTTTCAAATTAATTTTTGTGCATTGTGTAATTTAAGAGTCAAGATACATCATTTTTCTATTACATATCCAATAGTCCAGCACCATTTGCAGAGAAAAAGAGGGATCATCCTTTCCCTTCTTAACTCAGTGGTGTGTTTTCTGTAAACTGGTGACCGTGTATGTCTGGGTCTATTTCTGGGCTCTTTATTCTGTTCCATCAGTACACAGACCACATTGCCTTAATTATTGCAGTTTTTTTTTTTTTTAAGATTTTATTTATTTATTTGACAGAGAGAGACACAGCGAGAGAGGGAACACAAGCAGGGGGAGTGGGAGAGGGAGAAGCAGGCTTCCCGCGGAGCAGGGAGCCTGATGCGGGGCTCGATCCCAGGACCCTGGGATCATGACCTGAGCCGAAGGCAGACGCTTAACGACTGAGCCACCCAGGCGCCCCTGCAGTTTTTTTTCTAAGTATTGACATGTGGTTGTATAAATCCACCAGTTTTATTCTTCCTTGATACTATATTTGCTCTTCTAGGTCCTTTGCATTTCCATATAAATTTTAGAGTAAGTGTGGAAAATCCTAGCTGAAAATTTGGATTGCACTGATTTTACAAATAATTTTTTGGGGAAATTGACTTTCTCACTTTTCAGTCCATGAATATTATTTAAGCCTTCTTTAATTTCTCTGAGCAATGTCTTGTAGTTTTCAGTAAGGAACTCTTAACCAAAATTTATTAGATGAATCCAAATATATTTGATGTTTTTTATTGCTATTTAAATGTTTATATTTTGGGCGCCTGGGTGGCTCAGTTGGTTGAGCGACTGCCTTCGGCTCAGGTCATGATCCCAGGGTCCTGGGATCGAATCCCACATCGGGCTCCCGGCTCAGCGGGGAGCCTGCTTCTCCCTCTGACCCTCTCCTCTCTCATGCTGTTTCTCTCTCGCTCGCTCTCTAATAAATAAATAAATAAAATCTTAAAAAAAAAATGTTTATATTTTTCAGTCTACATTTTCTAGTTGGTTGTTCTTAGTATACAGTTGATTTGATATGTTGAACGACTTTTCATGTGTTTAAGGACCATTTGTATTTTTTTCTGGCATCTGTTTTTTATTTTTCTATTGCACTGTGAGTTTCTTCTTTATTTCTAGGATCTCCTTATAAATTAGGAATACCATTTTGTCTCTAGTATGAGTTATAATAAAAGTTTTTCTCACATTATCATTTGTGGTAAAATTCATTTTTATGCTTTCACCATAGACCAAATTGTTTAAATACTAGAAGGATCTTACAGATCTTCTAGTGTAACTCTCTCCATTTACAGTGAAGAAACTGTGGCTTAGAATGTCTGAGTGATTAAGGCCAAGCTACTGGGTAGTAACAGAAGCTGAATTTGAATGCAAGCCTCAGTACAATGCTTTGTTCACCAGAGTGTCTGTATCTAATAGTGCTTTGGATTAAAGCATGATTGACTTGTGATGCGGGATTTTTTTCTTTATATTACATTGTAAACTCCATAAAAATAAGAAATTGTACTTCCTCAAAGACAGCTAGAAAACTGCATATATCATAGGTATTCAATAAAGGTTTATTAAATTGAATAATTGAAAGAATAATATCCCACAGAGAAGAGCCCAAGTTTAGGTAGTTTAACTGGAGGATTCTATAAAATATTTAAGGAAAATATAGTACTAATTCTATACAAACTCTTTCAGAAAATAGATCCAACAAAACTTCCCAACTCATTTAATGAAGCCACTGTTACCCTGATACAAAGCCAAAGACATCACAGAAAAAGAAAACTATGGATCAATATCTCTTATGAACAATGCTCCTTAACAAAATATTAGTAACCTGAGTCTAGCAACATATAAAAAGGATTATCACCATAACCAAATCATGTTTATTCTGGGAATGCAAGGTTGATTTATCTTTTTCTTCTCCTTCAGTTATTTCCTTATGTGAATGTTGCACCTCTTGTAGTTGTCCCACAGTTCTTGGACAACAGTTTTTTTGTCTTTTTTTTCTTTGCTTTTCAGTTGTGGAAGTTTCATTTATCATATTCTCAAGCTGGGAGATTTTTTAGCTGTGTCCAGCATTCATTTCTGTTATAGTGTTTTTGATCTCTAGCATTTCTTTTTTTATTCTTTCTTAGAATTTCCATCTCTCTGCTTTCATTTTCCATCTATTCTTGCAATGTGCAAGAATAGATGGAATCTAATCCTGGTTTGATAATCCTAACATTCTTGCTGTATCTGACCTCTGGTTCTGGTGCTTTTTCAATATCTTCAAACTGTGCTTTTTGCCTTTTAGTATGCCTTTGAATTTTTTGTGAAAGTGGACCTGATGTGCTGGGTAAAAGGAACTGTGGTAAGAAAGGCTTTAGTAATACAGTGGTTAGGTGTGGGGACAGGGGAACTGTTCCACAGTCCTATGATTAGGTCTCAGTATGTTGTTGAGTGTGAACTTCTCCAGGGCTTCTTAGGTATCCCCCACCCCGCCTTATGTGGGACATGATGGCTAGAGGGAGCTGGAGTTTGGTACTTCCATTCCCTTGATAGGTTAGGCTCTGGTTAAACCTCAGCAGGTTAGGTTCTGATAAAATTCTTTCTCCTGAGGGCAAGTTTTGTTAAGAAGAACAGAAACCTGTTGTATTTCAAAAGGGTTCCTTTTTCTCTCCCCCTGCCAGAAGCATAAGGGATTTTTCTCCAGTATTCATAGTAAGAACATGGAACTTCTGGAGGTAAAATTCACAAAAATGTGGAGCCCATGATGACTGGGTCCCTCTGGAGTTTTTAATCTCTCAGATTTGTCTATATTGAGTTTCCAGTAGTTGTCAGTTATTGTTCAGGTTTTCCTATACCATCACTGGTCCCTGCAAACTTTTATTGTATTTCTGCTCCAGTAAGCCATGATTCTGTGTTTCCACCTCTCTGTCTCTCCAACTCATTTGGGGTAGCAGTTTGTCCTGTTGCTTCATTTCTCTGATAGATCTAATAAGACTTTTTGACTTTTCAGGTTTTGTTTTTTTTTTTCTTCAGCATTTTACTTGTCGTTAGGATAGAATGGTGACTTCTAAACTCCTTACACTGCAAGGCTGACTTATTATCAAATATCAATTTGTGTGATATACTCTATTAATAGAATAAAGGACAGAAACCATATGATTATCTCAATAGATGTAAAAAAATTGAAAATACACAACATACATTTATCATAAAAGTTCTCAACAAATTAAGAATAGATGAGAATTTCCTTGTCCTTATAAAGGGCAATCGCCAATACAATGCTTAATATTAAAAGCTTGAATGCTTTCTGTCCTTAAGATTTGAAAGGAGACAAGAATGTCTGTTCTTGGCACTTTTATTAAGCATTGCACTAGAGATTCTACTCAGTGCAATAAGGTGAGAATAAGAAATTAAAAACATACATTAGAAGGTAAGAAGTAAGAATATTTTTATTCACAGACAATATGACTTGTATGTAGGAAATCCTAAAGAATCTGTCAAAAAGCTGTTATGATTAATAGTCAAGTTTGGCAAGATCACAAGATACAAGATCACTATACAAAAATCAGTTATTTTTATCTATTAATAATTAACAATCCAAAAATAAAATTAAAAAAATAATATTGTTAACTATGGAACCAAAAAGAATAAAATACTTATGCATAAATTTAATAAAAAAAGAGTTAAAAACTATGCTGAAGACCACAAAGCATTACTGAGAGAAATTAATGAAGACCTAAATAAGTGGAAAGATAGACTGTGTTCATGGATTAGAAGACTTAGTTTAGTTAAAATGGCAGTTTTTCTCAAAATTGATCTATAGATTCAACAGAATCCCTATCAAAGTCCTGGGAGTCTTTTTTTTTTAAGATTTTTTTATTTTTTATTAGAGAGAGTACAAGCAGGGGGAGTGGCAGATAGAGGGAGAGGGAGAAGCAGGCTCACCGCTCAGCAGGGAGCCCGATGTGGGGCTCGATCCCAGGACCCTGGAATCATGACCTGGGCCGAAGGTAGCCGCCTAACTGACTGAGCCACCCAGGCGCCCCTCCTGGCAGTCTTTTTATGGGAATTGGTACATGGATCCTAAAATTTATTTATGTTTTAAAAAGATTTTATTTATTTATTTGACAGAGAGAGAGAGAGCACAAGCAGGAGGAGTCACAGGCAGAAGGAGAGGGAGAAGCAGGCTCCCTGCTGAGCAGAGAGCCCTACATGGGGCTCCATCCCAGGACCCTGGGATCATGACCTGAGCCGAAGGCAGTCGCTTAACTGACTGAGCCACCAGGCATTCTTGGATCCTAAAATTTAAATGGAAATGCAAAGTACCTAGAATAAACAAAACAATTTTGAGAAGAAGGACAATGTTGGAAGACTTATGTTACCTAATTTTCAAAGCTTACTATAAAGCTACAGTAATCCAGACAATGATATTGGTATCATAAACTATAGATCATTGAATAGAACAAAGGATCCAGAAGTATATTTACTTTATATTCACTTCATTTTTGACAAACTTGCAATAGTGGAATAAATGAGTTTTTTTCAACCAACAGTGCTGGAACAATTGGGTACCTATATGCAAATTAATAAACCTCAGCTGTTACTTTATACTATACACAAATTTCTCAAAATGGATCATAGATCTAAATATCAGAGCTGAAGGTATCATACTTCTAGGATTAAACAAGGAAGAAAATATTTGTGATCTTGGATTTCTTAGAAAACAAAAAACATGAACATAAAAGATAAATTAAAATTCTACAAAAGAGCTTGATAAAATGAAGAGAAAAAGATATGCAAAAAGAATGGGAGAAAATATTTGCAGATTATATATCTGATAAAGGACTTCCAGATTATGAAAAATCTCTTACATCTGAAGACACACAACCCAATCTAAAAAAATGGGTAAGATTTTGAATAGATCACCATAAAAGACCTATGAATAGTAAATAAGCACGTGCAAAGATGTTCAACATTTTTAGTCATTAGGGAAATGCAAATTAAAACCCCAATGAGAAACCACTACACACTTACTAGAATATATGTAACCAGAAAAGACTGAGAATACTAAGTGTTACTGGGGTTACAAAGAAACTGGAACTCTCATACCTTGCTGATGGAAATGGAAAGTGATACAACTACTTTAAAAAAGTGCCTGGCAGTTTCCTAAAAAGGTGAACATATATGAACCATGTGACCCAGCAATTTATTTTCTAGATACAGTATCTGCTCAAGAGAAATGAAATCGTATGTCCACACAAAGACTTCTATTTGAATGTTCATGTTACTCATAACATCTCTAAATATTTGGAAACAACTCAAATGTCTATCAACTGTGGAATGGATAAACAAAATACCTATACAATGCGATACTACTCCACAATAAAAAGTGAACTACTTATATATGCAACAACATGAATTAACTTCAAAAACATGGTAAGTTAAAGAAGCCACACAAACCAAAGAATATATATTGTATGGTTGCATTTATATGAAATTTACAGAATAGGCAAAACTATAGAAACAAAAAGCAGGTTGCCTAGGGCTGGAAATATGAGCAGGGATTTATGGCAAATGGACGCAAGGGAATTTTTGGAAGTGATGGAAGTGTTCTAATGCTTGAGTCTGATGATGGTTACAGAACTGTATAAACTTATTAATCTGATCTATATGCTCCAAATGGGTGAATTTTATGGTATTATAAATTATACTTTAAAAAGCTGCTAAAGAAGGGGAAATCTCTAAAGAGGAAGTTGTATTATATGCCAGGAGCTTAGAGGAAATCTTAAATGATTGTTGCTTGTTTCTTCCTTTTAAAGTGAGTAGGGTTTTAATTTTTTAATTTTTTGCCTCTGAATAGGCTACCTCCTGGTGGTTCTCAGGAGGGATTATTCGTCAGAGCAGATGTACATTACAGATCATGCCAACTTTCTTCCTCAGTGGAGACAGTTGCCAACATAGAGTGAGACTCAACTGGAAGGGGCTGAGTGAGGCTTCTTGGGATTCTCCCTTCAGGTTTTCCTCTGATTACTCCAGCTGAGCACACAGAAGAAAGGCAAAGCCACAGGGAGGCATATTAATTAAAATGTCTCCTTTTTTGGGGGCCATTGTCCTCTTCACTTTTAGGAGGTTACAGTTGTGGGTTTACAGTGTGTTATTTCCTTCCATGTCCAGCAGAGTTGCATGATCATATAATCCCACATTTTAATATTCAGGAGTAGCCAGGTAGATTAATAAGCAGGAATATCTAATTACCAGTTGGGGTCAGGGAAGAAAAGGTATCTACTTTCAAAATGGGACCATTGGGAACTATTTTGAAGGAGAGCTTTCACTACAGATTTCTTTCTGGTGTTCCTCACTTGGACGTAACAGGAAAGATCCTGGCCCTGGAGCTTGCCGGTGTCCAACTGTCTGTTACTCCATAGGAGGTGTAACAAGAGACATGAAAGAACCTGACTTGCTGGTTTTATTTCCACTGTTTGTTTAGACCGTCACTGCCAATTAATAAGGAACAGGAGAAACATGCCTCTTAGGGAATATAGAGAAAATATTGCTTTGATCTTATCTGCTGCAATTATTGAATATGCTTTCCATTTGACCAGTGGCCCCATCTCTCTTTCCACACAAAAAGCCTAAAATAAACAAAAAGAAAAACCGTCTGCTTAAACTGGTTGTTATTCAGAGCCTTTCTGATGTCATGTTTTAATTTAAAGATTACTCTGTTCATTGTAAGATCAGAGGCTTATATTTTCAGGGCCATATGCTTCATATCCATGAATGGATACCCTGTGGATCTCAGTGGGAGTTAAAAGCAGAGATGGTTGCAGAATTGAGCTTTCTTCCTTTTGTTGCACGAGGCACTTTTTACTTGCTTTTTCTGGAGAGTGTAATCTGTGTATTAAGGTGACTTGTTTGTCATAAATGTTTATTAACATGTTTGGATAGACAATGGCATGTTTTTTATAGGCATTTCTTAGTTTACTTGCCAGCACTAGACATTAAAGATTCTCCCATAAAGAGTGGCATGCTCCCCATCATTTTGGGAGGTAAGTGTGTTCTACTTCCTGAATCAAAACATTCTTTCCTGGGGCAGTTGGGTGGCTCAGTTAAGTGTATGCCTTCCGCTCAGGTCATGATCCCAGGGTCCTGAGGTTGAGCCTCCAGTCAGGCTCCCTACTCAGTGAGAAGTCTGCTTCTCCCTCACTCTGCTGGTATCCCTGCTTGTCTCTCTTGCTCACACATACTCTCTCTCAAATAAATAATAAAATCTTTAAAAACAAAACAAAACAAAAACATTCTTTCTTCATTCAGTGTTTTTTAGAAGAATAGGATGTTCCTTTCTCTGTCCCAGGAGTGCTTTCCTGCCTTAAAACTATTCCTTATTAGATTTATTACATCTGTCATGCCTTCTCATCTATAAATCTTACCTGTCTTTCAGAGCACGGTTTAAAGTTTAATCTTTTATGAAATCATCTCTTTCTTGCTCAGAACACACATCTCTTTCTTAAGCTCCTTAGTGTATATTTCCTCACAGAGCTAATTTCCAAACTAACAGGCACTGATGGTTGGGTGACCAATCCCTTTCTCTTTGTATACACTATTCACCTAAGAATAGCCACGTGTATCTCAGAGGCCAATAAAAGGTTGAAGTCTGCTGTAGGGTCTCTGGGCAGCTTTGTTTCCCTGATGTAGATGTTGAGCTGCCAGGTGTTGAGGTTGGTCAGTGAGGACAGTGAGTCAAACTGAAAGTAACAATCAAGCCTTTATTTATTTATTGAGACACTGCAAGCAAGAGGCAAAAAGTGTCACCGGTTTCCTAGTGTTCCACTTTTTCTCCATGGAGCAGCACTAGGCAAGGGTCAGGTGGATGCAGCACAAATGGGGGAAGTGTTTTATTGCTGTGGAGCCTGAAATAGAAGTTTCCTGGCTTTTTAATGGATCTGGGGGGTCTGGTAGAGGGTGAGGGGAAAAGATAAAGAGTGGAAAAGTACTGAGCCAGAGTGGAGAAAAATGCTTTAGTTAGGGCCTCTGGTAATGAAGTCTTGGTGGAAGTGCCTTAGAAGTGCCTTATCAAAGGCCTCTGATAAGGAGGTCTCTGAATAGAGATGCGTAGGCTAGATATGTGTATGCAGATATGTATCAGCATGGTAGCCTAGGTGGGGTGGGGTAGAGATTGGGCTGAGTCCCTGGCTGTAACTCTCTTCGGAAAATTGCAGTGCATTAGCTGTGCACCAAGTCTCCTATAGGGAGGGCAGCTAGCTTCTAGCTGTGAGGCCTATCAAGTAAAGCCTTGTAATTGCCTGTAGTCAGGCCTGAATGATCACACATAGGATTTTAGTCTAGAGTTGGACTCTTCAATAGGTGCCACCTCTTCTTTTTATTTTCTTTAGGCTGGAATGTGACCTAAACTGCAGTAGCCAAAATGGATCCATAAGGGAGATATCAAGGGAATTCAGAGGCTCTGGAGCTAACTAAACCAGAACCAACAACTGCATGCCTCTTGACTTCCCCTTATGTGAGGAAAAATCAGTTCCTAATATTTAAGCCACCATAGTCATGTTTTCTTCTTGTAGCCTAAAATATTACTAATTGATACACCATTTATTCTTGTAGTGCCTTTTACTGTTATATAACTGATTTATTTATATTATTATATATAGTTCGTGGTACCCAGAGGGACCAATCTCAGCCATCCTCTGCTACTGTACTATTTCCCTTTAATCTTACTGCAATTCAGAACTGGTGGTAAGCATACTTTGAAGTGCCAGTATTTCTTTTTTGTAGCTGAGTCACCAGAGATGAAAAACATAGGATTCTTAGTTTATTTTTTAGTGCTCATAGAAGAGTGATGTTGGGCAAAATTCCCAGCATCAACTGCCTTGAAATTGAAGACCTAAGTCGAGTTCTCAGTTTCTCATTAAATAAAGCACCAGGTAAAGGCCATTTGCCTTTTGAATATTCAGCACTGCTCTCCATGATGGGCTTACATCATTGTCTCTTTGTTATTTCTGTTACCTAGGAGTAAACAAATGCCTGGAATTATATATAGGGTGATTCCAGTAAAAAATGCATTCTTTCCCTTCTAAATTATTCCATTTAGAGGTAGGCCTATTTCCTTCTTGATAAATTGCAACTCTAGATTTCTCAGGACAACATCTTTTGCAGGAGTTTTGGGTTTTAGGCATAGCTCTTGCCTTATTGACCAACATTGTAAGAGCTTCATCAGTTTGTGATTAAGTTTCTTGGGAACTTTGAAAATGTTGAATTTATTGACCTCCCATCAGTCCTTGGCTTAAGTACAGAAATTGGCTTTGCCCTAGATACAGACTTCTGGCTACTGATAATTGTATGAGACTTGTAACACCACTCTCCAGATTCCAGGTCATTAGAGACAGTTTCTTGACAGATTAGATACTTTCAAGGAGACAAATAAAATATGTTTCAGATTCTCCTCCTTAATGTGTATCTTAATGACTTGATATTATTCCTGGATGAGCCAAATCCATGCTTCCCTGCTATAGAGAACAGACAGATAAACCTTTGCCTAAATGCTGACGATACAGTTTTATTTCCTCAAATTTATAGTAGCATCTATAGACAGTGGTCCTCAGATCTAATTACTTTACTTTAAATTAGTTATTTCAAAACCCAAGCCATCAGTTTTGGCAGAGGTCCTCCAGCATTTAATTGGTCAAAATCTAAAAGCCCTGTAGAGAAGGCCCACTTGTTTGCTTACTACTAGCTTATCTTGAAGGGTTCATCAGTAGTTAACTGTTTGCAATTCAATATTATGTGGGCCCTATATTGACATTATTAATATCTCCTTATATAGTTTTCAGGTTGTAGTTATTACAGGCATATTTTGTGGCAGAGAATAATTCTGATAATGATGATAAAAAAGCTAAAATTGATTAAACATTTGTTGTGCAAGGCAATGTGCCAAGCAGTTATATAGCTTTTCTCTTTTAATTCTCAATACAAGCTGATAAAGTAGATAGAACTTTGGGGACTCTTCTTGATATAAATTGTAGTGAACTCTGGATTGTTATATGAGGAAAATCTTATTCTTATCTGCAAATATTACCTTGCCCCATCTCCATGTGGGAGTCAGTGGTCTTTTCTCCAGGTTCATGCTTGATGGGTAGGCTTCTTGACTTTATTTTATTTTATTTTATTTTATTTTATTTTATTTTATTTTATTTTATTTTATTTTATTTTATTTTATTATTTTTCTTCAAATTTTTATTTAAATTCTAGTTAGTCAGCACAGTGCAATATTGGTTTCAGAAGTAGAATTCAGAGATTCATCACATACAGCACCCAGTGCTCATCATAACAAGTGCCCTCCTTAATACCCATCACACATCTAGCCCATTCCCCACCCACCTTCCTCTGTCAACCCTCAGTTTGTTCTCTAAGAGTCTCTAATGGTTTCTTTCCCTCTTCTCCCCACCCCCATATGTTCATCTGTTTTGTTTCTTAAATTCCACATATGAGTGAAATCATATGGTACTTATCTTACTGTGACTGACTTATTTCACTTAACATCATACACTCTAGCTCCATCCACATCATTGTGAATGGCAAGATTTCATTCTTTTTGATGGCTGAGTAATATTCCACTGTATATGTATACACCACATCTTCTTTATCCATTCATCAGTCAGTGGGCATTTGGGCTCTTTCCATAGTTTGGCTATTGTTGATAGGCTTCTTGACTTTAATAACAAAATATTAAACCTACTGATTTCTTTGATACACATTGAACACATGATTCTTCTTTTAACTAGTAACTTAGAATTAAATGGACTTGAACTCTTACTGTCCCGGTCCTTGCCCAAAGTTTGGCTGTGAGGAGTAATGTTCATGAAAGAGCACCTGAAGGGCATGTGGCCCTTGACCTCTCTGCTGTACAATATTTGGTAGCCACTAGTTTCGTGTGACTATTTTAAATTTAAATAAATTAAAAATAAAATAAAATTAAAAAATTCAGTTCCTTAGTCAAAATGCCCATATTTTAAGTGCTAAATAGCCATGTGTGGCTAGTGACTTTTGTATTAGACAGCATTAGATATAGAACATTATGACCATTGTTGAAGTTTAATTGTACAGTGCTGTGATAGACTGTAGAGAGTTTCACATCTGGACCGCGTCTTTTTAAAAAAAATAATTAGTTTAATTGAATTGTACTTTGATGTGTTGACAGTGGCCTGTACTAATAATGTGTATGGAGTGTTCTTATGTGTCAGATACTGTCTTCAATACCTTTTATGCATTGACCACTTAATTCCTACAACTATTCCATGAAGTAGGCTTTATTTTTATCTCCATTTTATAGATAAAGAAACAGAGGCTCATAGACTTGCCTGTGGTCACTCAGATGGTAAACAGTGCAGTTGGGATGTGAGTCCTCTAAGTGTGGCTTTAAACCTGTGTTCTTATGTACCACACCATGCTGAGTCTAAAATCCCTATGAAGAGGACTTGGAATTCAGTCTCAGGATATGAGTAGTAATTCTCATCACTTTATTTTTGTATCCTTATTTCTCCTGGCTATAGCCATATATTTATTTCATTTCTGTTACTGCAATGCTATGATGCAATTCTGACACCAACTTAATGGCGTTAGCACAGACTCTGCAAGTTAAGGGCACAATTCCCAGAAAACTACCCTTACTTCTGATGCCAGCCATAGTTTCAGGGGTCCCCAGACCACCCAGACTTCGGACCAACTAGCTACAAATTTGGGGATTTCTATGACTGTCTCAGGTCTGATAATTTGCTAGAATGACTTACAAAATTCAGGAAAGTACTATATTTATAATTACAGTTTTATTATAAAGCCTATCAATCAGGACCAGACAAATGATGAGACAATTAGGATGAGGTCTGGGATGGAAGCAGAAGGCATCACCCTCCACCTTGATGTATTCACCAACCAGGAAACTTACCTGAGATTTGTTGTTCAGAGTTTTTATTGGAGTTTCATGACATAAGCATGATTAATTGAATCATTGGCCATATGTTTGAACTGAATCTTTAGTCTTCCTCTCCTCCCTGGAGGTTGGGCTGGTTCAAAGACCCAACTCTCTAATCCCGTGTTTGGTCTTTCCAGTGACTAGCCCTCATCCTTAGTTATTTTATTAGTGTAAATCAAGTATGACACAAGGGACACATAAATAACAGTCATTCCCATCACCCAGGACATTCCAAGGATTTTGAGATTATCTCCTGGGAACCAGGGTCCAAGATGAGACAAAGTCTTTACTATACAACAGTATGCATTTTTTTTTTTAAAGATTTTATTTATTTATTTGACAGAGAGAGACACAGCGAGAGAGGGAACACAAGCAGGGGGAGTGGGAGAGGGAGAAGCAGGCTTCCCACCGAGCAGGGAGCCCGATGTGGGGCTCGATCCCAGGACCCTGAGATCATGACCTGAGCCAAAGGCAGACGCTTAACGGCTGAGCCACCCAGGTGCCCCACAGTATGCATTTCTTTAGGCTGTCTTAGATACTTTTTGAAATGAAGTGGAGGATTTATGTTTGTGTATATATGTGTAAAAATAAAAATATAAACATTTTAGGTATATATGTATAAATATGTATTTTTAATATAGGTGCAAGAGGACTACTAAACATAGTTTTATAGATTTCCAGACATAAAGATTGCCTTAGAAATAACTTAGTTTTACACTCTTACTTTACTGATGAAGACATAAGCCCAGAGAAGTGAAATGGCTTGCCTAGGTACTTGGTGGCAGAGTTGGGACTGGAGCTCAGGGTTTTTAATCTTATATTAAAACTCTCCTTGTCTTCTCAATCTCAAGCTCCTCCTCTAAAATAGTCATGTCACTACCACTGCATACTTTTCTCACTTCCTTACTGCACCTTAGAAACCTCAGGCTGACTTTAGGAGATAGCTTTGGAGCAATGGATGAAGCTTGCTGCAAACTGTATTTTTGTATCTCCTGCCTTTGCACATGTGCTGTTCTTTCTGCCTCAAATGTCATTTTACCTATTGGCCATCTCTTCATTGTTTTTGTTTTTTTAATTTTTTAATTAATTAATTAATTAATTAATTAATTAATTATTTTGGATATAGTGTTCCATGATTCATTGTTTGCATATAACTATACCCAGTGCTCCATTCAGTACATGCCCTCTTTAATACCCATCACCAGGCTAACCCATTCTCCCACCCTGCCCCCTCCCCTCTAGAACCTTCAGTTTGTTTCTGAGTCCACAGTCTCTCATCTTCATTGTTTTTAAGTATATAAGCTAAACTTCACATCCTCTGTGAAACCTTCCCTGCCTTTCTCTCCTCTCACAGATTTCGTTTCTCCTGTCTCTGTGTTTCACATTATTTAGAATATGCCCTTATCTTAGTGGTACTTACCATAATTATATTTTTAATTCTTTTTCCACATCTCAAACCTTAACAGAATTTTTTATTTCACCCTTGTTGCCACTAAAATTTTTCTTCTCTTTATCTTCCTAGCCCTGATACAGCAGCATCAGTGACTCAGCTGTTTCATCCAAAAATCTAGAAGTCACCTTGATTTCCCTCTTGTTCTCATCTTGCTCATCTAATTAACAGCAAGTCCTTTGGTTCTATAGCCTAAATATATCCCAATACTTTTCTCTTTCACCTCCGAACTGGTCTGTCTGCTTTTACTCTTGCTTTCTTTCAATCCATTCTCCGTACAGTAGCCACCGTTCTTTCAAAATGTAAAGCATTTTGAAATCTCGCTCCTCCCCATTTGAAGACAGCCACATCTTCTGGTGCAGTGCCAGCCACTTCCCCAAGACGGTGAAGGTCAGAGTAAATGGATTTGGCTGTATTGGGTGCCTGGTCTTCAGGGCTGCTTTTAACTCTGGCAAGTGGATATTGTCACCATCAACAACCCTTTCATTGACCTCAACTACATGGTCTACATGTTCTAGCATGATTCCATCCAGGGCAAATTCCATGGCACAGTCAGGGCTGAGAGTGGGAAACCTGGCATCAATGGGAAGCCCATCTCCATCTTCCAGGAGCAAGATCCCGCCAACATCAAATGGGATGATGCTTGTGTGAGTATGTTGTGGGGTCCACGATGGAGAAGGCTGGGGCTCACTTGAAGGGTGGGGCAAAGAGGGTCATCATCTCTGCCCCTTCTGCCGATGCCCGCATGTTTGTGTTGGGCATGAACCATGAGAAGTATGACGAATCCTTCAAGATTGTCAGCAGTCCCTCCTGCACCACCAACTGCTTGACCCCTCTGGCCAAGGTCATCCATGACAACTTTGGTATTGTGGAGGAACTTGGGACCACAGCCATGCCATCACTACCACCCAGAAGACTGTGGATGGCCCCTCTGGAAAGCTGTGGTGTGATGTCCGAGGGGCTGCCCAGAACATCATTCCTGCTTCTACTGGTGCTGCCAAGGCTGTATGCAAGGTCATCCCACAGCTGAATTGGAAGCTCACTGGCATGGCCTTCTGTGTCCCTACCCCCAATATGTCAGTCGTGAAACTGACCTGCTGCCTGGAGAAAGCTGTGCAATATGATGACATCAAGAATTTGGTGAAGCAGGCATCGAGGGCCCTGTCAAGGGCATCCTGGACTACACCAAGGACCAGGTTGTCTCCTGCAACTTTAACAGTGACACCCACTCTTACACCTTTGATGCTGGGGCTGGCATTGCTCTCAATGACCACTCTGTCAAGCTCATTTCCTGGTATGACAATGAATTTGGCTACAGCAACCAGGTGGTGGACCTTATGGTCCACATGGCCTCCAAAGAGTAGGAGCTTCTGGATTGCCAGCCCCAGCGAGAGCAAGAGGAAGACAGAGGCTCTCAGCTTCTGGGGTGTCCTTGTCCCAACTCATCCCCCAACACACTGAGAATCTCCTGACCTCCATAGTTTCCATTCCAGACCCCCTGAAGAAGGGGAGGGGTTTGGGGAGCCCTACCTTGTCATATCATCAGTAAAGTATACTGTACCTAGCCAAAAAAAAAAAAAAAAAAAAAAAGTAAAACAAATCATGTCATTTCTAGCTGAAAATCCTCCATTAACTTTTTCTTTCACTGAAATAAGATCCAAACTTATTGTGCCAGGCAAGGACCTACATGATATAGCCAGTTCCTCCTTCATTTTGTATCAGACTCCCCCACTTCCATAAATTTCTGTTTGTTTCTCAAACATACCATGTTTGTTTCTTTTTCAGGGCTGTTCCAAGGTGTAGCTTGCTGTGTGAGTATGGTGGGAGGGAGGAAGCTTAACTTCTCTTCCTCCCCTGTGTTCACCATTAGCTTCCCCTAAAGGCACTTGAATAAATGTAAAATCTAAGGCAAAGAGGTGGCTTGTTCTACAGCCTCAGGATGAGAGGCAAGTTCCCTGGGTTCTCCCAACCAGATTGCTGCCACAGTCTTGAGGCTTGTTTCATTTCAAGCTTCTGTTAAAATGTCATCTCTTCAGAGATGCCTTCTTTGATCCATTATAGCACCTTCGTGGCTCTGTGATATCGCTTTGTTTTACTGAGTTTGGTTGCACTCAAGAAATTGCCTTGCTTAGTTAATTAATTAATTTAATTAATAGGCTTTATTTTTTATAGTAGTTTCAGGTTTATATAAAATTGAGGAGATGGTTCAGAGAGGCCCATATATGCCCTTCCTCCTACTACCACCCAGTTTCCCCTACTGTTAATATTTTTCAGTAGTATAATACATTTGTTACAGTTGAACCAATATTGATACATTAACTAAAGTCCTTAATTTACATTAGGGTTCACTGTCTTGTATAGCAATATGGGTTTTGATATATAGGTAAAGTCATATATCCACCAGGACGGTATCATACAGAATGGTTTTACTGCCCTAAGGGATCCCTCCCTTCTTCATTTCCCCCCAAACTCCTGGCAACAAGTGATTTTTTAAAACTGTCTCTATAGTTTTGTCTTTTCCAGAATATCACATAGTTGGAGTTGTAGAATATGTAGCATTTGTGTTGTTTATTTTAAATTACTTGTCTGGCCTTACTAGAATGCACATTCCAGGGTAGTAGGAACCTTGTCTATTTTGTGTGTTGCTCATTTCTCAGTACCCCAGTCATACTGGGCACGTGAAAGACCCTCAACAATTGGAAGTTGCTGAGTGAATGACTAACCACCTGTTGTCTGCAGCAGGCTCTGTGTTCTCTGAAGGCCGGAACTGTGACTTATTTTCTGGTGTCCCCAGTGCTTAGCACAGAGAGTTGCACAGGGAGGGAAGTCAGTAAAAGTTCATTGAGTAATATTAAATAAAATTTGGCCTCTATCGTTTATTATCTGTGTGACCTTGGGCAGGTCCCTTACCTCTTTGAACCTCATTTATAATGCTCATTTCTTAGGGTTGTTGTCAAGATTAAAGGAGTTCACATTGAACACTACATCAAAAACTAGTGATGTACTATATGTTGGCTAATTGAATTTAAATTAAAAAAAATAAATAAAAGATAGGAATAAAGCTAAAAGAAACTAAAAAAAGGAGGTCAATGGATACAATATAAGTATTGTATAAATGTATGGGATTGCTATTGCTATCATTGGTCACTTTTCTGCTAAACATGCCAACAAGGTTTATATTAACAGTGCATTCCTCAGTAATGCCAAAGCTACTCCTTACTAGCCTTCACAGGCCCAAGATGCCTCATATGGTAAATTCTCAGGAGGCTGAAAGAATGTTATTTATAATAACTCTTTTGCTTCTGTATTGTTTATAGTAACGCAAGCCTACTTGGTAACTTGGAGCTGTCTACAGACAGGTTGCTGTTGCCAACACATAGTTCTTATTTCCCCTGTGCCTCCCTAGTGTTTCCATTAGCCATGTAATACAGTTTTCTCCAGCTAATGATTAGAGACCAACTGTTCCTGTGTTAATGCTTGTGTTCAGTTCATTAAAAAATAAAACAAAAAAACAAACAAACGAAAACTCCTGATAAGGATTGTTGTTGGTTCATTTAAAAACTGTTTAAAGTTCAGAGGATACTTCTTATTTAAAAAGAGAAAGAATGATCGTTCAACTCAGGGACTTTATTTACGGTGGGACTAAGAATCTTTACAGATATTGATGGTTATTTGAAAAAGTCAAATTGGAGTGCAATTCACTGATGTTGTTAAGCACAACAGCTACTGGGGCTATATTTAAACATGCATTCCGAAGTGAAGGGTGAGGAAAATTGCTTTGCAGATGCTCAGATGAAAGCAGTCACTTTATATTAGGCAGAAAAAGGCAGTTTGAGATAATCTTAGTTAGAGGAAAGTCCGATTTTAGACCAGCTAAAGAATAGGACCACAGTGGGAGGGTGGGAAGTGTGGAAGGTGTTATCACTGATCCGGAGCATAGAGGATTAGGGAGAGCGTGCGGACATAGTTTTAAACCAGGTATGTTTGGATCATTTATTTTTAGTTTTCTTCCCCACTTTAGTTCCTAGACATCCTGAGTCTTTAATCCAAGCCTCCTGCTCTCTTGCTTCACTTGCTTTTCCATCACTTGCCTCATCACAGCATATGTATCCTCTCATTTATTCCATCAGCAGTCTGTTAATCTGAAACCCTGTTTAGTGGGTACTAAATGAGCTAAGCATGAGCTTGTTCAGGTAATATGTTTTCAAGTTTGTCAGGAATTCTCTGGGAATATCATTTCTGACCCCAAGATGATGATAACTGCTACTTTGAATTTTGGGGATTTTATTTTAAGATATTTATCTTTTCAAAATTTCCCTGAAATCACTTCCCACAGACATCCACCAACTCTGCCCAAATAAACAAAATTAGCCTTAAGCCAGACCAGTGGGCCATTAGATGTGGGTGATAATCAGAAAAGTGTAGAAATGCCCTGGTGTGGAGTATTGAAGTTTCTCCTCCCAATTTCAGCCCTTCCAAATTAGCTTTCCCGTCTCTGTCCTGAAACCAGGGATGCAAATATAATATAAAGCCCAGCTTATTACATGCAGAGACTATTTCTAATGGATTAATATTTTAGATTTGATTGTTTAAACAATTGGTTTACCCATGTCTCCTATTTTCTGAGTTAACAGACTAATTTGACCAAATTGCTCATGTTTCTTAAGTTCATAGAATATCAGATCAAACCCACTGAATTGTTGCTTTTCCAGGTCAAAATGGTGAAATATTGGTAATTTTATACATCCAACCTAATAAAAATAGCTAATAATAGCTGACATTTATTACATGTAACATCTATTAATTGTAGTGTTTATTCAAATTAATATAAGCAAAGCACTTACAGCAGCCCCTGGCATAATAGGATCTTATTGTGTGCTTTATTCTAAGCTCTTTACATGGGTGGCCCCACTTAATCCTCACAAACATTTTTTGTGTTTTATACATGAAGAAAATGAAGCTCAGGAGGTTAAGCAAATTGCCCATGTTGAAATGGCACTAAGAGATGAGCTAGGGTCTGATCATGAGAGGTTTATCTCTCAGCCTGCCCTCTTACCCATTATGTACATAGTCCCAGAGCATACCTATTGTACTTTCATTAAACAGATGTTTTGTTGAAGACCTACTGCCCATAATTCTGCCCTAAGTGAGGTTTCCTGGAGGGATAAAACATGTGCATAAAACAATTTTATCAGTGTCAATACAAGATAGCTACATTGGGATATCACAAGGAGGTACATGTTAAGGTACAGGTGCACGTTCAGAAAACCCTGTTAAATTAAAAAATTATTTTGGTAATATGAAGTCCAGAGGAAGTTTAAGACAAACTACCAGTGGACACTAAATTCAAAACTAGAAGAAATTTATTAATCACTGTTACAATGTTTGTTGACATGTAGTCACTTTTGTACACATGTGCCATATTATCAATGGTTGGTGAGTATAAATGCATAATTACTTCCATTTGCTGCAATGGAAGCAACTTTGATTTTAATTGATTGAGAACCCCTCCAACAAAATTCTGTCCTTCTCAATTTTAAGTCCACAATTCTGTTCATCATTCATTAAATACTTAGTGAACATCTATAATGTACTAGGCACTGGAAAATAAGTATCAGTAAACAAGATATAGTCCCTGGTCTTAAGAAGCTCACAGTCTTCAAACAGCCTTCCAAATGAAAAAGACAAATATTTGAATAATAATTCCAGTGTCTGAATAGGAAAATCAATATTTCCATATACCACAAGGTTTAGAATTAACAAAGGCTTACACAGGTGCTTCCTGACATTAAAGATACATAGTCTGTGTTGCATCATAACTTAAAATTCTTTTGGCAGTTCAGAAGATCCATGTTGTATAGTCATCCTATTGTATGGTCACAACACATCAGGTCCTGCTGAAAGGTGCTGTTAACATATTAGTTTGTATCTTTTGCCTGCAAGGTGATTTTAAGTAATGTTTGATTTTGGAATAAGTCTAAAATTTACTAGAACTAGGTAAACTTAGACTGATGTAATATAGAAAAATAAGAAGAGTCTGATTGACTACTTCTTCAGATACTGCTAACCTCATGGCATCATGGGGCAGACAATTTACCTTCTCACATTTTCTCCAAGGAGGAAATTTTGGTTAATGTTTAAATAGTGAATAAAGTATCTTACACAGAGTTTACCTTCTGTAGTCAGAGTATAAGACAAAATTGGGGTCTAATAAATATTACTTTGAACACTCAGTAAAATTGGTTTAATCACAGGGACATTCTTGCTCTTTGGAACAATAGAACTGAGATTGGTTGAAAACACTATGGATTCATGTATTTCACTTCCCTCTGACTCTTGGCTATAGACTTATTCAATGAAATGGTGGGCAGAATTGCCCATATTATTTAAGTTATATATATATATTTTTTAATGAGCAACATATATTTGAACTTGTGTGGGTTTGTAGAGCATATGGTGATAAGGTACTGTATTGGTTATGCCCTTGCTCCTCATTATGTAATTCACTTCCAGTTCAGCTCCTCCCCATTAATATAACAACCCATATGAGTTGAGTCTTATTGAAAGAATGGGAAGATTGAACCTCCAAACACAAAATTGATCCCTAATTTGGAGGTGCTGGCTTTCACGTTCTGATCATCTTCTTATGGGATCTTGGTATCTTTTGACATATAGCACTTGCCCATTAGCGTGAACCTCCAAGTCAATCCAGAACATCCTAATGTCTTGGTGCCAAGGATATAAACTACCCCAGGGTTCAGTAAACATAGAATTTACAATATCTTGGGTGTACTTAAAATTGCTCAGTTACGAGTGATAATTGGAATGCACACACAATTGGTCATATTAAAGGTACTATTCATAGAGAAAGACAAAGGATAAAGGATCTAAGGTCAGGGTAGGTTTGATATATCCAGGAAAAAACATTTTCTTCTGGTGTGTCAGTGTGGGTCCATCCTAGTTGAGTTTGAGATCTCTCCTTTTTAGTCCTACCCACCATAAATATCTTTCTCCTTCGAGACACATTCCTAAATAAACAAGAAAATCCTATTTAAATCAGCATAGTTGATAATTCTGGCAATTCACACGTACCTACAGTTACCTATGTATGTATAAACCCTTTTACTTCTCTTTCCTTATTAATCTTTTATCATAAAGTTATGCTCTAACTTACTATTGAACCATTTATTACAATTAATCCATCAATTTGTAATCATCATAGTCATTATTGCAGTTATTAACTGTGGCGTCTTTTGTTATTATTGCTGTTCTTGGTTCCAAATATTAACTTTCAACTGCTACAGTTCTCATTATTATTAATTTTGGAGTAAACTTCATATGCACTCTCCCAGTTTAGAGAAGGGAAACATTTCTGTCTGCTAGGACAAGGCTTAGACCATTTGAAGACTCTCAGTAGTCTTCTCATGAGGACAGAAGATATGGGAGCTTTTATGGCAGCTACTGGGCTGGGGTAGGATAATGTATCTTGCATTAAGTAATTCGCCAGCATCTTTAGTTGTTGTTAGGTTCAAAGAAACAATGAAAAATAAAATAAGCCTGTCATCGCCTCCTGCAGCTGAAAATCATTATTCACTCATTATTGGTTATTTTGAGTGTACATGTGAACATTGTGAACATATGAAAGTCTGTCTTTATATTAAGATGGGGTTATATATGAGGTTCAGATGATCTCTTTGAAGCTTCAGTTGTGGATTATTCAGTAAGCAAGGACTGTGCCTTCTGAAGTTTGCATACAACATGATTTCTCTAGGGAAACTCATAAAAGGAACATGATATGTAAAACTCCTAACTCCTTGCTTCATGAGACTGACTGCTTCTTAGCTCTAACCATCTCCTAACAAAATTTTACCAATAAAATATCCTTGTATGTGACACAAGATGACCATACCTTATTTTAAATCAGAAGAGTTTACAGAGCATTTCTAATATGCTTTTAAAGCATATGGAAAAATGTCTAGCATATTTTAAACCAGGGAAGACTACTGTTTTGGTAAATATCTAGGAAGGTGGAATTGGATTTAATTAAGGTCTGAGTCTGAGATCACAGAACATTAAAGTTGAAGTGACCTTCAAAAATATGTTGAAACCATGTCTTTCCCTCAGTGTAAGAATCTCCTTTTTTGCCTTTTTCTTTTCTTTTTTTTTTTTTTAAAGATTTTATTTATTTATCAGAGAGAGAGGGAGAACGCAGAGGGAGAGTGAGAGGGATAAGCAGATTTCCTGGTGAGCAGAGAGCCAGTTGCGGTTGTGGGGCTCTATCCCAAGACCCTGAGATCATGACCTGAGCTGAAGGCAGACACTTAACTGACTGAGCCATCAGGTACTCCGCTTTTCTTTTTTAGAATTTCTTTTTTGTTTTTTAAAGATTATTTATTTATTTATTTGAGAGAGAGAGAGAGAGAGAGAGCGCGCGAGAGAGCACGCATGAGCTGTGCACATGGGAGCACAAGCAGGGGGAGTGGCAGGCAGAGGGAGAGTGAGAAGCAGACTCCCAGCAGAGCAGGGAGCCCAATGCAGGTCTCAATTCCAGTACCCTGGGATAATGACCTGAGCTTAAGGCAGATGCTCAACTGACTGAGCCACCCAGGCACCCTCTGCCTTTTTTCTTTAATGCCTTTTTTGATGGGGTATTTACTATTTATAATGTAGGCAATGACATTGTGGACCAAGTCCCTACTCTTTGTTTTAATTAATGTGAATCCTATTTCCTTTTGACATCTGCCCACTGGTCTTGGATATTCAGAGTTATATAGGCAAGCCTAAAGAGAATAGGAAAATTGTATTGATACTGATTTTCAGTGTGGACACTGATTTTTCCTTGAATCTTTTTTGTCTTTAACACCATGAGGACTTTAGGTGCAGATCCTGCCAAAGAAGTGAACATGTAACTCTTTTCCCTCTAATTAGTTAACTCTCAAACTAAATTAGGTCTGAGTCAGCAATCTGCAATTAATCCATTAAGATTATTATCTGGTGAGTACTATCAATTTTACTGCTGTCCCTGAATTATTAGTCTCCTATTTGTTTACATTACAAATTCAGTAGGAGTACCTATGCAATAAGAAAGTGATACTGTCACTTTACATAAACTGCTCAGCAACTAAAACATCAGGACTATAATTAAAAGCATCACTCACAGCTTTCATTTTAATACATAAAGGAGAAGGACATGATTAGATTTTAATGAACTTGCTTTTGTTTTAACTATATTATTATTTTTTAAATCTGGATATGGCGATTTCAAAATACCACTAAATGTTACTAAGCATCCTTAATTTCATACATTGAGGATATAGTAAATTTAACTGTCTTTGCCTCTGACATCACGCTTTCAATTTTTAATCTGTTCTTTAGATATAAGAACAACTCCTTCTAGTACCCAGAATGGAGCAGTTCTCCAAAGTAGTTTAGATAAATCCCCAGGCCAGTAAACTCCCTTATTCCCAGTTGACCAGACTCCCCGCTGAGCAGAGAGTCAATTGTGGTTGCGGGGCTCTGTCCCAAAAAGTGTAAGATCACACACTAAGACCCAAGCAAATGCCCCCTTGTCCAGCACAGCCCTTAGACCAACATAAGTTCTTGGTTGAGTTGGCCTGAGGATAATTTAAGGAGTGCTTGGAGGCTTATAACCTAGGTTGAGTATCTCAGTTGCTGAGTTACCTTCTTTGAGCCTCCGTTTCCTCTTATGTAAAATGCAAAAAATATAATCTACCTGTAGGGTTGTTGTGAGAGGTGTTTCAGATTAAGGATCTGAGCCTATTTTGTTAGGTATAAAGCATGGTGCTGATGTTGACTAAGATTACTCTCTACTTGTGCAATTCAAAGTGTCTGAAACTATACCTGAAGTCCCAAAACAATCTTCCCATTGTTCTGCCCTGTGCTTGAAATTTAGACTACAAAAATCATTCCTTTGAAATATGGCATATGTAAATCACATCAGGGGCTTTTTAGCACTTGAAGACTCCTGGACGTGACCCCCTGGTGGCCTACAGAATTAGCGTTTCTGGGGAATGCACTTCATGGAACCAGAGACAGACCAGGAAAAATCAAAAAGAGAAACTGGTGATGGGGGGGATGGGCATAGTTGGGGATAGCAAGGCTGAGAGTTACTAAAGGAAAGATCCTTGAGTAGCTAGTCTGTAGAGGGCCAGTGTCTGGTGTAGAGGCCAACAGCATTAAGAAGTTTCCAAGAGAAACCCTCTCAGAGTGAGAGCAAGAGCAAGCAAGCTGGAAAGAGAATATGAACTTGAGTGTTTGGTGGAGTTGGGGTGGATACATGGCAGAACAAAGCCCACTGAATTTATTTTAGTTCCTTGAGACCCTCAAGATTCTCTTAGGATTTAATGGAAGCATATGTCTGAGGTCCCAGATTTTACCCTCTAAACTCTGTTGTTTTTTTTTTTTTTTGTCTTATGGCAAAAGGGAAAAAAAAGGGAAAATTATATAACCAGATTTTCAATGCTCCATTAATGGATATTACTTGAAATTTGGACTTATGATGTTCAAATAATTGATTTGTGGTGCTCTATAAGTACCAATAGGATAACCTAGGGTCTTAAAGCATTTAAGAATAGGCATAATCTTTTATTTTTGAGAGGAGAAAAATGGCAATTCATTTTAGACTCCAAATTAATGTACATATCCTATCCACACCATGCTCAGCCATATCTTATGTCATTATTTATACCTCTTTTAACTGAAACTTATAGAGCTTGAAGAGTTAGATTCTTGCAGGTGAATCTCTAGGGCAACCTTTAATATTTTCAGGGCCCAGGGCAAGAGTACGAATGATTTTGCATTCGGTATACATCTAAATATTTAAAAGTTGTAAATCAGGCTAACAAAATAATAAGGTAAGTTTCATCCTCCTACATTGACCAATTAATATTATAATGACTTGGAAGACTAGGCGTGGACCCCTCAGAATTTGGTGCCAGCGTGTGGTAGCAAAGATAGCCAGTCAGCGGCCTGTACCGCCCCACCAGCCCCACATCCATCCATGCAAGTGGATATTTCAGCCTGCATGGTCAAATTCAGTTCTCAGCCTCTGCAGACAGCAGCCTCTGGAAGCTGGCTCAATGCCAGTTGAAGAGAGAATTCTGATGTCCTTGATGCTTGGAATCAGGTCCAAGGCTAGGCTCATCCATTTGGTCTTAGGAACTCTCTAAAGTATGGGTGCCACCACGGGGGCTCCTGTTGCCTGGACATAACGAAGTTACTAGGAATTGTGCAAAATCATGGAGTTATAAAACTGGAAGGGAACTTGGAGATCACTTGATCCAAGGCCTTCATTTTGCAAATGAAGCAGCTGAGATGCAGAGAGGTTATGTGACTAATCCAGGTCATACCCCTAGTTAAGGGCAGACCTAAGACTAGAGCTCAGATCTTCTTTCACCCATTCCTCTCTGTCCAACCTTTTTATACAGAGTGAAATACCCAAATAGCTGTAATTTCTAGTGCTCCTTCAGTTTGAAAATGACATTCAGGCCATCTTTTAAATAACCATCTTCCCCAGGGTAACTAGTGACTTAGTCTGGGACCCTTCATGGCAGTGGGTCCATCCTGGCGTTGTAGTAACCAGGAAGGAGGAAGGGGATAGAGATGGAGAGATGGATTCTCCCTTGAGCAAAAGCTGTAATGAACAACAAAGCTAAGGAAAAAACTGAATGAGCTAAAAACTGGTCTTTTTACCAAAATAAGTCAGAGGACCGCATGTGGTAGCACAATATGACACACTCTTGGTGGTACCCCAGTCTTTTCTTCCATTCTCTGTGTAAAAAGAAATTCCTATGACATCTTCTGGTATGGATAGCAGTTACATAAAATACATTTTCACTCTTTTTACTTTATTTTCCAACCTCCAAAGCTAACCAAATACATTATTATTATTTTTTGTTAGGAAATCAATTATGAGTTTGTTTTTCACTGAGTACTCAAAGGGAAATGTATTTTAGTAGCAGAATTCTTACCAATTACATAGGGGACCCACATTTAATTTCCAGACTACCATAATATAATTCTAGCTAATACTAGCTAGTTATCTGACTTTGGGTTAATCACAATTCCTCACCAGAAGAGTAAGGGAGTTTGGCTAGATATCTTAGAGATTAAGAAAGGTGGCTCTGAAACCCACTTTTGCCCTGCGACCTCAGGTACTTAACCTCTCTGAACCTCACTTTCTCATCTGCAAAATAGAGCTAATAATAGCACCTATCCTACAGAGTTGTTATGAGATTAAATGAATTGTATAAGGAAAGTGCTTGGAAGATGCCTGGGATTTGTAAAGTTTACTCTTATTATTGGCCCTATTTTTGAGCATATACCTAGAAAACACACATGTAAATAGTACAGACATCACAAACTACACATGGCCAAAGTCAGCCTTATCATCCTTTTTCCACAGCCCACTTCTCCCCTTGTGTTTTTATTGTTGACACTGACACTACCATTCACTCAGTTTTCCCAAGTCAGAAATCTGGGGGTCATCTTAAAAAACTCTTCTTTCCCTTGTACTTAATCAATCTAATCAATCATTCAGAAATCAAGAGTCGGACTCTTAACTGACTGAGACACCCAGATGCCCCTAGATTTAAGTACTTTTTATTTTTTCCCCCTTTCTTGCATTGCCGCTGTCCTATCTAAAGTCTGTTTCTGTGATGCCTGGGTGGCTAAGTCGGTTAAGCGTCTGCCTTTGGCTCAGGTCATGATCCTGGGGTCCTGGGATCAAGTGCTGCATTGGTCTCCTTGTTCAGTGGGGAGCCTGCTTCTCCCTCTGCCTCCCGCTCCCCCTGCTTGTGCTCTCTCTCTCCACTCCCAACAAATAAATGAATGAAATCTTAAAAAAAAAAAAAAAGGCTGTTTATACAGAAACCTAGCTTGTCTCCCTGCCTCCATTTTGCCACATCAAACCCATCATAGTGCCTTTGAAATGATCTTTCTAAAACACACATTTGATAACATCACTCCTCTAGTTAAAGGTGCTTACAAGGGTAAAGTGTGCTTGCTTCAGCCTGGCACAAAAGGAGGTCATGGTCTGACCATAGTCGTGTTTCCCACCATACCCTCTGGCACCTCATGTTTCTGATATATAGAAGCACTTGCTTACTCTTGAACTTACCTTGTGCTTTCTTTCACCTCTGAACATGTTCTTTCCTGAGTATAACATACACTTCCCATCCCACAGCTCCATGTCCTCTCTATCTCACAAGTACCTCTAACTGGAATCCCAGTCATTCTTTAAGACTCAGTTCAGGTGTGGAGCCTTCTTTGGCATGGGCAGACCTAAGTTCTGCCTCTTTGTGTTTCCTTGCTCCAGGGTTATCTATTTTACCATCTATATTCATATTTTCCTAAGACCAGGCAAGTAACTGATTAACTTATTTTTGATATAATTGGTCTAATTTAGATGAAATCATGTGACCTGAATTATTCAGGTGATTTTTGGATTTGTTTGTCCCTTATAGATACATTTGTGAAACTCAAGTCCAATTATCACTTAACCGACACCTCAAAGTCAATTAACTCTTTACTTTTAGCTTTATCTCCTGTTCTGGGTACTTACTCCATATAGACTCTTGTGTGTTGACCAACATTTTGACATATGCATGATGAGGGGATTTCCCTGTATATTAGAGAATCCTGGAATAGATTTCAGAGCATCGCAAATACTCCTTGCTGCTGATGGTGGCAAAATCCTTAGTAGATGGCAAAATTCTGCATGGTGGTGGGATGGTGGGGAGGGGGGCAGGGCTGAGTCACATGGAGTAAGGTGTTCATTCGGCAATACTTGAACATAGAGTATCCTCTCTCTTTAAGGATGTTTGAATAATTCCTTTTGCTAAAGTGTGAACTGGAAGTTAAGATTTGTTTTCTCATCGTTAGAACTGAGTACTCTTCAGGACAGAGCCTCAGCAGTCTTTTTTCTGATACTAATAGAGTTTCGGTGGATGGCATAGAGCACTATGTTATCGCATCTGTCAGATTTCTTTTTTATTTTCTCTCTTGTATAAACATTGAGGTGTAGTTCATGCACCAGTGTCTGACCTAATCTGCTTCTGGGTTTATCTTTCCTACAAACCATGAAGAAAAACCTGCTGTTCTCCTTTTTGTGTATGGTGTGAAGAATGAACTGATGTTTATATTTTTTGCTTATGGATATCAAAATGTTCCAACACCATTTGTTGAAAAGGCAATCTTTTCTTCGTTGTGTTACCTTTTCATCTTTGTCAAAAGTCAGTTGACTGTATATGTGATGGCTTAATTCTAGATTATTCTGTTCCATTAATCTGGTAGTCTATCATTATGACAGTACCACACTGTCTCGATTATTCACTTTACAGTAAATTTGAAGTCAGGTAGTGTAAGTTGCCCAACTGTGTTCTTCTTTTTCAAACTCAAACACAATTTTTTAATCAACTGCTCTTCCTCTCCCCTTCCCTTAAATCACTCTTACTAGATGCATCTGTTTAGTGTAAACTTAAAGCATGGTTCTCAAAGTGTGGTCATTGGAACTTGTAGAAATGCAAATGATCAGGCCCTACCCCAGATATTTTGAGTCAGAAAATCTAGGGGACTCAGCAATCTGAGTTTTAACAAGGCCTTCGGGGGATTCTGATACCTGCTGAAGTTTGAGAACCTCTAATATAGAACACTCTACTGTAGAGTTCAGCAAACTGCTTCTTTAAAGAGCTAGATAGTAAATATATTAGGCCTTGCAGACCATATGATCTCTGTTGCAGCAACTCAGTTCTGCTGTTGCAGCATGAAAGCAGCCATAGACAATATGTAGTAAGTGAGCATAGCTGTGTTCCAGTACAACTTTATTTACAAAAATGGGTGGCGGACAGATTTTGTCTGCAGGCCACAGTTTGCTAACCTCTGTTGGAGTCCATTCTCATTTATCCCACATCTGAAACCTCAGCATTTGCCCCATTCCTCTTGAAAATCTGTATTCTCCTTCGTTTTAGACCTCTTTATTTTAAAGCCCCTCAAGGAAGACTCTCTAAGTGAAGCTATGTTAAATAATTCTGTCATCAGAGCTTTCTCAGTGCTGAGGTCAGATATTTCACCTCATTCCAGCTAGCATTTAATGCTATTATATATCTACTTTTGATTTTAAAAACAAGAAGTTTGTCATTTAGCCCCACTCTTGAGCATGCCACTTGCATGAGTCCCATATATTGGCCATATGCTGTGGGAGCTTTTAATTCTCTGCAAATCACCAGCCCCCCAAAGGGTTTTGGTAATGGTGATTGTATTAGTTTGCGAGGGCTGCTCTAACATAAGTACCCAAAACTGGATGGCTTAAAACAACAGAAACTTGTCTCACAGTTCTGGAGGCTGGAAGTCCCAAATGTCTGCAGGGTCATGCTTTTTTCAGTGGCTTTAGGGGATAGTCCTTTCTTCCTTCTTCTAAGCTTCTGGTGTTTGTTGGCAGTCCTTGGTGTTTCTTGTATTATATATAGATGCATTACTCCAGTCATGTGGCCCCTTCTTCCTATGTGTCTTCACATTGTCTTTCCCCTGAGCATGTCTGTCTTCGTGTCCAAATTTCCCTTTTTTATAAAGATACCCATCATATTGGATTAAGACCCACCCTAATGACGTCATTTTAACTTGATCATCTATAAACTTCTAATTCCAAATAAAGTCCCATTCAGAGGTACTGAGAGGTTAGGACTTCCGTATCTTTTGGGAGGATACAGTTCAACCCCTAATAATGATAAAGGTGGGAACTGAGGTTTAATAGCAACTGTTAAGAAAGAAAGAATCTTTGCACATGAATTTGCAAGCTTTATCTGTTCTACTTGTTACAAAATGTAATATTTACCTTTGGGAAAGGTACAGAGATTGCTTTGCCTTATTTTAGTAAAAGAGACAATAGTCCAAAAGAGAAAAAAATCATTACTTGTATAGCAAATATGAGGAGGGCTTGAATCTATGAACAGGAATTTGGCCAACAGTTTCCTAGAACAACATCTAACATACTTCCTGACACACAGCATGTACTCAGTAAGTGGAAGAAGTGTCCAGAGTTGAGATGGAGATCAACATTCTTTCATCCATATTAACTTCAGTGGCTGCATTTGTTTAGTTCTTCCTGTGTGTTCTGCAGTATGCTAAGGACTTTACTTAGATCTTAGTGAATCCTTACCATGACACTAGGTATTATAATATCTCCTTTTTAGAGATGAAGCTTAGAGAGATGAAATATGAAGTGACTTGCTCAATGTCATGACCAGAAAGTGGCAAAGCAGGGATTTTTAACCCATTCAAACTAGTTTGAGAGCTCATTAAAAACAAAACAAAGCAAAACTTTTTTTGGGAAGTGTAATATCCACACACAAAAGTGTATGTATGGTAAGTGGAGAGAAAGCCCATGTTTTTAACCACTGTGCTATTATTATCTCTTTCTGTAACTCATTTGCTTAAAACTTTCATTGAACACCTGCTATATAATAGTTTAATGATTAGATCATTACCTTGTTGCTGAACAGAGCTGGTGCTTGGGGTAGGGGGCAGATCTCCTTGTCTGTCTGCCACCATCTTTCTTCCAGTAGGTTGCCAGGATTTCTGAGTCATTGCACTTAGCTCACTGAACAGAAGACAAACAAAAACACTCAAACCACCAATTCTCCTTGTTTTTATCATACCAAAAAGCAATGTCAATCTTCTTTTGGACTTTTTTTAGTATTCCTTTTTATGCAGATTCTCATTATCAGAAAGAAAAAATGAAATGAAGGAAAAAAAGAAAGGAAACAAGAAGAAAAGAAGAGAAAATTACAGGCCAATATCCTTGATGAACATAGATGCAAAAATCCTCAACAAATATTAGCAAACTGAATTCAACATTACATTAAAAAGATCATATACCACAATCAAGTGGGATTTATTACTACCTAAAGCAATCTACGTATTCAGTGCAATTCCCATCAAAATACCAAAGGCATTTTTCGCAGAAATAGAACAAAGAATCCTAAAATTTGTATGGAACCACAGAAGACACCAAATAGCCAAAGCAATCTTGAGAGAGAAGAAAAACTCTGGAAGTATCATGCTCCCAGATTTCAAACTATGCTACAAAACTATAGTAATCAAAACAGTATAGCACTGGCATTAAAATAGACGCATAGATCAATGGAAAAGAATAAAGAGCCCAGAAATAAACCCACACTTATATGGTTGATTAATCTATGAAAAAGGAGGTAAGGGGTAGACAGTGAATTTTTCTAGGCCGCTGCTTAGTTCAGTATCTAGTGACTTTATATAAGACATTTATAAGTTTTTTTGTTTTTTTTTTTAAGATTTTATTTCTTTATTTGACAGAGAGAGACACAGAAAGAGAGGGAACACAAGCAGGGGGAGTGGGAGAGGGAGAGGCAGGCTTTCCGCAGAGCAGGGAGCCCGATGTGGGGCTCAATCCCAGGACCCTGGGGTCATGACCTGAGCCGAAGGCAGACACTTAACAACTGAGCCACCCAGGTGCCCCCATTTATAAGTTTTTGATCCATCTGGGCCATTCTTCCTCCTTTGGTTGGCCCACTTGGACTAGCTAATAACTACATTTTTAGAGGGTCAGCACTAGGCTCTAAAATGATGAGTTTGTGCCTTTGTGAAACACATTCCGCATTTTTCAGTTTTCCTCCACTAACTTTCAAAACCTTTTAATTTTCTTTTTTTTTTGTTTCATTTCATTTTTTTTTAAATTTTATTATGTTATGTTAGTCACCACACATCATTAGTTTTTGATGTAGTGATCCACGATCCATTGTTTTCGTATAACACCCAGTGCTCCATGCAGTACGTGCCCTCCTTAATACCCATCACCGGGCTAACCAATCCCCCCTCCCCCCTCCCCTCTAAAACCCTGTTTGTTTCTCAGGTCCATAGTCTCTCATGGTTCATCTCTCCCTCCATTTCCCCCCGCCCATTTTCCCCTTCCTTCTCTTAATGTCCTCCATGTTATTCCTTATGTTCCACAAATAAGTGCAACCATATGATAATTGACTTTCTCTGCTTGACTTATTTCACTTAGCATAATCTCGTCCAGTCCCATCCATGTTTTTTTTTTATTCTTATGTTAATCCCCATACATTACATCATTAGTTTTAGATGAAGTGTTCCATGATTCATTGTTTGTGCACAACACCCAGTGCTCCATGCAGAATGTGCCCTCCTCAATACCCACCACCAGGCTAACCCATCCTCCCACCCTCCTCCCCTCTAGAACCCTGTTTGTTTTTCAGAGTCCATCGTCTCTCATGGTTCGTCTACCCCTCCGATTTCCCCCGCTTCATTCTTCCCCTCCCGCTACCTTCTTCTTCTTCTTTTTTTTTTTTCTTAACATATATAGCATTATTTGTTTCAGAGGTACAGATCTGAGATTCAACAGTCTTGCACAATTCACAGCGCTTACCAGAGCACATACCCTCCCCAGTGTCTATAACTCAGTCACCCCATCCCTCCCACCCCACCCCCCACTCCAAAAACACTCAGTTTGTTTCCTGCGATTAAGAATTCCTCATATCAGTGAGATCATATGATACATGTCTTTCTCTTTTTGACTTATTTCACTCAACATAATACCCTCCAGTTCCATCCACGTCGTTGCAAATGGCAAGATCTCATTCCTTTTGATGGCTGCATAATATTCCATTGTATATATATACCACCTCTTCTTTATCCATTTATCTGTCGATGGACATCTTGGCTCTTTCCACAGTTTGGCTATTGTGGACATTGCTGCTATAAACATCGGGGTGCACGTACCCCTTCGGATCCCTACATTTGTATCTTTGGGGTAAATACCCAGTAGTGCAATTGCTGGATCATATGGTAGCTCTATTTTCAACTTTTTGAGGAACCTCCATACAGTTTTCAAGAGTGGCTGCACCAGCTTGCATTCCCACCAACAGTGTAGGAGGGTTCCCCTTTCTCCGCATCCCTGCCAACATCTGTCGTTTCCTGACTTGTTAATTTTAGCCATTCTGATTGGTGTGAGGTGGTATCTCATTGAGGTTTTGATTTGTATTTCCCTGATGCCGAGTGATATTGAGCACTTTTTCATGTGTCTGTTGGCCATTTGGATGTCTTCTTTGGAAAAATGTCTGTTCATGTCTTCTGCCCATTTCTTGATTGATTCTTTGTTCTTTGGGTGTTGAGTTTGATGAGTTCTTTATAGATTTTGGATACTAGCCCTTTATCTGATATGTCATTTGCAAATATCTTCTCCCATTCTGTCGGTTGTCTTTTGGTTTTGTTGACTGTTTCCTTTGCTTTGCAAAAGCTTTTTATCTTGATGAAGTCCCAATAGTTCATTTTTGCCCTTGCTTCCCTTGCCTTTGGCGATGTTTCTAGGAAAAAGTTGCTTCGGCTGAGGTCAAAGAGGTTGCTGCCTGTGTTCTCCTTTAGGATTTGGATGGACTCCTGTTTCACATTGAGGTCTTTCAACCATGTGGAGTCTATTTTTGTGTGTGGTGTAAGGAAATGGTCCAGTTTCCTTCTTCTGCATGTGGCTATCCAATTTTCCCAACACCATTTGTTGAAGAGACTATCTTTGTTCCATTGGACATTCTTTCCTGCTTTGTCGAAGATGAGTTGACCATAGAGTTGAGGGTCCATTTCTGGGCTCTCTATTCTGTTCCATTGATCTATGTGTCTGTTTTTGTGGCAGTACCATACTGTCTAGATGATGACAGCTTTGTAATAGAACTGGAAGTCCAGAATTGTGATGCCGCCGGCTTTGCTTTTCTTTTTCAACATTCCTCTGGCTATGCAGGGTCTTTTCTGGTTCCATACAAATTTTAGGATAATTTGTTCCATTTCTTTGAAAAAAGTGGATGGTATTTTGATGGGGATTGCATTGAATGTGTAGATGCTCTAGGTAGCATGGACATCTTCACAATATTTGTTCTTCCAGTCCATGAGCATGGAAGGTTTTTCCATTTCTTTGTGTCTTCCTCAATTTCTTTCATGAGTATTTTATAGTTTTCTGAGTACAGATCCTTTGTCTCTTTGGTTAGATTTATTCCTAGGTATCTTATAGTTTTGGGTGCAATTGTAAATGGGATCGACTCCTTAATTTCTCTTTCTTCTGTCTTGTTGTTGGTGTATAGGAATGCCACTGACTTCTGTGCATTGATTTTATATCCTGCCACTTTACTGAATTCCTGTATGAGTTCTAGCAGTTTTGGGGTGGAGTCTTTGGGGTTTTCCACATAAAGTATCATATCATCTGCAAAGAGTGAGAGTTTGACTTCTTCTTTGCCAATTTGGATGCCTTTGATTTCTTTTTGTTGTCTGATTGCTGTGGCTAGGACTTCTAGTACTATGTTAAATAGCAGTGGTGATAGTGGACATCCCTGCCACGTTCCTGACCTTAGGGGGAAAGCTCTCAGTTTTTCCCCATTGAGAATAATATTTGCTGTAGGTTTTTCATAGATGGCTTTTATGATATTGAGGTATGTACCCTCGATCCCTATACTCTGAAGAGTTTTGATCAAGAAAGGATGCTTGTACTTTGTCAAAAGCTTTTTCTGCATCTATTGAGAGGATCATATGATTCTTGTTCTTTCTTTTGTTAATGTATTGTATCACATTGATTGATTTGCGGATGTTGAACCAAACTTGCAGCCCAGGGATAAATCCCACTTGGTCATGGTGAATAATCCTTTTAATGTACTGTTGGATCCTATTGGCTAGTATTTTGGTGAGAATTTTTTGCATCCATGTTCATCAGGGATATTGGTCTGTAATTCTCCTTTTTGATGGGGTCTTTGTCTGGTTTTGGGATCAAGGTAATGCTGGCCTCATAAAATGAGTTTGGAAGTTTTCCTTCCGTTTCTATTTTTTGGAACAGTTTCAGAAGAATAGGCATTAATTCTTCTTGAAATGTTTGGTAGAATTCCCCTGGGAAGCCATCTGGCCCTGGGCTTTGTTTTTTGGGAGATTTTTGATGACTGCTTCAATTTCCTTAGTGGTTATAGGTCTGTTCAGGTTTTCTTTTTCATCCTGGTTCAGTTTGGGTAGTTGATACATCTCTAGGAATGCATCCATTTCTTCCAGGTTATCTAATTTGCTGGCATAGAGTTGCTCATAATATGTTCTTATAATTGTTTGTATTTCTTTGGTGTTGGTTGTGATCTCTCCTCTTTCATTCATGATTTTGTTGATTTGGGTCATTTCTCTTCTCTTTTTGATAAGTCTGGCCAGGGGTTTATCAATCTTGTTAATTCTTTCAAAGAACCAGCTCCTAGTTTTGTTGATCTGTTCTACTGTTCTTTTAGTTTCTATTTCATTGATTTCTGCTCTGATCTTTATTATTTCTCTTCTCCTGCTGGGTTCAGGCTTTATTTGCTGTTCTTTCTCCAGCTCCTTAGGTGTAGGGTTAGGTTGTGTACTTGAGACCTTTCTTGTTTCTTGAGAAAGGCTTGTATTGCTATATACTTTCCTCTTAGGACTGCCTTTGCTGCATCCCAAAGATTTTGAACAGTTGTGTTTTCATTTTCATTGGTTTCCATGTATTTTTTTAATTCTTCTTTAATTTCCTGGTTGACCCATTCATTCTTCAGTAGGATGCTCTTTAGCCTCCATGTATTTGAGTTCTTTCCGACTTTCCTCTTGTGATTGAGTTCTAGTTTCAAAGCATTGTGGTCTGAAAATAGGCAGGGACTGATCCCAATCTTTTGGTACTGGTTGAGACCTGATTTATGACCTAGGATGTGATCTATTCTGGAGAATGTTCCATGGGTACTAGAGAAGAATGTGTATTCCATTGCTTTGGGGTGGAATGTTCTGAATAGGTCTGTGAAGTCCATTTGGTCCAGTGTGTCATTTAAAGTCTTTATTTCCTTGTTGATCTTTTGTTTAGACGATCTGTCCATTTCAGTGAGGGGGATGTTAAAGTCCCCCACTATTATTGTATTGTTGTCGATGTGTTTCTTTGCTTTTGTTATTAATTGCCTTATATAATTGGCTGCTCCCATGTTAGGGGCATAGATATTTACAATTGTTAGATCTTCTTGTTGGATAGAGCCTTTAAGTATGATATAGTGTCCTTCCTCATCTCTTATTACAGTCTTTGGTTTAAAATCTAATTTGTCTGATATAAGGATTGCCACCCCAGCTTTCTTTTGGTGTCCATTAGCATGGTAAATGTTTTTCCACCCCCTCACTTTCAATCTGGGGGTGTCTTTGGTTCTAAAATGAGTCTCTTGCAGACAGCATATCGATGGATCTTGTTTTTTAATCCAGTCTGTTAGCCTGTGTCTTTTGATTGGGGCATTTAGCCCATTTACATTCAGGGTAACTATTGAAAGATAGGAATTTAGTGCCATTGTATTGCCTGTAAGGTGACTGTTACTGTATACTGTCTGTGTTCCTTTCTGGTCTATGTTGTTTTTAGGGTCTCTCTTTGCTTAGAGGACCCCTTTCAAGATTTCCTATAGGGCTGGTTTCGTGTTTGCAAATTCTTTTAGTTTTTGTTTGTCCTGGAAGCTTTTTATCTCTCCTTCAATTTTCAATGACAGCCTAGCTGGATAGAGTATTCTTGGGTGCATATTTTTCTCATTTAGTGCTCTGAATATATCCTGCCAGTCCTTTCTGGCCTGCCAGGTCTCTGTGGATAGGTCTGTTGCCAATCTAATGTTTCTACCCTTGTAGGTTACATAGCTCTTCTCCTGAGCTGCTTTCAGGATTTTCTCTTTGTCTATGAGACTCGTAAGTTTTACTATTAGATGTCGGGGAGTTGACCTATTTTTATTGATTTTGAGAGGGGTTCTCTGTGCTTCCTGGATTTTCATGCCTGTTTCTTTCCCCAAATTAGGGAAGTTCTCTGCTATAATTTGCTCCATTATACCTTCTGGCCCTCTGTCTCTTTCTTCTTCTTCTGGGATCCTAATTATTCTAATGTTGTTTCGTCTTATGGTATCGCTTATCTCTCGAATTCTGCCCTCGTGATCCAGTAGTTGTTTATCTCTCTTTTTCTCAGCTTCTTTATTTTCCATCATTTCATCTTCTATATTACTGATTCTCTCTTCTGCCTCATTTATTCTAGCAGTTAGCGCCCCCATTTTTTATTGCACCTCATTAATAGCCTTTTTGATTTCTACTTGGTTGGATTTTAGCTCTTTTACTTCTCCAGAAAGGGTTTCTCTAATAACTTCCATATTTTTTTCAAGCCCAGCTAGTATCTTTAAAGTGATGATTCTGAACTCTAGATCTGACATCGTACTAATGTCCATATTGAGTAGGTCCCTGGCAGTCGGTACTACCTCTTGTTCTTTTTGTTGAGGTGATTTTTTCCGTCTTGTCATTTTGTGCAGAGGAGAATAGATTAATGAGAGAACAAAATGCTAGCAGAGTAACCACGTCCCCAGAAAATATACTCTAAACAAATCAGAAAAGACCTGAAGCAGTGGGATAAGAAAGGGAAAGAGAAAAAAGAAAAAGAAAAAAAAAGAAAAAGACAAAAACAAACAAAACAAAACAACAACCAAAGAAAAACCAGAATGTGATCAAATATGATCTATATGGTATATAGATCAGTGCCACACACTAGATTTGGGGTGTATTTTGGTCTTTTAGAAGAAAGTGCCTCCCAAAATTTTAAAGAAAGAAAAACTTATATATGTACAAAAATAAGGGTTGATATGATGAAGGGATGGAATATGACTGTAAAAATGGAAATTATAAAAAATTTTATAAAAGGAATTGATAAGAAGTTATTTGAAAAAAGAAAGAAGAGGATTTAAAAAAAGAAAAAAGAAAAAAAAAAGGGAGAGGATGTGATCAGGCAGGGGAATAGAAAACACCATATACTAGAGATTTAGGGTATATTTTAATCTGTTAGAAGAAACTATCTCAAAATTTTAAAGAGAGAACAACTTATATATATAAGCCCAAAATATGGGTAAATACTATGAAGGGATAGAATATGACTCTAAAAATGAAAAATAAAAATGTTGTTTTTTTTTTTTTAAAAAAGGGATTGATATGATGTTGGTTGATAAAGGGAAAAAGAAAAATTCAAAAAGAGATAAAAAGACAAAAAGACAGTTTAAAAAAAATTAACTTTAAAAGACTAAAGAATCATGGTAAAAAAGCCGTGAATTCTATGTGCAGTAGTCCCCAAGCGCTGGAGTTCTGCCGTTCTCATTGATCGGTAAACTTGGTCTTGGCTGGCTGTTCTCACTGCTCTTCTGGGGAGGGGCCTGTTGCCGTGGTTTCCAAATGTCTCTGCCGGAGGCGGAATTGCCCCGCCCTTGCCCCCTCCCGGCTAAGTAATCTGCTCGGGTTTGCTCTCTGGGGCTTTTGTTCCCTGCGAGCTTTCCGTACAGCTTTGGAGGCGGAGAGTGAAAATGGCGGCCTCCCAATCTCTGCCCTGGAGGAGCCGAGAACTCAGGGCCCCGCTCCTCAGTGAGCCCCCAGAGAAAAGCCGCCAGTCACTCCCGTCTCCCCGGTCTGCGGCCGCACTCCGTGCTCACCCGGCCTGTGACCGCGCGTTTCTATCTCTGGCACCCGACCCCGTGTGGAGTCTCCAAACCCAGCAGATCCCTGCGGTGCACTCCTGCGCGGCTCCTCCCGGGGGAGCAAGGTGAGTCTCCCCGGATCTGCCGCTTGTTGGGTCCCTGCTGGAGGCGCAGGGGCCCGACTGTGCCGCGGATCACGGTTTATGGCGACCCCGAGCTGAGAGCCCGCGCCTGGGCTCCGCCTCTGCAGCCGGCTTCCCTGCTCCGTTACCTGAGAGTTCTGCCACACTCAGGCACCCCCGGTCTTTCTGTGACCCCGAGGGTCCTGAGACCACACTGTCCCGGAGGGTTCCACCCCCCCGCTTAGCCACCAGAGTGAAGTCCCTCGGCGGAGCAGACTTTTAAAAGTTCTGATTTTGTGCTCCATAGTTCTATCACTTGCCAGAAGCGACCGATGGAGGCCCCTCCCCCGCCGTCTATCCTCCCGAATATCGCCTTGGATTCACTTCTCCGCACGTCCTACCTTCCAGAAAGTGGTCGCTTTTCTGATGAGAGAGTTGTTGCTCTTCTTTTCTTCGATCTTCTGTTGAGTTTGTGGGTGTTCAGAATGGTTTGATCCCTATCCAGCTGAATTCCTCAGAGGAGATGAAATCCAGGTCTCCTACTCCTCCGCCATCTTGCTCCGCCTCCCCATGCTATTTTTTTTCTTCCTTTCTGCAGTAGCCGTTGTGTCAGATGTATTGAGCCAGGTTACTTTATGCTGGTAAGAAAACAATGGCACTTTGCCATTTTACATTTCACAAGCTGAGTTACTCTTATTCTCTGGTGTACAAGTTTTCCTTCTTAGTTGCAGATAAAAAGCAAAACCCCAGGTCAAACTGTTGGTCCCAGCTTGGGTCATGTGCCTTACGTGGACTAGTTACTGTATTCAGGGGAACAGGATACATTGATTATCCTGGTGTTCCATATAAACAGTATTTGTGGAGGGGAAGGATAGGGAGAGCCTCTGTGATGGACAAACTGATTTTTGTTGTGACACTCTTAAAAGAAAAGGCTAAAAGATACTGAGCAGACCAAACCTGCAAATGTCCACTGTATCAGAGTTCCTATCTGCAAGGGACAGAGACTGACTTTAGCTGGATAAGCTTGAAAGAATTTGTTAAATGAATGTTAGGGAACACATATTTTTTTTTTGTGAAATCTGGGGACCAGGTTGGAAGCTATCCCCCAAATCCTGACATTGGATTGTTTTGAAGAGAAAACTGCTCTCAACACCACTAAATCTTGGAAGTCACAGTTTGCTGGACTGTTATTTCTTCACCAGGAACGTGGCCTTTATGTAACTTATTGCTGCCAGGAGGGAAAGAATGGTCTCTTCTCTCCCCTTTTGCTTCAAAAGCTCCTAAGTCAGTGTCCAGCATGGAAAGGTCACATGGAAGGACTTTCTCCCTCTGTCTGTGAGCCCTAGCATAGTGCCTTACTCAGCGTAGATGTCAGCTTCCAGAGAAGTAAGGAAAAAGCCGGCCTTCCATTACAAAAGCATGCTTCATGTCAGGAGTTACAGAAAGAAAGTTGAGGTCTCAACAAGGTGATAGGTGTCTAATGTTTTCCAAGACAAACTCTGTCACCCCTTTGAATAAATGTCATCTGTGTTCTTTTCAAATAGCTTTTTTGAAGTTTGCCTACATAAAACTCAAAGGTCCATGTCTCCTTCTCTGCTGAGTGTTATAGGTCTTTCACCTACCTGGGTTCACAATGGTTTTCCTTCCCTGCTGACCACAAGGTAATTTTCAGAGAGGGTCTTACTTAAGTTGCACTCATCTATAAAAGAAAGCAGTAATTTTGATGTATTCTGGAACAGGGATGTGGTGGTTGCCCAGCTATTGGCAGGTGAGTAACCTTGTCTTTGCTTTCTACAATGAAGTTCTTAGAAATTTCCTATTTTAAAATTCTGAGTCTCTGGACCTGTTTTCCATAGCAGAGAGTGCATAGTAGGCAATGAGTAAATATTTTTTTGAGTGGATGAATGAGGCAATGTGAAATCCTGGAAAGAGCCCAGGTTTGTGGGACAGATAGACTGAAAGGTTGAATTCTGTTTCGGTTACTTCATAGCTGTGTGACCTTTAACAACTAACTTAATGGCAATGAGCCTCATTTATTCATTGTAAAATGGAGATTAAAAAATGGAGATAGTCCCTACCTTGTAGGTATGTGGCAAGATCAAATGAGATAATGTATATAAAATGACTGGCACATAGTAGGTACTCAATACATGTTATCTATTTTATTATTTATGTTAGAGTGGTAATTCATTAAGTGTTAAATGAATGAAAGAAGAAATAAAAGGATGTCATGAGAAATTCTACTGATGAGTGGAGAGCTTCCTAGTGGGTTCTTGGTGGGATGAGTGTCACAGGAATTAGGATCATTTTATGTGATGGCTTGTGAAGGAGAATAGAAACATTTAAATTCAGGCCCAGAGTCTGCCATCATGTCTTCACATGCTGCCAATTCTCCCTAGGGTATCCTTGCCCTTTTTCAGCAGTGGGATGCACTTCTTCACCTTGATACCTCCATACCTTCTATTGCATTCTAGCTCAGGAGTCACCTCTTCCTTTGAGAAACCTTTTTCGACTCCTCAGATAAGGTTGGGCACTGTGCCATTCCATGTTTACTTTTTTAAAATTTTTAAATTTTTTAAAGATTTTGTTTATTTATTTGACAGAGAGAGACACAGCGAGAGAAAGAACGCAAGCGGGGGAGTGGGAAAGAGAGAAGCAGGCTTCCCGCTGAGCAGGGAGCCCGATGCAGGACCCTGGGATCATGACCTAAGCCAAAGGCAGATGCTTAATGGCCTGAGCCACCCAGGTGCCCCTCCGTGTTTATTTTTGCCACAGCACTTGTCATAGTGCTTAATTAGGTTGTGTCACTAGCATCCAGTGCACTACCTGATTCTTTGAAGTTCAAGGAAGGAATTTTATCCAATATCCAAATTGTACAATTGGATCTGAGGCTTTGAGCAAGTCTAACCTAAGCTCCAGTTTCCTTGGTAGTAAAATGAGGATGAAACCATGACTTTAATGCCTCCCACCAGGATTGTGAGGATCAACTGTGTTTATAGATATAACCTAGCCGGGCCTTAAGGGCCTGCTTGGAATATTCAGAAGACCAAGGTTTGGTTAAGGACCAGGTTTTTGCTTAGCTTATGCAATAGAACTAGCGTTTATTGTGCTGGGTGAGGATTGCAAGCTGACGGGGTTTTAAGTATCTCTGCGGGAAAAGTAAGTTGGAGAAACTGGGGCAATTGTCCAGGAGAGAGACTAGAGATTTGGAGAGAATTCTACAGATATTCCTTCTGTCTATCCATGAGTCCATCAGTAGTAGTTATATTACTCAACAGTGCTTTTGGAGTTGAGTTTCCAACGTTTTGTTTGAGGGGGCCGGGTAAGGTAGGGTATGGAGAGCAGGCAGAATCCCTGATCATTCTTACTGCCCTCAGGATGGCCATGGGCCACATGAAGCGCTGGCCCATCAAGGTATAGGCAGTTTGATTTAAAAATGTAAAAGTGGTTTGTGTTGAAACTGTTCAATAGGTGGGTTATAAAGTGGATCCATATACTGTCACTTCTGTTTTAGAAACTGGACTACCCTTTTAGACCATCCAGAAAATGACCAAATGTCTTCTTGGATCAATCCTTTTGTTCCTTTTCCATTTCTCATTGCTTTGTACCAGGCAAATTTGTAAATGAGTCTAAGTTTATTTTAAGCGTTCAGATTCTTCCAGTTCTGTTTTCTTCATACTGCCCTCTGCTCCAATTTAGTGCTTCAGTATTAAGCTAATCTTTACTCACCTTTATGGCTCATAGGCTAGTCTTAGGAATTATATCAGCTGTTTAGATATTTATATGAACTTAGATCATGAATGCTTGCATTTTAATCATGCTAATCCTTGAATTAGGGAACAAAAGGCATTATTTCCCATTAACAGGGTTTCAGAAACCGCCTACTGAAAGTAGAGGAAAATTTTCAAGCATTGATGACAGATAATAGAAATAGGTAGTTACCATGCTTACATGGGAAGGTCATTTATACCTGGAGTTGTACAGTTCTAGTCCACTGCATCTTTTAATAGGGCATAGAGGACTTAGGTATCACTGTTGCTTCCTTTTCTTATTAAAAATAAAGTTGAGAGGGGCGCCTGGGTGGCTCAGTTGGTTAAGCGACTGCCTTCGGCTCAGGTCATGATCCTGGAGTCCCTGGATTGAGTCCCGCATGGGGCTCCCTGCTCAGCAGGGAGTCTGCTTCTCCCTCTGACCTTCCTCCTTCTCATGCTCTCTGTCTCTCATTCTCTCTCTCTCAAATAAATAAATAAAATCTTAAAAAAAAAAGTTGAGAGAATTATAAGAGCAATTGTACGACACTTGTTCAGCAGTGGGATGCACTGCAGTCTTTTTTTTTTTTTTTTTTTTAGATTTTATTTATTTATTTCACAGAGAGTGAGAGTGCACAAGCAGTCGCTACCTGAGTGGCAGACACAGGGAGTGGCAGGCAGAGGGAGAGGAGGACAGAGGGAGAGGGAGAAGCAGGCTCCCCGCTGAGCAGAGCGCCCGATGTGGGGCTTGGTCCTGAGCAGAAGGCAGTCGCTTAACCAACCGAGCCACCCAGGTGCCCCTGCATCCTTTTGTTTTTAAACTTATAAATCAGCAAACCAAATCTCCAGAGGCTAAATATTAAATGTCTAAGACATCCAAATGAAATCCACTGATATAAATATGAGCCTATTGAAGTGATGAGTTTCTCATAGGCAGAGCAAATATATAAATGGTTCAGATACAGTATCAACTGAAGCAAGCAAAACTTTATTGCCCTCTATCCACCACCACTCTGCTTTACTCTTTGGCACCAAGTAGGGCTGAAAATTCACAGGCAAGGGAGGAACTCCATAACTGGGAAACTTCCAAAATTCCTTATGTCAAATTTCAACGTTAGTGAATTTTGAAAATGATAGTATATGACCATGGATTTCAGTGGTAGCAGGTGACAGGTGGTTACTTTCTGTTTTGGGATTATCCATAGTATACACAAAGCTTTGGGAAAGCAGATGTTTTAGCTCAATCTGAAGAAGAAATTCCTAATAGAGTGGTTCAAAGAAGGAATACATCACTTCCCCAAGTCATGAGTTCCTATTATGGTAGTAATTTCATCACTGACTGGCTCAGTGAACTGCGTGGGGATGTAGAAGACGGGTTTCAAGCATTGAAGAGGGGTGGGCTAGGTGTACTGGCATTCTGTCTTATGCTGAGGTAAAGTTTTAAGGTCAGCAGTTACAACTACCCTTGACAATCTGTCATGCAGGTACTATTATGGAGAGCGCAAACTCTGTCAGTAGGTTAAATGCTCTCATTATTTGTCTTCTAGCCTTGGAGATGATTGCTGTTTCTTTAGTTGGGCACTGAATTGAGTAATTAGTGAGTGCCATTATAGAAAGTGATATACTATCAAACACTACAACTAGAACGTCACTCTGTAGGGCAAGGTACTCATGTGATGAGAGTTCTAGTAAGTTCCAGAGTTCCTGAGGAACTCCAGAGGGGCCAGAATTAGGGAAGGTGAGTGATAAAGAAACATGAGATTTCTCCTCTCTTACCTTAGGTCTTTCTCCCACACCAGTTATAGGTTCAGCTAAGTTCAATGGTGGGTTAATGGTCTATGCTATTTAATTGTTAAAAATTTTTTTCTCTTTCCTTCTCTCTTTTTGAACTTATACCATGCAGAGTTGAATTTGGGTAAATAAATGCACAGTTTATCTGATTCTTGCATAAGAGTCCTTCTAAACATGAGACTTTGTGTTTTCTACTCAATGAATTTCTAGAGACCTAGTTTAAGTGTTAACCTTTTAGCCCAGAGTTGGCAAACTATTGCCCAGGCCACAGACAAAATTCAGCTGTCACTTGTTTTTGTAAATAAAGATTTATTGGAACACAGCCATGCCCATTTTTTTTATACATTGTGACTGCTTTCAAGCTACAATGGAAGAGTTAAATAGTTAAAATAACAAGTGTATGGCCCACAAAGGCTAAAATATTTACCATTTTGCCCTTTACAGGAAAGTTTGCTCACCCCTGATCTAGCATTTTAAAAAATTTTCTTGTGGATAAGGAAACATGCATATACTTATGTACTTGCACGTGAAATGGCTTTCTGTAAGGCAGGAGTTTTCTATGATTCTGGGAAATAGCTCACCAGCCCAAGAACTCTGACCCAGAATATTATTAGTGCTTGTTTTTCCACCCACTAAACTGAAACAAAGAACTTCTATAAAAATAATCCATGAAACACTGCTTATCACTATATCAAACTTGTCAATAAAAATCAATCCCCATCTCTTGGGTGAGAAATTCTGCAAATGATTATGGCTTACGAGAAAGATATTTATCTCATCTCTTGTCTCAACAGCTTTTCTGTGCCTGATTAGCTTGGGTGGAATTTAATTCTGCATTTGAAGATTTCAGATTAGATTAAAAGAAATGTTTATTCAGAGGAGTGGGTAGGAGCTATGCCTATGTGTGGAAATGCTGATATTAAACCTTGTGATTAAACTTAGCTAAAAAATGCTTTATTTTTTTTAATGTGCCAAGGGAGGCTTATATTTCATCCGACCTCAATTTCCCTGAATAGAGCTGAGTGAGATTTCCTAGCATAGTGCAGAGCTGCTTATCTTGAGGTGGAAAAAAAAGTGTCATTAACTGATTCCTGCTGAGGCATCATATTTAGAAGGCCTAATGGTTAGCTGGCTAACTTAAGATCAGGGAAGGGGAAATTATTGCTTATTATAGGACTATTTCCACCTCTGATTTGGGTCCTTATTTGATGTGATCATTTTGCTGGCTTAGGAACATAGTAAAAGGGGATAGTGGTGCTAGTTCTTTTTATCTCCATCCTAAATCACAACTGTTATAGGAAGCATCTGCTTCCACACAGCAATGAGTTAGTCATTATATGTGGCCATAGTTTATTTCCTAAAATAATATTTTTAAATACAAATATTTATTTTATTTTATTTTATTGTTATGTTAATCACCATACAGTACATCATTAGTTTTTGATGTAGTGTTCCATGATTCATTGTTTGCATATAACACCCAGTGCTCCTTTCAGTATGTGCCCTCTTTAATACCCATCACCAGGCTAACCCATCCACCCATCCCGCTCCTCTCTAGAACCCTCAGTTTGTTTCTCGGAGTCCATAGGCTCTCATGGTTCGTCTCCCCCTCCGATTTCCCCCCTTCATTTTTCCCTTCCTACTATCTTCTCTCTCTCTCTCTCTCTTTTTTTTTTTTTTAACATATAATGTATTATTTGTTTCGGAGGTACAGGTATGATTCAACAGTCTTACACAATTCACAGCGCTCACCATAGCACATACCCTCCCCAATGTCTATCACCCAGCCACCCCATCCCTCCCACCCCTCACCACTCCAGCAACCCTCAGTTTGTTTCCTGAGATTAAGAATTCCTCATATCAGTGAGATCATATGATACTAAAATATTTTTTTTTTAAATTTTATTTATTTATTCAACAGAGAGAGAGATAGCGAGAGCAGGAACACAAGCAGGGGGAGTGGGAGAGGGAGAAGCAGGCTCCTGCCAAGCAGGGAGCCTGATGTGGGGCTCGATCCCAGGACCCCAGGATCATGACCTGAGCCACCCAGGTGCCCTTTCCTAAAATAATTTTAGTGAAGGCGTGGCATGTTGCTTTTGTTATTTTCACAAAGGCTAGAAAAAGTCTGTAAATTCTGTTAACAAACAACTTTTTAGATAAGGCATTTATTGGGGCGCCTGGGTGGCTCAGTCGTTAAGCATCTGCCTTCGGCTCAGGTCATGATCCCGGGGTCCTGTGATCGAGCCCCACATCGGGCTCCCTGCTTGGCAGGAAGCCTGCTTCTCCCTCTCCCACTCCCCCAGCTTGTGTTCCTGCTCTCGCTCTCTCTCTGTCAAATAATAAAATCTTTAAAAAAAAAGATAAGGCATTTATTATCTCCACTCTAGGACTAATCAACTCCTAGCTGAATTAAGAAACTCCCATTCCCTAGGTCTTGGGTTATTCACCTGTAATATGAGAGAGTAGATAGATGGTTGATGTGGGTCTTGATTTCTGATCTTCCAAGAGTCGGTGCTATCCATAACTACCAACTTCGCTCTTCTGATTTTTCATATGCTGACAGTGTTAATTACATGTAGAAGATTGGCGTATGGTACAGACTTCTCCATTTAACTTTTCCCTCCCCAGTCTCTACTGGAGGCACCATCACTCTCCATCTTTCCTTAGAGTGTAGCTTCCCATCTCCATTTTTCCTTCGCCTCTTTCTTAGTCTCTGAGAGCTCCCTCCTTTTTGCTCCTTCCTCCATCATCACATTATCTCTTTATTTCTGCATGTTTTCACCGCTGCCCTCCTTCCTGCCTTATTTCTTTCCCCTCTTTCATCCTCCCCCCTTTTCTGCAGGTTTGTTTTGAAATCCCCCCTGGAGCACACTTGTGAATCTGCTTTCTCTCACAGTGCTGAGGTCCTCAGGTGAAATGCCTTTGCTGGAGGTGTTAGGCAGAATGCTAAGTGTTCTAAGGACCTGTGAAGGTCAAGTACCTGTCTGCCAGAATAAATGGAGCTTCACAGTGAGACCAAGTTGACACAATGGGAAGACCCAGTGGATTTTCCTTCTCTGTTAGCCCATGGTGAAATCAATCATAATATGCCTCCTTGAAAATTGAACTCAGGGAATTGTAATCAGTGAGGTTCTTTGTAACTGTGCTTGAAGGAGTAGGAGGGGGAAAACTGAGAGGTAAATGGGCCAGGCAGCCTTTTAAGAAAAGTATCTTAAAATATTTTTCCATTGATGATTCATGCTTGTCCTCTGTCCTCATTGTCTTGTGTACAGAACCACTAGAAACAATTCGTCATGAAACTCAAAGCCCTCAAAACTCCTCACTTGGGATTTAAATATGTGTCCCATCCATTTTTGATATAGTCATGAAGCAGGCATAGAAGACTTGTGACCATGAACTTGATATCTTTCATGAATTAACCCTGCATTATGTACAGAGTATAATCTAGTAGTAATATATATGTAGATTAGAAAGGCACTGTAATTGCTTATAGCTGAAGGTAGGTCATATAGAAGAGGAAGCAGATTTGTTCTGTTCTGAACTTGAGTGGTTGGGTGCAAATTGCAGGAAGGCAAAATTTGGCAGAGTATAAGGAAAGAATTTCTAACAAGCAAATCTTCTTTAGGTAACAGGTCTCTGTGTTTCCAGTTCAAGAGAAGCTGGAAGGAAGACAGTTTGCAAGGGATTTATTCACTCAACAAATATTTACTTAGTATCTACTCAAAGTCAAGCACTTTTCTCAGTTCAGGGACCAGCAATGAACAGAGATAACTGGAGGCCTGAGGTATCACATGTGTGACTTTAAGATCCCTCATGCCTTGAGAATAATTCTGGGTTGTTTTTTTTTTAAGCTTTCAGGAATGGAGATTTTAATTAACTAAAAATAAAAGAAACCATCACATATGAACTATCATTTTTTCTAGAATTAGAATGAAGTAAAACTTACTTATAACTGAAATTATACTAAACACAATGGACAAATGAATTAGTCTCTGTAGATATTACATGTCATAGGGTCATCATTCTGAATATCAGTTACAAGTCCCAGAAGAAAGCTGGTCATTTGTGCTCGACTTAGATGATGAACAAATAGACATTCACTTTTTATTAGATTTTTTAAAGGCTAGTGTTGAAATGCATTTGTATTCCTAATGATAAGACCTATAGAGGAAACTGAGAAGAAGGGGAAATTTATCTCTGGTCCTGTTCTTCCATTTTTGCCTTCCTCTCCCAGTTCCAGAATCTTCTTTTATTTGCTTCAAAGATACTGGTATTTTCAGGGCCCAAGGCTCCCATGCTTCACTATATCTCATATCTTCCTTCACCCTTCCAAAAGTAGATCTTTCCAAATCATACATTTTTATCACTTCTCCTCTCATCTTTCAAGTAATATTCTTTCTTTGATCCTACTTCCCAAACTGTTACCATAACAATAAGAACATGACCACATTGAGGAATCCACATTGTCTGGTGCAATGCTTCTTAAACATACACATTATATACGTGTATACTCACCTTTGTGGCTCTTATTAGGATGTCAGTTAAGCTTCACCAAGTCTGGCTTGGGGCTTGAAATTATGCATTTCCAACAAGCTCCCAAATGCTGCTGCGCCTCTACTGTCAATCAAAAGATGAGTAGCAAGAATTTCATGGATTTGGAATTAGGAACTTCTCACTTAATGTTATGACCTTGGGAAAGTTACCTGCCTCCCTGGGCCTGGTTATCTCTTATTTAAGAATGGGGATAAATCTATCCCCTTTTCTCTGCATACTCTTTAGTCTAAGTTCAACTACAGTTCATACACAGATAACTATTTCCTATTTCACAGAGGGGCCTTGTGAATGCCATTTGGTCACATTTTAGGTCAAAGTAATATATACTGCAATATTCTCATTGGGATGCATTGGAATATCAAGAGTGAACTCTTTGTTTAGACATAATCACTACTGTACTGGATCAAATCCCACCATCTGACCTTCTCATTATGTTCCCTTAGGAAAAAACAGAACTTGCTTCCTGTGAGGTACACTTGACATTCTTATAGTCAGGATCACCTGGGAAAAGTTATTGCCATGGAATCCAACTTATCCCTGGCACACTTTCGGAACAAATTTGAGCCAACTTTTCTGCACGGGTCTGTTCTTGAATCTGGCACTTAGCAGCTCTCTAAATTTAGTGGGCATTTTCTACTTTAATGAATATCTAACTGTGTAAATATAGATGTTGTTTGGTCAGCACTTTCCCTAGCAGTATTTTCCAGAGACAATTTGCCTGCAATAAACTCCTGAGGCAAACATGCTTCCCCTCTACCAGCCTTGCACAAACAGCTGATTTAGGCTTGGGGACATAAATAACCTCTACAGACAGACGCTTACCTCCAGAGAGTCCCAAACTTTGTCAGGGCAATCTTTGTCTTAAAAGTGACTGCCTTTCACATTTCTATTGGATGAATCTCTGGATTTCTCTTAGGCCTTGATATTGGTAGGCATGGCCCTTCTTCAGGATTGTTTATCTTTTTAGGGCTAGAAGTTCTTTGAGATGAGCTCTAGTGGTTCTTAACCTGGAGTTCATGATGGCTTTGGGGGTACTTAATTTACAAACCCCCTCAAAATATACGTATACTTTGGAGAGTATGGAGGCTATGAAGGGGAGAGGCTCAGAGCATTCATCAGATTCTGAAGGAGTCTATAATTGAAAAAAATGGAAAAACCTCTGATTTGTTTATGTCCTCTCATTCCCAAAGCATCTCTTTTTCTTTTCTTTTCTTTTCTTTTTTTTTTTAAAGATTTTATTTATTTATTTGAGAGAGAATGAGAGAGAGAGAACACATGAGAGGGGATAGGGTCAGAGGACGAAGCAGACTCCCTGCCGAGCAGGGAGCCCGATGCGGGACTCGATCCAGGGACTCTAGGATCATGACCTGAGCCGAAGGCAGTCGCTTAACCAACTGAGCCACCCAGGCGCCCGCATCTCTTTTTCAAACACATAAAATAACGATTAGCCTTTACCTGTATTTTATAGTTCTTAAACAAGCAACAAATTTATTATGTTAGGTACTGTGGAGTGTGCAAAGAGATGCAATGAGCAATCACTGCTATTTTATATCTTATTAATTGATCAAGTAATTGAGGATTAAAAATTACATGGCATCCCTTATTTAGACTGGGGATACAGAGATAAAGGACACTATTTCTGCTTTTAGCAAAACTTCAGTGTAGATGAAGACTCGTGACCATACAGCCGTTTGTGGTAAACATCAGTGTAGCGCATGCCCCCCTTTACCCTCCCCCTTCCCAGAGGAATTGTAGGACACATGTAGAACTGCCAGAGGTACATGGATTCAGCTCTGTGAATTGGGAAACCTAAGGGACGATTCTGTATATTCTGCAACAGTACAAAACCACATGTTTCTCATCAAAATAAAAACAGACTAACTCTTCCTTGGGAAAGTTTGGGGAGGAGTTAGCAATATCCCAGGATTAGAGGAAACAGCCACATTCATCAAAATAGTTTCCAAATCTGCCTATATAGTAGAATACCCTGGAGAGATTTTTGTTTTTTTAATGCATATCAAAGTAATTCATGACACAGTTACAGATATCAAATAGTAGACAAGGATTGTGAGAAGAAATGGTAGCTCCTGCTCCAACACTTTTCACTCCCAGGTCTTGCTCGAGCAGCTTTTAAAAATTTATGGTTCCTAGGAATCCACCCAGATATCCTAACTATTTGGATGAGTGGGAGAGATCCCAAACTGTTATTTTGTGCTGGGGCAGCACAGTTCCAAAGGTTTCCTATGGACTAGTCCAGGTTGGCTGAGTAGAATCACTTGGGTTGCGACCTTTCCACTCACCCAAATAGTTTAGGCCTTCAATGCCTGTGATTAAAGTGCCAGATAAGTGCTATAGATGTGTTCTAAGGAAGGAGAGATCACTTCAGCAGCCACCATTAGTGTCAGCTTCCTGACTGAAGTGGCATTTAAATGACCCTGGATGAATAGGTTGATTTTGAGTCATACCCTGCTCTTCCTGTACTGGGAGAATGTTTTAAAGATCTTCTGAACATTCTGGAAATTGTGGGTTTCAGTTTCCTCTCTCTCAGCCATTCCAAAAGACCTTCTGTTTACTCACATGCCTAACTCTAATATGGACCACACTTATTGATGGTTATCTCCAGATGAGGGGGAAAATGAGATAAAAGGTCAGAGGAGTACTCTCACTGCTGCATTTCCTTGAAACTAGTATACATTGCCTTGCAAAATGCTGTGGCGGAAAATATAGTGAACCAAAATGAAAATATGCTTGTGACTAACTTGACCTATTCTCATAACAGTCTCTAAATACTAATCTCATTATGTGCTTCGAATACCATACATGAAGACGGATGCTTTTAAAAGTCGTCAAGTGAATGTATTAAAACAGTCTTTTATTGACTTATTGGGTGAAAAAACCAAGAAATGCAAGCTTTTTCTCTTTTCTAGGGATTTTAATTTTTCCTCTTCCCTCTTCCTATTCCCATTATGTTTCTTTGACTTTAATCTTTACAGAACTACTAATAGTCTCTGTTCCTTGTAAGCTTAATGATTGTCAACAAAATTAAAATGTATTTGTTTTTAATTTTGGTTGGTTTTTCTCTTTTTATGAGTATCCCTCTCCTTTGGGAGCAAGCTATATATACTATTCTCTGCTGAAGGGACAGTAAAAGTAAATATTATATTAATGAAAATATAATTTGAAATCCTTGGGAGAAATGTGCTACATAAAGTAGTGTCACATTTTTTCAAAGAAGGGCAGAGTTAGGTATAGCCAAGGAGTGGCATAAAAAGTTACATAGGAGTATAGGAATAGAAAAGTAGGAAATAGTTTATAAACTGCAGGAGAAAGAAATATGTTTCCTCTTTATTTAAGTAGGAGAGAAAGTAAAGAATGGATGATTTCAGAGTGCACTGATTTTTCACACTTGACAAAATGCTAAACTTTGCTTTGAAAACCAAAATAGACAAATGATAGCATTCTAGGTTGGGATAGCAGGGAGTTACATAAGAACAGAGTAAGAGGCAGTTTTCTGAATCCTTTTAAAAAGGATCAAAGAAATTGTGGCTGGGAGAAAAGAGAGAAACCCCAGGGAAGGCTTGCAGATACATCTGATGTGAAAATAAGAGCCCCATTTTACTACATTCAAGTCAGTGTCTAGAATTTTGGAGAAGCAGTCAGGTGTTATTCTCAAAGGGGAAAGCCATGCCGGGGTATCCTATGGAAAATTGAGTCAACTGCCATGGATATTAGGATAAATTCCAGTTCAAGGTCCAAGATCAGCATTAGAATTAGGATGTAGAGCCAAGAGTTTTGAGTTGGGGGAAATAGTGGTCTAGTAAAAGCTGAGAGAAATGAGTTAAGAGATTTCAGAAATGCCCTAGGATATTTATGGCTCACTTATCTTGGGTTTGGCAATGGATGTGTGGTCTTTTGGAGTGAGTGGCTAAGAGGCAGAACAGTTCTTGTCATTGAAGTACACATGCCAAGTGCACATCTTCAAAGAGCCCAAGTAAACTGTGTAGTCTGTCTATATATGGTAGGCTGGAGTCATTGCAGAACTGGTCCATACAATTTTTTTAGGAAAAGATGGAGACCTTGGAGGTTTAAAGAGGGAACATATTACTTGTCACCATAACTTCTATGTCTAGAAATTATTAAAGCCAGTTGTACAATTAGACTAACTGTACAAGTGTTTATCAAATGCTAGACCTGTTTCCTTGAGGAAAATAACACTAAAACCAGTTGTGTGCTGGTAAATGAATAGCAACTGCCTCTCCAAAAAAGTGCATATACACATGTACACAAGTTTATTATACATTTTATTGGCATAAAGATATGTAGCATCCAATTTATATTTAATAATAAAATATACAATACTCTTTATTATAAATTCTATATAATTGATTCTTGCAGAATGCTGTCATTGATTTTCTTTCAAATTCTTGTATCCATAGCCAAGCTGTGGTTGCATTTGATGAATGAGTATAGTTCTGACATGAATGTTGGTTGATATTTTCATTTACAATAATGAGTGATATGAAAACCAAACAGTGAGGACATGTGCTGGAAATTTACTCCTTTCTCAATGATGTCAGTGATTTCTTAATTGGTAATTTTCAAATACTGGCAGGGTATTTCCTAAACTTCTTGTGCTATTCACAATGTAATGCCATAGACACAATAAACTTTTATGTTTAATCTATATTATTATTAGTTTCACTATCAAGAAAACAATAAATTAAGCCCAGATTTTTAGCATTTGCTGATTTCTGTGGTATAAATACTCTTGCTCTGGTCAACTTCAATGCACCAGTGTGAGTCACTGAACATGGGAAGACTTGTTCATTACCACACCAGTATATAATAAATCTAGTATACATATAAAATACATGTAAATAGACTCAAGAGCATTAAATCACCCAGCTACATATTTGAGGGTTCCTACAACCATGCTCATTTGATAATTCACTGGAACAACTCACAGAATAAATGAAAGTGCTGTACTTATTGATTGCACTTATATTGTAGGACAGGATGCAAATTAGAAACACTCAAAGGAAGAGATGCATAAGGTGAAGTCTGGGAGGGGTCCAAACATGAGGCTTCTGGTTATCTTTTCCTTGTGGAGTTCTTGATAGCATTATCTCCTGCCAGCTATGATATGTGAAACCCTCAAAATTCCCAAACTGGGAAGCTCACCTGAGCCTTTGGTGTCCAGAGATTTTGTTAGGGCTCTTACCACATACTGTCCACATGGCTGAACTTCCGTCTTCACCCCTCCTGGAGATTTAGGCTACACCTTTAGTCTTTATTTCCTTTGGAGGTTGGAACTGAAATGGCATATCCCAAAGCTCCTATCCTAAATCACAGCGTTAGGCTGTCCAATGGTTAAAGCCCCAGGAAACAGATATACTCCCATCAGGCAGGGCATTTCAAGGACCGAGAGATCATCTTCCACTAGCTGGGGGCAAAGACCAGACCAGACAACCTCTTTATGGATAAAGTTAATTTTTTATTGTATCGATTTTATTTTTTAAGATTTTATTTATTTATTTGACAGAGACACAGCGAGAGAGGGACCACAAGCAGGGGGAGTGAGAGAGGGAGAAGCAGGCTTCCCACTGAGCAGGGAGCCTGATGTGGGGCTCGATCCCAGGACCCTGGGATCATGACCAGAGCCGAAAGCAGATGCTTAACAACTGAGCCACCCAGGTACCCCATACTGTATAGATTTTGATTAGGGATTATGTTGAAACTGTTGATCAGGGACAGGGAAAAGATGGCGGAGGAGTAGGAGGCCCTATTCCAACCGTTCCCTGGAATTGAGCTGGATATCTACCAGACCACTCTGAATACCCATGAAATCAGCCTGAGATATAAGAAGATAGATCTGGATCTCTACAAACAGAATATTGGTTGGTTTTGAGGTATGAAGCGGGGAGCCTATATTCCATTGGCAGATATCGGAGGATAAACAGAAGGGGGAGGGAGCCAAGCCATTGGGATCCTACACCACCGGTGAGTGGTAGCCTCCCACGCTGGGGACGGGGCACAGACTCGCAGACCGGTAACGACGGGGAAAGGACTTTAGGGCAGCCCCCTGGTTGGAAACCCGGAGCAGTAGGGCTGTGGGGGTGCTGGCAGTTTTAGAAGCACAAAGGGCAGGGACGTGCCCCAACCTGGAGGTGAGGACTGGGAGAACTGCTGAGGGGCGCACAATCCAGGACCCTGCAGTTTATAGCAGCACAGACAAAAACGGAGATAGTGTGGCCTGAAGAGCTCACTGAAGAACACACTGATCTCTGTGCTCTGAGGCAGAGGGTTGGAAATGGTCTCTTCTGCTCTGACTCTCAGAAGAGACATGGAAAGTCGCCAGGAAAAGCCACCAGAGAACAAAAGCCCCCCGAAACCGGTTTTCACCAAGCCCCCCGCCCCCCCACAGGGGGCAGGGCAACTCTGCCCAAACAGGTTTGCTTGAGTAATAGCACGGCAGGTCCCTTCCCCGCAAGACAGGCTGGGAAAACAAGAGGCCAGCAACCCTAAGGTCCCTATAAGACAGGTGCATCTTGCTTGGTTTGTGGTCAATAATTTGGACTCTATACATTCCCTCAACCACCCCTCAACAGAATGACTAGGAGGAGGAACCCCCAAAATAGGAAAGACTCAGAGACTATGATTTACACCACACATTTACAAATGGATGCAGATATAACCAAGATGTTGGAGATGGAATTCAGGGTAGCAATTGTGAAGACAATAGCTAGAATGGAGAAATCGATGAATAACAACATAGAGTCTCTAAGGGCAGAAATGAAAGCTGAATTGGCAGAACTTAAAAATGCTATCAGTGAGATCCAATCTAATCTAGGTAATCTAACAGCTAGGGTAAGTGAGGCAGAAGAATGAATTAGTGATCTAGAAGACCAATTAATAGACAAGAAGGGAAAAGAGGAGGCCAGGGAAAAACAACTCAAAATCCATGAAAATAGAGAAATAAGTGACACCATGAAATGTTACAATGTCAGAATTATTGGGATCCCTGAGGGGGTAGAGAGAGAGGACTAGAAGGTAAGATATATTTGAGCAAATCATAGCTGAGAACTTCCCTAATCTGGGGAATGAAACAAAAATTCGTGTCCTAGAGCCAGAGAGGACCCCTCCCAAGATCAAGGAAAACAGGCCAACACCTCGGCATGTAATAGTAAAACTTGCAAATCTTAGAACCAAGGAAACCATCTTAAGGGCAGTTAGGGGGAAGAGATTCCTTACGTACAGAGGGAGGAACATCAGAATAACGTCAGACCTATCCACAGACACCTGGCAAGCCAAAAAGGCCTGGCAAGACATATTCAGGGTACTAAACAAGAAGAACATGCAGCCAAGAATACTTTATCTGGCAAGGCTGTCATTTAGAATGGATGGAGAGATACAGAGCTTCCAAGACTGGCAGGAACTGAAAGAATATGTGACCACTAAGCCGGCTGTGCAAGAAATATTAAGGGGGGTCCTATAAAAGGAGAAAGACCCCAAGAGTGATATAGATCAGAAATTTACAGGGACAATCTATAAAAACAAGGTCTTCAGAGGCAACATGATGACAATAAATTCATATCTTTCAATAATCACTCTCAATATGAATGGCCTAAATACTCCCATAAAACGGCACAGGGCAGCAGATTGGATAAAAAGACAGGACCTATCCATATGCTGTCTACAAGAGACTCATTTTGAACCTAAAGATACATCCAGACTGAAAGTGAAGGGATGGAGATCCATATTCCATGCCAACGGACCTCAAAAGAAAGCTGGGGTAGTAATTCTTATATCAGACAAATTAGATTTTAAGCTAAATACTCTAGTTAGAGACACAGAAGGACATTATATCATTCTTAAAGGGCCTATCCAACAAGAAGATCTAACAATTGTAAATATCTATGCCCCCAACATGGGAGCAGCCATCTACATAAGCCAACTGTTAACCAAAATAAAGAGTAATATTGATAACAATACGTTAATTGTAGGAGACCTCAATACTCCACTCTCAGCAATGGACAAATCATCTAAGCAGAAAATCAACAAAGAAACAAGAGCTTTGAATGACACCCTGGATCAGATGGATGGCATAGATATATACAGAACATTCCACCCTAAAACACCAGAATACTCATTCTTCTTGAGTGCACATGGAACTTTCTCCAGAATAGACCACATACTGGGTCACAAATCAGGTCTCAACTGATACCAAAAGACTGAGATTATTTCCTGCATATTCTCAGACCATAATGCTTTAAAACTGGAACTCAATCACAAGAAAAAAATTGGCAGAAATTCGAACAATTGGAAGCTAAAGACCACTCTGCTCAAGAATGTTTGGGTCAACCAGGAAATCAAAGAAGAACTTAAACAATTCATGGAAACCAATGAGAACGAAATCACATCAGTCCAAAACCGATGGGATACTGCAAAGGTGGTCCTGAGAGGGAAATACATAGCCATCCAAGCCTCACTCAAAAAAATAGAAAAATCCCGAATTCACCAACTAACTCTACACCTTAAAGAACTAGAGAAAAAGCAACAAATGATGCCTAAGCCACACATTAGAAGAGAAATAATTAAGATTAGAGCAGAGATCAATGAATTAGAAAGCAGAAACACAGCAGATCAGATCAACAAAACAAGAAGCTGGTTCTTTGAAAGAATTAATAAGATTGATAAGCCACTGGCCAGACTTATCCAAAAGAAGAGAGAAAGGACCCAAATTAATAAAATTATGAATGAAAGGGGAGAACTCTTGACTAACAGCAAGGAAATAGAAACAATTATTAGAAATTATTATTAACAACTGTATGCCAATAAACTGAGCAATCTGGATGAAATGGATGCCTTCCTGGAAACCTATAAGCTGCCAAGACTGAAACAGGAAGAAATTGACAACCTGAATAGGCTAATAACCAGTAACGAGATTGAAGCAGTGATCAAAAACCTCCCAAAAAACAAAAGTCCAGGGCCTGATGGATTCTCTGGAGAATTTTACCAAACATTCAAAGAAGAAATAATACCTGTTCTACTGAAGCTGTTTCAAAAAATAGAAACAGAAGGAAAACTTCCAGACTCATTCTATGAGGCCAGCATTACCTTAATCCCCAAATCAGGCAAAGACCCCATCAAAAAGGAGAATTTCAGACTGATATCCCTGATGATTATGGATTTCAAAATCCTCAACAAAAACCTAGCTAATAGGATCCAACAATACATTAAAAGGATTGTCCACCATGACCAAGTGGCTTTTATCCCTGAGATAAAAGGGTGGTTCAACATTCGCAAATCAATCAATGTGATAGAACACTTTAGTAAGAGGAGAGAGAAGAACCATATGGTCCTCTCAATTGATACAGAAAAAGCATTTGATAAAATACAGCATCCTTTCCTGATTAAAACTCTTCAGAGTATAGGGATAGAGGGAACATTCCTCAAGTTCATAAAATCTGTCTATGAAGAACCCACAGCAAATATCATCCTCAATGAGGGAAGGCTGAGAGCCTTTCCCTTAAGATCAGGAACACATCAAGGATGCCCACTCTCGCCACTATTGTTCAACATAGTACTAGAAGTCCTAGCAACAGCAATCAGACAACAAAAAGAAATAAAAAGTATTCAATTTGGCAAAGAAGAAGTCAAACTCTCTCTTTTCACAGACGACATGATACTTTATGTGGAAAATCCAAAGACTCCACCCCCAAATTATTAGAACTCATCCAGCAATTCAGTAATGTGGCAGGATACAAAATCAATGCACAGAAATCAGTTGCTTTCTTATACACTAACAATGCAACTGTAGAAAGAGAAATTAGAGAAATGATTCCATTCACAATAGCACCAAAAACCATAAAATACCTCAGAATAAATGTAACCAAAGAGGTAAAGCATCTATACTCTAGGAACTACAGAACACTCATGAAAGAAATTGAAGAAGACACAAAAAGATGGAAAAATATTCCATGCTCATGGATCAGAAGAATAAACATTGTTAAAATGTCTATGCTACCCAGAGCAATCTATACCTTCAATGCCATCCCGATCAAAATTCCAATGACAGTTTTCAAAGTGCTGGAACAAACAATCCTAAAATTTGTATGGAATCAGAAAAGACCCCGAATCGCCAAGGAAATGTTGAAAAAGAAAAACAAAGCTGGGGGCATCACATTGCCCAGTTTCAAGCTATATTACAAAGCAGTGATCACCAAGATAGCATGGTACTGGCACAAAAACAGACATATAGACCAATGGAACAGAATAGAGAACCCAGATATGGACCCTCAACTCTATGGTCAAATAATCTTCAACAAAGCAGGAAAAAATATGCAGTGGAAAAAAGACAGTCTCTTCAATAAATGGTGCTGGGAAAATTGGACAGCCACATGCAGAAAAATGAACCTCAACCATTCTCCAACATCATACACAAAGATAAACTCAACATGGATGAAAGACCTCATTGTGAGACAGGAACCTATCAAAATCCTAGAGGAGAACATAGGCAATAACCTCTTTGACATCGGCCACAGCAACTTCTTTCAAGATACATCTCCAAAGGCTAGTGAAACAAAAGCAAAAATGAACTTTTGGGACTTCATCAAGATAAAAAGCTTCTGCACAGCACAGGAAACAGTAAAACAAAGAGGCAACCCACAGAATGGGAGAAGATATTTGCAAATGACATATCAGATAAAGGGCTGGTATCCAAGATCTATAAAGAACTTCTCAAACTCAACACCCAAGAAACAAATAATCAAGTCAAAAAATGGGCAGAAGACATGAACAAACACTTCTCCAAAGAAGACATACAAATGGTTAACAGACACATGAAAAAATGTTCATCATCATTAGCCATCAGGGAAATTCCAATCAAAACCACATTCAGATACCACCTTACACGAGTTATAATGGCAAAAATTGACAAGGCAAGAAACAACAAATGTTGGAGAGGTTGTGGGGAAATGGGAACCATCTTACACTGTTGGTGGGAATGCAAGTTGGTACCGCCACTTTGGAAAACAGTGTGGAGGTTCCTCAAAAAATTAAAAATAGAGCTACCCTATGAGCCAACAATTGCACTCCTGGGTATTTACCCCAAAGACACAGATGTAGTGAAAAGAAGGGCCATATGCACCCCAATGTTCAGAGCAGCAATGTCTGCAATAGCCAAACTGTGGAAAGCGCCGAGATGCCCTTCAACAGATGAATGGATAAAGAAGATGTGGTCCATATATACAATGGAATATTACTCAGCCATCAGAAAAGATGAATACCCAACTTTTACATCAACATGGATGGGACTGGAGGAGATTATGCTAAGTGAAATAAGTCAAGCAGATAAAGTCAATTATCATAGGGTTTTACTTATTTGTGGAACATAAGGAATAGCATGGAGTACATTAGGAGAAGGAAGGGAAAAATGAAGGGGAGGGGAATTGGAGGGATAGACGAACCATGAGAGACTATGGACTCTGAGAAACAAACTGAGGGTTCTAGAAGGGAGGGGGGTGGGGGGATGGGCTAGCCTGGTGATGGGTATTTAGGAGGGCATGTACTGCATGGACAACTGGGTGTTACATGAAAACAATGATTTGTGGATCACCACATCAGAAACTAATGATGTATTGTATGGTGACTAACATAACAAAATAAAATAAAATTAAAAAAAAAATGTAGATCAATTTGGGTAGTATAGTCATCTTAACAGTATTAAGTCTTCCAGATCATAAACACAGAATATCTTTTTTTCTTTTTTTTAAAGATTTTATTTACTTATTTGACACAGAGAGAAAGACAGCGAGAGAGGGAACACAAGCAGGGTGAGAGGGAGAAGCAGGCTTCCCGCGAAGCAGGGAGCCCGATGTGGGGCTTGATCCCAGGACCCTGGGATCATGACCTGAGCCGAAGGCAGACGCTTAATGACTGAGCCACCCAGGTGCCCCAGAATATCTTTACATTCACTTAGGTCTTTAATTCCCTCTGCCACGTTTTGGTGGATACATTTGCTCTTACACTTCTTTTGCTATATGTATTCATAAATATTTTATTCTTTTTTGGATGTGAGGGCAATCTGGGCTGCAACATCTGTTACCCCAATGATTGCCAGGGTTGATTTGGCTGTGGTGTCCCTATCCTCTCTCACTGCTCCATCTGCATCCCTCCCGAAGCTGCATGCTTGCTCTGTTGAAGAGGAAGACCTTCCCTGATAGAGGAGGACCATTCTTCGGTCATGGGTATATGAGTAGCTGTCCTCCCTGCTAGAACCTCCAAACAAGCTCTCGAGGTCCATTTGTAGGAGAACGTAGGGTAATCAAACTTGCTAGATTCTAGACACATTGAAATGAGGCACTGCATGTGGCAGTCTGCCTTTATTTAAAAAGAAAAAATAAGTATTTTAGGGGTGGCTGGGCAGCTCAGTCGTTAAGCGTCTGCCTTTGGCTAGGGTCATGATCCCAGGGTTCTGGGATCAAGCCCCACATTGGGCTCCCTGCTCCACGGGAGGCCTGCTTCTCCCTCTCCCACTCCCCCTGCTTGTGTTCCCTCTTGCTGTGTCTCTCTGTGTCAAATAAATAAATTTAAAAAAATAAGTATTTTATTCTTTTTGATGGTGTTATAAATGGAAATTTTTCTTAATTTTAGGATTGTTCGTTGATTAGTATATCAAAATCCAATTGAGTTTTATATATAAGTTGTATCCTGTAATCTTGCAGAACTTATTTATTAGTTCTAAATAGTGTGTGTGTGTGCACACGCACATGTGTGTATTCTGTAGGATTTATTCTATACCATCTATTGTCATCTGCAAATGGAGATATTTTTGCTTCCTTTCCAATTTGTGTCCTTTTATTTCTTTTTCTTGCTTTATTTCCCTGGTTAGAACCATCTAGGCAGTCATCTTCCTACACTGTGATCATACCTTCTGAGTAGAACGAGAGCAATTGTACAATAGAATAGAAGTGGCTAGAGTAAACATCCTTGTGTTGCTCTTGATCTTAGGGGGAAAGCTTCAGTCTTTCATCATTAGGTATGGTGTTAGTTGTATTTTTACAGATGCCCTTTTTAGGTTGAGGAAGTTCCCTTCTATTCTTCCTTTATTGAATATTTACATACTTTAACTTTTACTAATGGTTGTTATTTAACAAGTAGCTTACAGAATTCCTAACAATGTAACAGTTGGCACTCTCCAGCCCATATAAAGTCAGTTTCAGCACTATACTGTAATTGACCTTTTTCTCTTACTTTCACATGCCATCTCCAACTATGGCAAATGTAGGCCTATCAGAGGCCATTTGAATGCGTGCTATGTGGCTATAATGCTAACAAAGGCCTTCAAAAAAGAATTAAATGGAAATTTTTATTTTAATAATAAAGATTAGTTATCACATACCTTTTTGAAAATGCAAAATATATATTGTATTGAATAAGTAGTTTGCTTTGAAAGTAAATTTTTCAAGTGCCTATTAACTTATATAATTTAGTGAGGTGATTACTATATAAAATGAACATTTGCTCTTTTTTTAGGTGGGGGAGGGGTGGAGGAAGAGGGGAGAGAGAGAGAGAATATTAAGCAGGCTCCACGCCTAGTGCAGAGCCTGACATGGGGCTCCATCTCACAACCGTAAGATCCTGACCTGAGCTGAAATCAAGAGTTGGTCGTTTAACTGACTGAGCTATCCAGGCACCCCTAAAATGAACATTTTCTTTCTTTTTTATTTTTTTTAATTTTTTTTTTAAGATTTTATTTATTTGCAAGAGAGAGAATGAGTGGCAGAGAGCATGAGAGGGAGGAGGGTCAGAGGGAGAAGCAGACTCCCTGCTGAGCAGGGAGCCCGATGTGGGACTCAATCCTGGGACTCCAGGATCATGACCTGAGCTGAAGGCAGTCGCTTAACCAACTGAGCCACCCAGGTGCCCTAAAATGAACATTTTCTAATATATCATCTAGAAGCCTGTTTGTCCTAATTCACGTTTAATTTGCAAAAGATACTACTAATGAACATCAGGTCTATTTTGATCACGGAAGTTTCTGTGGTTGTAGAATATTAGCCACAAAGCAATACCCAGTAATAACAACAAAAGCTTTAGTACTATAGCCATGGAAAGGCTTCATTAAAAAACACATTTCAAGGTACACTGTTTTGGTTTTGTCTCATTACATGTGCAATTAAGGAATAAACAATAAGAAAAAAATAGTTTTCTGCTTTTACCTCAGTTACCTTTAGGAAGTTTAATTAGTTTAAGAAATTTGCAGAGGAAGTAAATTTGAATATAAAACTGTCATGTAGTCTAAAAGCATAAAAGTGGAACTCCAGAATGGTTTATAACTCTTATTATTTTTGTGGAAATGGGAAAAATAGCATCAATGAAGTCAGAATCTGTCATTTATGCTTTTTATTTATATTTAATCATTGTTTTCTGTTGCTAGATTTTATTAAACCATTAATTTAATTATGTGAATTAGTTAGACAAAGGCATTTGGGATTTGTCTTTATGATATAGCCTTTGGTGGTTCAATTATTGAGACATTTGCTGCCTTTTTTGTCCTTATTTAAACTAAGTTGCCCTTTTAGGCACATAGCAGGCCTTTGGAAATTTATTGACACTTCTTAGAGTTCGCAATAGGGGTGAGAAGTTTGGTCAGAGTCAGATATGAACCCCAGAATTTAAGAAGTCAGAGATCAGAAATCCTCAGTTAAAGGATTTTGAGGTAGGGGCGCCTGGGTGGCTCAGTCGGTTAAGCGGCTGCCTTCGGCTCGGGTCATGATCCCAGGGTCCTGGGATCGAGCCCCGCATTGGGCTCCCTGCTCAGCGGGGAGCCTGCTTCTCCCTCTCCCTCTGCCTGCCTCTCTGCGTACTTGTTCTCTCTCTCTATCTCTCTGTCAAATAAATAAAAATAAAAAACAAATCTTTAAAGGATTTTGAGGTAAGATGGCTCAAGATGATTAGTAAGAGAATGAGTTTCTCTGTGTATCTGGAACTATAGCATAGGAACATGGGAGTTCCGGGCAGCCATCTTGTCTCTGCCTTATTTACTGAAGGGCATAGAAAGCCAGTTAGAAGGAATGAAACAGATACACATGCATAGAGATTAGGCAAGATAGAATACATACTGTTTAAAATGTCAAGGAGTTTTTGAACATTGGAAGGAACTGTCATTATTCTTTATATTTTATTGAATGCAGTTATTATTCTCTTACTTATATAGGAAACTATTTTTGTTGAATGAATTTAAATATTGATTACAAATTTTGATTAAAGCCCTTCAAATAACTTAAACTACAGTTATAAATTTACTATGGTTGATTCTTCAAATTCCTGAAACAGCAGATGGAAACATACATAACATAATGATTACAGATCTTCTTGATGCCCCTTTAATAAGGATAGTTACAAAAAATACTAGTACCTTCTAATTAATTTTGTTTTTATTTTTTGGCTTCATCTCTTTTTTACTGTTTTCAACAATTACAATTTCTTAGGGTTTCAGATGTTTAATCAGATACATTTTTAAAAAAATACCAGACAAGCTTGCGTGCAGGTTTGTGTTTTAAATGAATGTTATCTTTGTTTTTCCTACAGATTTTGATTTTTTGAGACTTGATTCATTTTTTAATTCTTTCTCTTTTTTTAAATGTAAATTTCAGTTAGCATACAGTGTAATATTAGTTCAGGTGTACAATATAGTGATTTGACACTTCTATACAGCACCTGGTGCTCATTGCAACAAGTGTACTCTTTAAATCCCATCACCTATTTAACCCATCCCCACACACACCTCCTCTCTGGTAACCATCGGTTTGTTCTCTATAGTTAAGAATCTGTTTCCTGGTTTACCTCTCGCTCTCTTCCCCTCCCTTCTCATTTGTTTTGTTTCTTAAATTCCAGAGATGAGTGAAATCATATGGTATTTTTTTTCTCTGATGACTTATTTCACTTAGCAAAATACTCTCTAGCTCCATCCATGTCATTGCAAATTGCAAGACTTCATTATTTTTTATGGCTGACTAATATTCCACTGTATATATATACCATGTCTTCTTTTTCCATTTATCAGTCAATGAACACTTGGGCTGTTTCCATAATTTCGCTATTGTCTATAATGCTGCTATAAGCATCAGGGCGCATGTATCCCTTTGAATTAGTATTTTTGTATTCTTTGGGTAAATACCTAGCCATGCAATTGCTGGATTAAAGGGTAGTTCTATTTTTAACTTTTTGAGGAACCTCTGTACTTTTTCCATAGTGGCTGCACTAGTTTGTATTCCTACAAACTAGAAAGAGGGTTCTCCTTTCTCTGCATCCTTGCCAACACCTTTTGTTTCCTGTGTTTTTAATTTTAGCCGTTCTGACAGGTGTGAGGTGATATCTCATTGTAGCTTTGATTTGTATTTCCCTGATGATAAGTGATGTTGACCTTCTTTTCATGTGTCTGTTGGCCAGCTGTATGTCTTCTTTGGAAAAATATTTATTTATGTCTTCTGCCTATTTTTAAATTGGATTATTCATTTTTTGGGTGTTGAGTTTTATAATAAATTCTTTATATATTTTGGATAGTAACCCTTTATCAGCTACATCATTTGCAAATATTTTCTCCCATTTCATAGATAGCCTTTTAGTTTTGTTGATTGTTTCCTTTGCTGTGCAGAAGCTTTTTATTTTGATGTAGTCCCAATAGTTTATTTTTGCTTTGGTTTCCCTTGCCTCAGGAGACATATCTAGAAAAATATTTACACCGCTGATGTAGAGAGATTACTGCCTGTGCTCTCTTCTAGGATTTTTATGGTTTCAGGTCTCACATTTAGGTCGTTCATCCATTTTGAATTTATTTTTGTGTTTGGTGTTAGAAAGTGATCCAGTTTTCATTCTTTTGCATGTTGCTTTCGAGTTTTCCCAACACCATTTGTTGAGGAGACTGTTTTTTTCCCCATTGGATATTCTTTCCTCCTTTGTTGAAGATTAGTTGACCATTTAGTTGTGGGTTTATGGGTTTTCTATTCTCTTCTGTTGATATGTGTGTCTATTTTTGTGCCAGTACCACACTGTTTTGATCACTACAGCTTTGTAATATAACTTGATGTCTGGAATTGTGATGCCTCCAACTTTGCTTTTCTTTTTAAAGGTTGCTGTGACTATTCAGGGTCTTTTGCGGTTCCAAACAAATTTTAGGATTGTTTGTTCTAGCTCTGTGAAAAATGCTCTTGGTATTTTGATAGGGATTGCAGTAAATGTGTAGATTGCTTTGGGTAGTATAGACATTTTAACAATATTTGTTCTTCCAATCCATGAACATGGAATATCTTTCCATTTCTTTGTGTCATCTTCAGTTTCTTTTTCTTTCATCAGTGTTTTGTAGTTTTTTTTTTTTAAGATTTTATTTATTTAAGAGAGAGAGAGTGAGAGAGAGCATGAGAGGAGAGAGGGTCAGAGGGAGAAGCAGACTCCCTGCTGAGCAGGGAGCCAGATGTGGGACTCGATCCAGGGACTCCAGGATCATGACCTGAGCCAAAGGCAATCCCTTAACCAACTGAGCCACCCAGGCACCCAGTGTTTTGTAGTTTTCAGAGTATGGATCTTTAACCTCTTTAGTTAGTTTTATCCCTGGATATCTTACTGTTTTCGGTGCAATTGCAAATGGGATTGATTCCTTAATTTCTCTTTCTATTGCTTCATTATTGGTATATAGAAATGCAACAGATTTCTCTATGTTGATTTTGTATCCTGCAATTCTACTGAATTCTTGTATCCATTCTTGCAGTTTTTTGGTGGAGTCCTTTGGGTTTTCAGTATAGACTATCATGTCATCTGCAAATAGTGAAAGTTTTACTTCTTCCTTATTGATTTGGATGCCTTACACCACAGAAATACAAACAATTACAATTGAATATTATGGAAAAATTATATGCCAACAAATTGGACAACCTAGAAGAAATGGATAAGTTCCTAGAAGCATATAAACTACCAAAACTGAAGCAGGAAGAAGTAGAAAACTTGAACAGACTGATAACCAGCAAAGAAATTGAATCACTAATCAAAAAACTCCCAACAAACAAAAGTCCAGGGCCAGATGGTGTCACAGGCAGGCAAATTCTACCAAACATTTAAACAAGTGTTAATGCCTACTCTTTTCCAACTATTCCAAAAAATAAAAAAGGAAGGAAAACTTCCACATTCACTATATGAATCATACCAACACCAGATAAAGACTCCACTAAAAAAGAGAACCACTGGCCAATATCCCTGATGAACATGGGTGCAAAAATTCTCAATAAAATGCTAGCAAACCAAATCCAATAATGCATTAAAATCATGCACCCCAATCAAGTGGGATTTATTCCTGGTTTACAAGGGTGGTTCAATATTCACAAATCATCAACCTGATCGACCACATTAATAAAAGAAAGGATAAGAACCATATGATCATTTCAGTAAATACAGAAAAAGCATTTGACAAAGTACAACATCTATTCATGATAAAAACCCTCAACAAAGTAGGTTTAGAGGGAACATGCCTCAACATAATAAAGGCCATATATGAAAAATACATAGCAAGTATCATCTGCAATGGGGAACAACTGAGAGCTTTTCCTCTGTGGTCAGGAACAAGACAGGGATGTCCACTCTCACTGCTGTTATTTAACATAGTACTGGAAATCCTAGCTATAGCCATCAGACAACAAAAAGAAGTAAAAGGCATCCAAATCAGCAAGGAAGAAGTAAAACTTTGATTCCTTTCTTTGACAAGTAATCTCTTCTTAATTTTATATAGCATGAATTTTGTAACTCACCATATTGCCATGAGTGTTTGATATAAAATATGTATTTCTTATTACAATTTATTATAATTAGTGTACTTTCTGTAATTACAAGTTTCATTCCCTGGGAGGTAAAGATGTGATTATGTGTCATTTTCTTGCTTCTTTAGAACACTGGGCTAATTGATCATCTTGGAACATATACTGTTGTCATCAACTTCAGGACTTTCATTCTACTTGGTCATCATAGTGAGCCATGTGGATATGTCCTTCCTATTTGTGCATGGATATTACTTTTTCTTTCTTTTTTTAAAAAAGATTTTATTTATTTATTTGACAGAGAGAGAGAGATAGCAAAAGAGGGAACACAAGCAGGGGAAGTAGGAGAGGGAGAAGCAGGCTTCCTGCCGAGCAGGGAGTCTGATAACGGGACTCGATCCCAGGACTCTGGGATCACGACCTGAGCTGAAGGCAGACGCTCAATGACTGAGCCACCCAGGTGCCCCTGGATATTACTTTTTCTAATGCTCTCTGGCTCACATATGTTAGTTCACTCTTTCCTGCTGACATGGAGAGAAGCTGGCACATATGTATGATTTATAGACAGACATGCTTACCAGAAGAATAAATATCTATATGTATTATTTCTTTCCTACTTGTTAAAATCAATGGAAGTTCAACTATCTATTGTATTCACTCTAGATTTTATCACTATATTTTGGTACTCTTTACATTAATTTTTCTATTCTGAGTATCCTTAGGGGCTCATGGCCTTTCATACATTCAGCTTGTTTCAATTTATCATTAATTTGCTCAAACAGATACAATTTGGTCAGTGAGAGCCCTTTAAACTGGCTCTTTTGTCCTCTGGAATTCTTGGAAGCAATCCTTACTTTTTGGAAACAATGGATTTCTAAACCCATTGTAAATTTGCTCTTCTGTAAGACATGGAATCAATTACCCTGTTAAGTGCTGGTGACATAGCAGGGAAGAATACTAGATCAAAGTCTGAGTACACATGAGACTGAATGGGATAAAAATGCTGCTACTTTTATTGAGTTGCTTAGGTCTGAAAAAAGTATTTTTATGATAATGGGTTCAAACACACCTTTTCAATTTAACTTTTTTGGCTTTGCTCAAATTTAACAGTCTTCCACTTGCCAGTTTTAGTCCTTCTTGACAAAGGAAGTGGCTATATTTGTACCTTTGTTTGGGTGGGCATATCCATTTATTCTTAAACTTCTGTTGCTAGAGTTAGCTCACATGAGCTTCTGCTTCTTACAACCAAAGGTCTTAACAAACATAAGTTTATTATGACTAAGGAAACATTTCTTTTAGGGCTCCATAAAGATAATAGAACCCAGTGCTTTTCTGTCCCTTCATACTAGCACTGTCCAATAGGACTTTCTGTGATGATGAAAGTATTCTTTAATCTTTACTGTCCATTATAACAACCACTGGCCACATACAGGTTTTTGAACATTTGAAATGTGGCTAGTGTACCTGAGGCACAAAATTTGTTTTATTTCATTTTTAATTTTTTAAAATTAAAATAGCCATATGTGGCTGGTGTGGCTAATGTGTTGTACAGCACAGTTTTATACTGTCCCCACATTTTTAATGAAACACATGCAAAGTATATATTTTTTATTAAGAGATATTTAAAGATTTATAGGATCATAAAATGGTTTTACTGAGAGGATCCTCAACTATTTCACAACTGTTTACAAGTGAGAAAAATGAGACCCAAAGGAATTAAATAATGTATTCAGAATCCCGCAGTTACCAACTGAACAGGGACTTAAATTAAGGTTCTTTGAATCTCAGCCAATGCATTTTTCATAGGTACCATATTATAGAAAATTGTCCTTTATAGTTATGTAAGTGTATATTAGACATTGACTTCCAGTGGCCAAGCAGTACAAATTTCTCCTAGTTCTAATTTTTTTGATTTTAGGTATAGATACATTGTGTTCTTAAGTCAATACATTGATTCTTTGTAGATAAGGAGTCTTAAAAATGGAATCTTGAGATTTTGTTTCTTAGTTGTGAAGGCAAAGCTAATTAACATTAGCTTCCAATGAGTAAATGTGTACCCTTTCAAGGAAGACTATTTTTAGGTCCCTGAACTTCAAAGTTGATTTCCTCTTTTTTTCCTCACTCAATTAAAAAATATATTATTTAGGACTGTGGCACTGTGCTAATGTATTTCTGGAAAAGGGAAGAGGTGACCTGCTGCTGTGTAAAATTGTAGCAAGAAATCAACAGAGAAGGGATTAGAACAATTAAAATCTTACATTCACAAAGGGAGGAAATGAAGTCTGATTAATAAAATTTATAGTCTGTATTTATAGGAAGGAGAACAACACTATTTCAAACATTATTTATATCAAGCTAAACTCATTATCTTCTCCTACTCCCCAATATATGGGAAAATTCTTCCTTCTAATATCAAGTTGAATGGGCAAATGCATGCTTGTATCATTTTTTAAGAGTAGAATTGGATTGTCTTAATGCCATTTTAAAGAAAAGTCCATTTATTCTATCTTCCCAAATGCAGAGAGGTAAAGCTAATTTGCTCATAAGTGGGATTTTTATTTTTCAGAGAGAGAGAGAGAGAGAAAAAAGAAATTGATGTAGTTTTTTCCTCTGGCTATTGGTATATTCAAATCCTATTTTATTTATCACATAGGAGTCATAAATATTCTGGTAAGTAAAGGGAGGGAGGGAAAGATGTCAGTAAAGAAGCTGACCTATGACCCAGCAATTACACTACTGGTATTTCCCCCCAAAACACAGATGTAGTGAAAAGAAGGGGCACCTGCACCCCAATGTTCATAGCAGTGTCCACAATAACCAAACTGGAAGGAGCCAAGATGCCCTTCAACAGACAAATGGATAAAGAAGATGTGGTCCATATATACAGTGGAATATTACTCAGCCATCAGGAAGGATGAATATCACCATTTGCATCGACATGGATGAAAATGGAGAGATTATGCTAAATGAAATAAGTCAGGCAGAGAAAGACAATTATATGGTTTCACTTATATGTGGAACATAAGGAGTACATGGAGGACATTAGGGGAAGGAAGAGAAAACTGAAGAGGGGTGGAAATCAGAGGAGGAGACAAACCATGAGAGACTCTGGACTCTGGGAAACAATCTGAGGGTTTCAGAGGGGAGGGGGGTGGGAGGATGGGTTAGCCCGGTGACGGGTATTAAGGAGGGCATGTGTTGCAATGAGCACTGGCTGTTATATGCAAATAATGAATCATGGAACACTACATCAAAAACTAATGAAGTACTGTATGATGACTAACATAACATAATTAAAAAAAAAAGAAAGAAAAAAGAAAAGGAGCTAAATCTGAAAAGCACCAGGGTAGATGTAAAGATGGGGAAAGCAATATATGCCCCAGAAAAATCACCCTCTTCGATGAGTCCCCATATCTGATCAATGTCTGAGGTGTATCTTTGCCTCTGATTCCTACTCTCTTCTGCCCCCACATAACCACATATTAGAAAAAGACCTCAGAGATTATACAGTCCAAATTTCCCCTTGTATAGAGGACTTTGAAGTGCAAATAGTTGAAGTGACTTTCCTAAGTTTGCAGAGAATATTAGGGCAAATTTGGGAACAGAACAGAGGTCTCATAATTCCCAGTTCAGGGTTCTTTTCTCCCTATTGTGCTTCTGCTTACCATAGAAGTTTAAAAATGGCTGAATTTTTGCTTCCAACTATTTGATCAGTACAACAAGTATAATACATTTGTTTAATTCTGAGTCTTGTCAGAAATTATTTCTGAGTAGTAGAAAAGGATTTGCTTCCTACAGACAAAATTGAAAACAACCCCTCATCCCCACAATAAGCTTCTTGGTTGTCATTTAGCCTTTCCCTCGCATTGTGATCTTTAACAATATTTGTTAAGTGTCCACTGTATGCAGAATATAGAAGTTAGCTTTGTAAGCAGTTAGTTTGTGACCTAAAGTATACGTATTGGTGAAGCTAATTTTTGCTGTGCTGTGGTATGACTCCCCCACCCAGCCCTCACTCTGAAGATCTAGGTCTCGCTCATCTAAAATATCACCTCTTCAAAAATGCTTCCTTGCCCACCTTATCTTTTGCTGCATCTCTCCTCCAATCTACACACCTCTGTATTACTTTGCCATCTTTTCTTCTAGTTGGGATCTTGTCTGAATTTACCCTCTTTCTATTCTTGTCTTTCATGTATCTTATTCTGTATTATTTAAATAGTTCCATGAAAATAAGGATCATCTCTGTCATACCCAAATTATAGAATGATGTCTGGTACTTATGAGCTGTTCAGTATGTAATTATAGAATGAATGAATTTGTGGTTGAGTGGGCACACATCCACTTTTCCCCTGGTGCCCAGGTGGTGGATGCAGGGACGTTGGGCATCAGCCACATTGAAGCCCAGTCTTCACCAATAGCAACTAAGGTCCTGCTGAGCTGGGGCAATGGCCCTGGGATCCCCCCACCCCTTTTAAAGGCAGTTTTTGCTTTAGCCCTTGGGATTCTTTCCTGCTAGCTAACCACAGTTAGAGCCACGGTAGTCGCTTTCAGCACTAACATTAAACTTCAGAGTTGAAGTTTGGGTTGAGGTCTTTATAAGGACTTCAGATTCCTAATGGCAGTTTTCTTTTATCCTCCTGTCTAGGTTTACATTCTCCTCATCTCAGTAGGCCTGTACTATTTTGTCTTAATTCATATAACATAAAACCATTTAAAAATCATCAAATCAGGTGGCATTTAATACATTCACAGTTTTGTAGAAGAACTACCACCTCTATCTAGTGCTAAAACATTTTCATCACCCCCAAATAAAACTGTGTGTTCATTGAACACTTTCCATTCCCTACATATACTGCCCCAAGTCCCTAGCAACCACCAGTCTGCTTTCTGTTTATATGAATTTGCCTATTCTGAATATTTCATATAAACGAAATCATATAGTATGTGACCTTTTGTGTCTGGATTGTCTTACTTAGCATATTTTTGAGGTTCATCCATATTTTAGCATGTATCAGTATTTAATTTCTTTTTGTGGCAAAATTATACTGTATTGTATGGATATACCACAATTTGTTCATTTATCTTTTGGTAAACTTTTGAGTTGTTTCTACTATTTGGCTATTTTGACTAGTGATGCTATGAACGTACATACAAGCATCTTTTGAGTCCCTGTTTTCATTTCTTTTTTTTTTTTTTTAAAGATTTTTTATTTATTCATTTGAGAGAGAGAGAGAACACAAGCAGGGGGAGTGGCAGAGGGAAAGGGAGAAGCAGATTCCCCACTGAGCAGGGAGCCCGACGTGGGACTCCATCCCAGGACCTAGAGATTGTGACCTGATGTGAAGGCAGATGCTTAACCATCTGAGCCACCCAGGCACCCCTGTTTTCATTTCTTTTATGTATATACCTACAAATGGAATTGCTGGGTCATATAGTAACTCTGTTTAACTTTTTGAGGACTGTGGTGTTTACATTTAAAATTATGTTTGTAGGCTACGAAAAGCCTCCTGGGTGAGTCTTGGCAGGATAAAGCGTCTACCTTAAGTTGATGTCCCCGACTCTATTAATTAAAAATAACTGTCATTGGGGTGCCTGGGTGGCTCAGATGGTTAAGTGTCTGCCTTTGGCTCAGGTCATGGTCCCAGGGTCCTGGGATCGAGCCCCGCATCGGGCTCCCTGCTCAGCGGGAAGCCTGCCTCTCCCTCTCCCACTCCCCCTGCTTGTGTTCTCTCTCTCGCTGTGTCTTTCTCTGTCAAATAAATAAATAAAATCTTTAAAAAAAAAATAACTGTCATTTTAGGAAGGTAGTTACCCTTCCAAAATACCTCTTCCCCTTACCCAAAGAGCCACAATGCCTGTTATGAGAAGATTAAGTGAGATCTAACAATTATGCATAGAATCTTGCATGCAGTAATTTATAATTTATTAACTATTTGACCTTGACCTTGGAGAGGTCATTTAATCATTCTGGCCTCAGTTGTTTCATTGTTAAAGATAATGTTATTCATGAAATGGGGGCTTGAAAATAAAATTAGGTATATGGAATCTTGAAACTTAGTGATGGTTAGAAAAAAAATCTCAATAGTCAAGTCCTGTTCCCTGAAAATACAATTGAGGAAGCTCTATCCTTGAATGGTTATGTGACTAGCCCAGGGTCACAGTGTTGTTGCTAAATTTGTTACCCTGGTCTGAAGTTTCCCATCCCATACAGTAAGTTCTGCTAGTTCAGTTATTTCCTATTTACTACCAATGATGGATTGCCCAATATAAACTGAGAATTGGGCTCAGTATCAAAGATACCTTACCTCATGTCCTCACAATAATCCTGCTTTTTATCAATGAGGACACAGAAGTTCACGGAGTTTTGGCAGTTTGCCCATGGTTATACAATTAGTAAATGGTAGTATCCAAATTGGAAATCAGGTGTGTTTGACACCAAACTGTTAAGTTTTTCTGACACTACAGATTTGGGACATTGTGAAGGGAGGGGTAGAGTGTAGAACCAGCAGGCTCAGTTCACCTGGCCCAAGCATCCTCCTTGTAGCATTTTGGAAATCCCCTTCTCCAGACCTTTTCATCTGAAATCTGCAGTGGGAGAGGGACCCTTTTTTTCTTTTTGGCTTGCCATTTGGTCTTGAATTTCCCACAGGTATAATTGTGACTCCGGGTGGCCAGGCAGTATTATGATTATTTTCCCCACAGAGTAGACATCAAAGCTGGTATTCCAGGTCAGATCTGTGCAAGGATATCATGAATATCCTATAATTTTAGATGCTCAAGATTATTTCTTTGAAATACCTTTTTCTACCTCCTTTGCCAAATTATAGAAGTCTGAAATCACAGACTGTGAAACCTGACAGATTTTACAGAGAGCCTGATTTTGCAAGCTGTATTAGATTGGCTTATTCAACAAAGTATATTGAATGTTGTATTAGGTGCCCAATGCTGGACTTGTCACTGAGTGTTCAAATGTGAATAATATATGACCTTTGATTTCAGAAATTTCACAATCTGGTGATAGAGGTGGAAACATAAATATATAAATTATAACACAAAGCTGGCAACTTTTTAGTGGTGTAGGAAGACAGACTTTCTGTGTTTGTAAATCTACAGGCAAAGATATTATTCATGGACATTTGCCCTGTCTCAGCTTTCTCCTATTTGTGAGGATATGCCTGTGCTAGTCCCGAGTTTGGCTTAATAACCAGAATGGCCTGTTGTTTGCTAACATTTCCTGAAAAGGAAGATCATAGCTTGTCAGTATAAATTCTTCTGGAATGACAATATATGTCCCAAGTATAAAAGGGTGATGCTATAGCAAGATTTCAACTTCTTTCTCAGATATAGCTATACCCTACATAAAGGAAGAGGTCAGTGGCAGCTGGACAGTCTATGGGGAACCAAGGAACAAGGAACAAGCTGCTCAAGGGTGAGGGGCAAGCTCTCCTGATCTGTGCAGCCACTTCTGTTAAATTCTGTATTTAGCTTTTAGCCAAATATGTTGAGACAATTGTGTGTGTGTGTGTGTGTGTGTGTGTCCTTTTCCTGTAGATTCAGGGCCTAACCTGCAATGCCACAGGAGATAAGAACACAGGGCTATGGGAGCAGTGAGGAAGAAGAACTTAATTTGCATGGCTTCACAGAAAAAGTCACATTACAGCAAAGTCTTGAAAAATTAGTATGAGTTTTCTAGTTGAAGAAGTTGAGGAGGAAGTACAGGCAGTGTGAACACAATGAAGTGATGAAAGAGCCTGAGGCATTCAGGGACCAGTGGGGAGTCCAGTGTGTGTGCTAGAAAGGTTGTGTGTATGTATTAAGGTAACATTGATTGAAGTGTGTGTTGTAATCAGACTGTGAAAAGGACTGTGAGGCCAGGAAAAGACTACTGTACTGATAATGATCCAGTGAATGGTTTTAGGTAGGAGCAGGATGTGATCAGATTTGGTTTTCAGGAAAATAACTGGCAGTAATGAAGAGAGTGGATGAATTGTCAGGGGAAGAGAGTGGCATATGAAGAGAAACATTAGGGCTAAAATAAGGCAGTGGTGGTATGGATGAGGAGGCTAAATGTGAAAGCTCTTTCTCATTTAAAGTTGAGGGAGTTGTTGAGAATGACTGCATGGTGTCTAATTGGGTCAGACCATTATGTTGGATGAAGAATGTAGCAGACTGAGTGGATTTGGATTTTGGAGTTGGGGGGAAATGGGAAAATGATGAGGTCAATTTTGTAAATGCTAAGTTTGAGGTGTTTTTAGGACATCAGGTAAAGATATAGATAGTTGGGTTAGAGATTTGGCAGTCACTGGCTTATAGATTGGCAATTGAAACTTGGGAGTAAGGTCATCCAATAAGAGTGCATGGATTATGAGGAGGATAACTATAAGATGGAACACTAAGGGGCATCAAAGTTTAATGTAATGTAAAGAAAAATCAACAATGGTGATACTGAGCTAAGAGTAGGAGAGCTGGGGGAGAGTGCCATCCTAGAAATTAAAAGAGGATAGGGAAGTGATTGAATGCGAATATTGCATTCAGTAGTATGAGTATTGAAAATAGCCCATTAGATTTGGCATTTAGGCTTTTTCACAGTGGGTTTGCCACCAGAACACAGATGTCATGAAAACCGCTGCTAAACCTAAACCAAAATGGAAAGGAGAAGACTCACATCAACATCGTTGTCATTGGACATGTAGATTTGGGCAAGTCTACCACTACTGGTCATCTGATCTAAAAATGTGGTGGGACCGACAAAAGCACTATTGAAAAATTTGAGAAGGAGGCTGCTGAGATGGGAAAGGGTCCTTCAAGTATGCCTGGGTCTTGGATCAACTGAAAGCTGAACATGAATGTGGTATCACCATTGATATCTCCCTGTGGAAATTTGAGACCATCAAGTATTATGTGATCATCATTGATGCCCCAGGACACAGAGACTTATCAAAAACATGATTATGGACACATCTCAGCCTGACTGTGCTGTCCTGATTGTTGCTGCTGATGTTGGTGAATTTGAAGCAGGTATCTCTTAGAATGGGCAGACCCATGAGCATGCCCTTCTGGTTTACACCCTGGGTGTAAAACAACTAATTGTTGGTGTTAACAAAATGGATTCCACTAAGCCACCCTACAGCCAGAAGAGATATAAGGAAATCATTAAGGAAGTCAGTACCTACATTAAGAAAATTGGCTACAACCCCAACACAGTAGCATTTGTGCCAATTTCTGGTTGGAATGATGACAACATGCTGGAGCCAAGTGCTAACATGCCTTGGTTCAAAGGATGGAAAGTCACCCATAAAGATGGGAATGCCAGTGGAACCACACTGCTTGAACCTCTGGATTGCATTCTGCCACCAGCTCATTCAACTGACAAGCCCTTGCATCTGCCTCTCCAGGACATCTACAAAATTGATGGTATTGGTACTGTCCCTGTTGGCGGAATGGAGACTGGTGTTCTTACACCTGGCATGATGGTCACCTTTGCTCCAGTCCATGTTACAACTGAAGTAAAATCTGTTGAAATGCACCATGAAGCTTTGAGTGAAGCTCCTCTTGGGGACAATGTGGGCTTCAATGTCAAGAACGTATCTGTCAAAGATGCTCGTCATGGCAATGTGGCTGGTGACAGCAAAAATTACCCACCAAGGGAAGCAGCTGGCTTCACAGCTCAGGTGATTATCCTGAACCATCCAGGCCAGACCAGTGCTTGATATGCACCTGTGCTGGATTATCACACAGTTCACATTGCTTGCAAGTTTGCTCAGCTGAAGGAGATCGTTGTTCTGTAAAAAGACTGGAAGATGGCCCCAAATTCTTGAAATCTGGTGATGCTGCCATTGTTGATATGGTTCCTGGCAAGCCTATGTGTGTTGAGAGCTTCTCTGACTATCCTCTGGGCTGTTCTGCTGTTTGTGACATGAGATGGATGGTCGATGTGGGTGTCATCAAAGCAGTGGACAAGAAGGCAGCTGGAGTGGCAAGGTCACCAAGTCTGCCCAGAAAGCTCAGAAGGCTAATTGAATATTATCCCCAATACCTGCCACCTCAGTCTTTTTTTTTTTATTCTTATGTTAATCCCCATACATTACATCATTAGTTTTAGATGAAGTATTCCATGAGTCATTGTTTGTGCATAACACCCAGTGCTCCATGCAGAATGTGCCCTCCTCAATACCCACCACCAGGCTAACCCATCCTCCCAGCCCCCTACCCTCTAGAACACTCAGTTTGTTTTTCAGAGTCCATTGTCTCTCATGGTTCGTCTACCCCTCCGATTTCCCCCGCTTCATTCTTCCCCTCCCGCTACCTTCTTCTTCTTCTTTTTTTTTTTTTTTTAACATATATTGCATTATTTGTTTCAGAGGTACAGATCTGAGATTCAACAGTCTTGCACAATTCACAGCACTTACCAGAGCACATACCCTCGCCAGTGTCTATCACCCAGTCACCCCATCCCTCCCACCCCACCCTCCACTCCAGCAACCCTCAGTTTGTTTCCTGAGATTAAGAATTCCTCATATCAGTGAGATCATATGATACATGTCTTTCTCTGTTTGACTTATTTCACTCAACATAATACCCTCCAGTTCCATCTACATCGTTGCAAATGGCAAGATCTCATTCCTTTTGATGGCTGCATAATATTCCACTGTATATATATACCACCTCTTCTTTATCCATTCATCTGTCGATGGACATCTTGGCTCTTTCCACAGTTTGGCTATTGTGGACATTGCTGCTATAAACATCGGGGTGCACGTACCCCTTCGAATCCCTACATTTGTATCTTTGGGGTAAATACCCAGTAGTGCAATTGCTGGATCATATGGTAGCTCTATTTTCAACTTTTTGAGGAACCTCCATACAGTTTTCCAGAGTGGCTGCACCAGCTTGCATTCCCACCAACAGTGTAGGAGGGTTCCCCTTTCTCCGCATCCCCGCCAACATCTGTCGTTTCCTGACTTGTTAATTTTAGCCATTCTGACTGGTGTGAGGTGGTATCTCATTGAGGTTTTGATTTGTATTTCCCTGATGCCGAGCGATATTGAGCACTTTTTCATGTGTCTGTTGGCCATTAGGATGTCTTCTTTGGAAAAATGTCTGTTCATGTCTTCTGCCCATTTCTTGATTGGATTCTTTGTTCTTTGGGTGTTGAGTTTGATGAGTTCTTTATAGATTTTGGATACTAGCACTTTATCTGATATGTCATTTGCAAATATCTTCTCCTATTCTGTCGATTGTCTTTTGGTTTTGTTGACTGTTTCCTTTGCTTTGCAAAAGCTTTTTATCTTGATGGAGTCCCAATAGTTCATTTTTGCCCTTGCTTCCCTTGCCTTTGGCGATGTTTCTAGGAAGAAGTTGCTTCGGCTGAGGTCAAAGAGGTTGCTGCCTGTGTTCTCCTTTAGGATTTGGATGGACTCCTGTCTCACATTGAGGTCTTTCAACCATGTGGAGTCTATTTTTGTGTGTGGTGTAAGGAAATGGTCCAGTTTCATTCTTCTGCATGTGGCTGTCCAGTTTTCCCAACACCATTTGTTGAAGAGACTGTCTTTGTTCCATTGGACATTCTTTCCTGCTTTGTCAAAGATGAGTTGACCATAGAGTTGAGGGTCCATTTCTGGGCTCTATTCTGTTCCATTGATCTATGTGTCTGTTTTTGTGCCAGTACCATGCTGTCTTGATGATGACAGCTTTGTAATAGAGCTGGAAGTCCGGAATTGTGATGCCGCCGGCTTTGCTTTTCTTTTTCAACATTCCTCTGGCTATGCAGGGTCTTTTCTGCTTCCATACAAATTTTAGGATTATTTGTTCCCTTTCTTTGAAAAAAGTGGATGGTATTTTGATGGGGATTGCATTGAAGGTGTAGATTGCTCTAGGTAGCATTGACATCTTCACAATATTTTGTCTTCCAATCCATGAGCATGGAACATTTTTCCATTTCTTTGTGTCTTCCTCAATTTCTTTCATGAGTATTTTATAGTTTTCTGAGTACAGATCCTTTGTCTCTTTGGTTAGATTTATGCCTAGGTATCTTATGGTTTTGGGTGTAATTGTAAATGGGATCGACTCCTTAATTTCTCTTTCTTCTGTCTTGTTGTTGGTGTATAGGAATGCCACTGACTTCTGTGCATTGATTTTATATCCTGCCACTTTACTGAATTCCTATATGAGTTCTAGCAGTTTTGGGGTGGAGTCTTTGGGGTTTTCCACATAAAGTATCATGTCATCTGCAAAGAGTGAGAGTTTGACTTCTTCTTTGCCGATTTGGATGCCTCTTATTTTTTTTTGTTGTCTGATTGCTGTGGCTAGGACTTCCAATACCATGTTGAATAGCAGTGGTGATAGTGGACATCCCTGCCACATTCCTGACCTTAGGGGGAAAGCTCTCAGTTTTTCCCCATTGAGAATGATATTCGCTGTAGGTTCTTCATAGATGGCTTTTATGATATTGAGGGATGTACCCTCTATGACTATACTCTGAAGAGTTTTGATCAAGAAAGGAGGCTGTACTTTGTCAAAAGCTTTTTCTGCATCTATTGAGAGGATCATATGATTTTTGTTTTTCTTTTGTTAATGTATTGTATCACATTGATTGATTTGCGGATGTCGAACCAACCTTGCAGCCCAGAGATAAATCCCACTTGGTCGTGGTGAATAATCCTTTTAATGTACTGTTGGATCCTATTGGCTAGTAT
>NW_023270855.1:13648738-13759019 GCF_011800145.1 Mirounga leonina
TTTTTGCATCCATGTTCATCAGGGATATTGGTCTGTAATTCTCCTTTTTGATGGGGTCTTTGTCTGGTTTTGGGATCAAGGTAATGCTGGCCTCATAAAATGAGTTTGGAAGTTTTCCTTCCATTTCTATTTTTTGGAACAGTTTCAGAAGAATAGGTATTAATGCTTCTTGAAATGTTTGGTAGAATTCCCCTGGGAAGCCATCTGGCCCTGGGCTTTTGTTTTTTGGGAGATTTTTGATGACTGCTTCCATTTCCTTAGTGGTTATAGGTCTGTTCAGGTTTTCTATTTCTTCCTGGTTCAGTTTTGGTAGCTGATACATCTCTAGGAATGCATCCATTTCTTCCAGGTTATCGAATTTGCTGGCGTAGAGTTGCTCATAATATGTTCCTATAATTGTTTGTATTTCTTTGGTGTTGGTTGTGATCTCTCCTCTTTCATTCATGATTTTGTTGATTTGGGTCATATCTCTTCTCTTTTTGATAAGTCTGGCCAGGGGTTTATCAATCTTGTTAATTCTTTCAAAGAACCAGCTCCTAGTTTTGTTGATCTGTTGTATTGTTCTTTTAGTTTCTATTTCATGGATTTCTGCTCTGATCTTTATTATTTCTCTTCTTCTGCTGGGTTTAGGCTTTATTTGCTGTTCTTTCTCCAGCTCCTTTAGGTGTAGGGTTAGGTTGTGTACTTGAGACCTTTCTTGTTTCTTGAGAAAGGCTTGTATTGCTATATACTTTCCTCTTAGGACTGCCTTTGCTGCATCCCAAAGATTTTGAATAGTTGTGTTTTCATTTTCATTGGTTTCCATGTATTTTTTTAATTCTTCTTTAATTTCCTGGTTGACCCATTCATTCTTCAGTAGGATGCTCTTTAGCCTCCATGTATTTGAGTTCTTTCCGACTTTCCTCTTGTGATTGAGTTCTAGTTTCAAAGCATTGTGGTCTGAAAATACCTGCCACCTCAGTCTTAATCAGTAGTGGAAGAATGGTCTCAGAACTGTTTGTGTCAATTGGCCATTTAAGTTTAATAGTAAAAGGATCATTAATGATAATAATGCATCATAAAACCTTCAGATGGACACAAGAATGTTTTGTGGACCATTTGTTCTTGTGTGTGTATGGCAGTTTTAAGTTATTAATTTTTAAAATCAGTACTTTAATGGAAACAACTTGACTAAAAATCTGTCACAGAATTTTGAGACCCATTAAAACAAAAGTTTAATGAAGGAAAAATAAAGATATGGCATATAGAAAATCAGTATTGACTTAGTAATATAGTTACTGTGGGGCGTTAAGGAATAAATTTGAAGTAAAAAATGTTTCTAATGAGTATAAATAATAATTTCAAAATTCATTTCTGTTTTTATCAAGGCTATACATGTGCACATTTAAAAAATTCAAATGGTACTAAAAGGCTCATTAGGAAAAAAATGGCAGTCCCTCTTTCTGGAACTAAAATGTTGGACTTCATTCTCTAACTCTCTTAACTTTCCTCTTATTTCCATTTCTTTGATTTTTTTGGTCCTATTTTCTAGAAATTTCTTTGAATCATTAAATTCTTCTCCTGCATTTTAAATGTGGATGAACAATCCCAGTTTAAATCTTCAAGGCTCTTCTTTGTTCTCTTATATTTTCTCTTTCATAGTACCCTGTTCTTGTTTCATGTATACACTATGTTCTTTTATCTTTCTGAGGAAGGAGAGACAAGGCTAAAAGTAATTATGTTTAGATTTCCAAAGAGAACTCTGGAGAGAATTTCTGTTCTTTGCTAAGAGAGAAAGGTCCCATTCATTCATGCAAATGGAATTCTCATGAACCTATCCTAACAGGCAGCCAGATTTGTCCTGACATGGCTGAGTATTGAGGTGGACACAGCTTAGGTTCAAGCCAAGAATCCTTCTATAAAGACACTTAGGCATTCTGTTTTGTATGCTGAACAAAATTCAAACCCATATGCGCCTCTGGGTAGCACAGAGGGATGATTAGAAAGGCATAGCTATTGTCAGATCTCAACTTGAATATTAATTGGGACCAAGTAGTCCATGGAAATGAGGTCCAAGAACCTGATGACTTAACATATCTATTTCTATTTCATGTGGAGCAGAAAACCAAAGTGAGAATCAGGGCAGAAAATCTGTTTAAGTTAAATTTTTTGAACTCTAACCCCATGCTCCATGTTTTCATAGACATTTTCTCAGGGAATTCTCATAATAACATCATGAGTTAGGTGTTGTTACGGTCCTCATTCTTTTTTTAAATTTTTTAAGGATTTTATTTATTTATTTGCCAGAGAGAGAGCACAAGCAGGGGGTGCAGTGGGTAGAGGGAGAAACAGGCTCCTCACTGAGCAAGAAGCCTGATGTGGGGCTCAATCCCAGGAATCATGAAATGACCTGAGCTGAAGGCAGACACTTAACCAACTGAGCCACCGAGGTGTCCCCAATCCTCATTCTTGCTAAAGAAACTAAAGCCTATTGAGGTAGTGAATCTTACCCAAGAGACTAATAGGATAATCAAGGCCTTTTGACTCCCAAGTTCAAACCTCTCTTCATTTAAGCACCTGTTTGTTCCTAAAGCAAAAAAGGAGAGAACCAAAAAAAAATAAGTTGCAGAAAAGATGGGGAAGAAGCTGCCCTTAACTCCCTGTTCACCTATTTATAATTTCTTGAATATTAATTAGCATGTATCATAATTTCAATTTCTCCTTAGGAATAATTTGTTATTTCATCCCATGTGATGCTTTCCTTTACATTAATTTTACTCTGTAATGCTTCCTATGTTTGAAGGATGGGAAAGGAAGGACCATGGCTTTGTTAACCTTTCCTTTAGTTAACTTTTCACAAATAGGCTTTGACTTTTCCATTATTATAAGGTAAGAAAGATAAAATCATTGTAGAAAAACTAGGAAGTATAAATAAATTTTAAAAAATGAAAATAACCTGTAAGTCCTCTGCTTAGATAGAATCACAGTTTTTAGACTTTCTTTATCATGGAGCCATATTGTTAAGAATGGAGCCATACAGTATATAGTTTCATAAAATGTTATGAGCATCTCATGTCAGTAAATATAGATCTGTACCATTGCACTTAATGACTGAAGAATTTTCCATTATATGATTATAACTAAAGCTTTGTTTTGTTCACTCAAGATTCAAGCTTTGTTTTATACAAAATAGTTTTCCCAAATAGTTTTCCTTTATATTTTGCAATCCCACATCCCTGACTTTATTTTCTTTCCAAGTAATGGCAGATTTAGACTCATGATTTTATAACTGCCAATCTTAGTAGGCATCAAGCTGACTTGGTAGAAATTGCTGGAATTGTTCGGCAAGAAGTAAATAGTTGTGTAGCATTTATTTTCAGCATGATAACCTAAGTGAAGATACCAGATAAGAAGTGATTAAAGTACAGACCAAAGAGGCTCTGAGTGAAAAGCAAGGGTCACTCCTTTATTGCTTTTCACATAAAAAAGGGAATAAAAAGGAAAGAAACTCAGAGACAAAGTGTAAATGAATTTGACTTGCTGACCCTTGAGAAATTTGGGATTTGAGCACTGAATCTTAAACACCTTCAGAGAATCACTGAGTTCAAAATTTAATAGATCAAGCTGGGATATGGAAAGATAAAACCAAAAGCTTCCTCACAATTCCATGTAGCAATAGATATCTCTTTTGAAAATTTCAGGTCATCTATGGGAAAACTTTGCTGGAAAACAATCACATATGGTAGTGGTTAGAAATTGCTTATTCTGAGCAAAGGAGAAAGGTGAATCCAAGGGAATAATAATCTGTGTTCCTGTGTTTCTTGAAGACATTTAGAGATGGAAATTGTGGACCCTGATGATGAGAAGTGAAGTGATATAGCAAATCATTTTATGATGTAACAAATTAAATTAGCAACCAAAAGATTTGGGTTGATCCCTGTTATACATTAACTTTCTGTTTTACCTTGTACAGGCCAGTTAACCTTTTTGTGTCTCATGGTCTTCATCTACAAATTGGGGATGGTGTTAACCCTGGACTGATCCACCTTGTAGACGTGGGAATCAGATGATATAATGATATAATGAGTTTGGAGATACTTTGAGAAGGACCAACTTCTACAGATTAGAAGTTCATGAAAAATAACAATAACTTCCACTTACTTGTTTTTAACCAAGTGCCTGTTTTTTTGTTATTGTTGTTGTTCCCAGAATACAATTGTTAAACCTCAGAACTAATTCCCTTGATAGAGCTTCACACTAGAAGACCTACCAACTCAAATAGTAAAATGTCCAGAGTTAGTCACTGTTTGTTTACAAGATAGATGTCTTTAGTTGTATATTTCTTAGATATAATTTCATGTATAGAAAAATCAGCATTAAGGCATTTAGACTAAAACATAAAATCATTTCATTCAAAAGTAGACTCAAGCATGGAAAGAATGTAGTTAGCTAAAATAAAAATCAGGAAGGAAACAACCTGTTTACCTAGCCCAAGAACTAGATTATTTCTCCCCACAAAAAAAGGCTACATATTTTAAATACATGGAAAGAATTTTAAAGAGACAGTTGTTCTTGTTTGTGAACTGAACTCCATCTTTCATTCCCTGTGTGTGTGTGTGTGTGTGTGTGTATGTCTAATCCACATGGAAACATAGTTCAGTGATGCTTTCAACTTCTGAAATTCTTGGAAGCTGTAGTATATCTTAGACCAAAATCTTATTATTAAACTGCTTTGCCAAATATTGCTATGTCTTATAATTTTAACCAGGAAGTTAAAGCTCCCCAATTTAGTCTCTTCTTACCCAAAGTAACTCCAGACCAGCCGAGGTGCCTTCAGGAGGTGGTTTAACTTGCTGTCAGTATCATTAATCTTTATGTTGGCCACTTTTAAGGTATCTATGAAAAGTAGGACATTATGTGATATGAACAATAGAACAATAATTTACATTTACTAGTGCCATTCAATTGCCTGGTTAATGAGGACAGTACATTAAGTACATGAAATTATGTGAATATATATACTTAACATTTGATAAAACTGGGCTTTTCTAGCATCCTTCCTTAATTGGGGAAATTACACTTAGAATTTAGAGATACTTTCATTACATGGGAGTCTAGACTCATTTCCCCTTTCTTTTGTCCTAGAAGTTTGTAACTGTAGATTACACAGGGATGTGATAGAGAACATAAAAGCCTTGATTCTGCCATTGAGAGCTCTGCATGGCACCTAGCTCACCCAAAGGACTTAATATCCTTCCCCAATGTGAGTAATTTTCTCTTTATTCATTGGTAGTAATTGTCCTAGATCAAAAAGTTCAGTGGTATAGTTGGAAAGTTTGATTTTGATTTTAGGCTTTTGGTCCCTCAGTTCAAGTGTGTAATGTCTCCCAGCTCTACCTAAGAAATTAGCTTATAAAATTTCCCCTAAGAATCAACAGATTAAGTTGGATCTAGGAAAAGTATGTTCAACATCTTTTGATATCAGCTTTCAGAGAAGGAATAACTTTTAATCTGTTTGCACTCTGCTACATAGAACATTTTGTAAATGTCCAAGAAAATTTAGAGAAGGCAAATATACTTTATCCATTCCTTCACCTTTTGGGGAGGCATTTGGATTTGCAGGATAACTTTCAGTGTTTTGCTCCCACCCTCCTAACTCCAAGTCTTTTTTCCTAACCCTGATCTGGGAGTGGTGGTAGGTCTTAATTTTCCAACATGAAGAGGAACTGAGGGGTTTATTTTTATTTTTTTAAAGAGTACATCTTTCATTTAAAATAATATTTTAATATTATTTTTTATTAAGTTTAAAATTTTAATTCTAGTATAGTTAACATTATAGTGTTATATTAGTTTCAGGTGTACAATATAGTGATTCAACAGTCCTGTGCATTACTCAGTGCTCATCATGATAAATGTACTCTTTACTAACATTAATATTTTAATATTGATATGTTAATATTTTGGTATACTTCTTTCCCTGCAACTACTTTTAATGTAGTTTGTATCATCTGTAAAATTTATGATTATATGGCTCTATATTGGTTTAAGTTATATTGTGAGCATTTTCCATTGCTATTATAATTCTTCAAAAGCATTAGTTGTTGTGTAATTTTTATTTAAATGGATGTAACATTATTTACTTGACCCCTCTTCTGTTGTTAGATATTTGAGTTATTTCCAATTTTTGCTATAATTTAAAATTTTACTATTGAAATCCTTGTACATTATTCTTTGTACATGGTTCCCCAAATGTTTCATTAAGATATGTTTCTCAAAGTGGAAACACTAGAATGAAAAGTAGGAACATTTTTAAGACTTTTCATACTTACTGCAAAATTACTGTCTAGAAAGGATATACCAAATTACACTCCCAGTGAATTCAAGTAACTATCTCGCTTGATCCTTGCTAATACTAATAATTACCAAATTTTAAATTTTGTTTATTTTATGAGCAGAATATATTTTATTTTCCTTAATTTCCATCTCTTCTTAATTTAGAAGGCAATTGTATTTTCTCTTCTGTCAGTGTCCTCTGCCCAGTTTTACTGATATATCAGTATGATTTATTAATGTATTTGAACTTCTAAAATTTTAACTATGGGAAAACTTTCATCAGAGTTATTTCCTTTTAGTCTTATTTCTAAGGTGACTTGCTATATAGACATTTTTAATTCCTATGAAAACATTATTAATCTTTCCCTTTCTGACTTCTTATACAGTTTTATGCTTGGAAAATTTTATGCATTAAAAAATCAAATGACCCTTTAGCTGTATTTGCTTTAACATCTTTCTCTCTCTCTCTTTTTTTTTAAAGATTTTATTTATTTATTTAGTTGACAGAAAGAGAGAGACAGTGTGAGGGGGAACACAAATAGGGGGAGTGGGAGAGGGAGAAGCAGGCTTCTGGCTGAGCAGGGAGCCCGATGCGGGGCTCGATCCCAGGACCCCAGGATCATGACCTGAGCCGAAAGCAGTCGCTTAACCAACTGAGCCACCCAGGCGCCCCTAACATCATTCTTTTAGTAGCAGTCATCTACTTTAGCATTATTATTTAAAAAATCCTCTCTTAAAAAAAATACTCTTTTTACCAAACACATCTTCACAATCAGTGATGAAAACCATAGGGAAATAAGTGGATGTGGGGTCAGAAGACCCCCATGTGGCGAGAAATTATAACCTTTTATGCAGATTGATGGTAAGTTAATATTAGATTGATTGACAAGCAAGATCAATCCAGATCCTATGGGCTAGCAGGCACATTAATGACCTTGAAAATTACTTGGGTTTTTTGGTAAACATCTGCAGCTTTTAATGTGTGAAAGAACAGATTGTTCTCACTGTGTTGAATGGTAGTGGAGGGGATAGTAAGAAATCTAGAGTTCACTGTTCTATTTTCTCTAGCTGTTTTTACTCATGCCTATTACAGCCCTAGCACTCCCTGTTTATTTCTCCTTTGCCTTTTCTTTCCCCATACAGCCCCTGAGTTTAGCCTCTTTTACCCAAAGTGATTCTAGACTCACTAAGGTGGCTTTATGAAGTTTAGTTTAACTGGATACAGTTATGAAGTGTAGTTTAACTGGATACAGTTTTTATTGATCTTTATGTTGGTCACTTAAGGTATTTCTCTATAAAGGGCAGCCAATATTAAGCAAAATCAAGGAGGAAAAGTGTAAACTGGAAAGAGGTACTAGAAGATGCTAAAGATAAACAACTCAGCACCTTCTCATGCCTCTGACAATTTCTTCTCACTTTTTTAGTAACCCTTAGCAGTTTCATCTATTCTTGATACAGGTTAATTCTTTTATTGGAAGGGACCAGGTACATACTAATGCGAAGATGTAAATGAATAACAGATATCTTAATCTGTTATCCTTCCACCATTCGCATGTGAGCATAGATGTATGTATGAACAGAAACAAGTTCTTGGTCCGAGAAATGTTTTGTTCCATCACATTTTTTGTACCTGGTCTTCTAGTTCTATTTGTAAGTTTCTGTAGTAGATTGGTTCCTTGCTTGCTTGGTTTGCATTTTGATTTCTTTTATTTACTAGAATTTTTTCTCATATTTTGCTTTCTTCTAAAATTATCATGGAAAAATAATTTACCTGATTGTGTAACTTTTTTGTTAAGATTCTAATAGATACAGCCCATGTTTATCTAGGGTGAATCCTAATTCACTTTACCTTCTGGAGTTATTGAGGGCTTCTGAGGCAAGTTTGACATCCACAGTTAATTGAAGAATGGATCTTTTTGCCTCAAATTAGGGAACACTCATTGGGAGGACAAATTAATTTTATAAGTTCAAGAAGAATCAATTCTTAATGTCTCCTGGGGCTGACTAGCTTGTAGATTATCCAGCTTTTACTTTTCCCACCTCCTGCAAGTTACTTGTTATTTGTTAGTGACTTTACTCTTTGCACTGGAAAAATGATTTTTTAAAAAGATTTTATTTATTTATTTGACAGAGAGAGACACAGCAAGAGAGGGAACACAAGCAGAGGAGTGGGAGAGGGAGAAGCAGGCTTCCCAACAAGCAGGGAGCCTGAAGCCGGGCTCGATCCCAGGACCCTGGGATCATGACCTGAGCTTAAGGCAGACGCTTAATGACTGAGCCACCCAGATGCCCCTGGAAAAATGATTTTAAAGAAGGATACACTTAAGACAGTTGGAATTCCCTATTTGTTAAATTGTTCTGATAAAAAAATGTAGGGCTGTTTTAGGACAGTGAAAATACTCTTTATGATACTGTAATGATGAATACATGTATATTTGTCCAAACCCATACAATGTATAATACCAGCAGTGAGTCATAATGTAAATTATGGACTTTGGCTGATTATGATGTAACAAATGTACCACTCTGATGGGCCTATTGATAATGAAGGAGCTCTGCAGGTGTGGGGGCAGGGTATATATGAGAAATTTCTATATCTTCCTCCCAATTTTGCTGTGAATCTAAAAATACTCTTTAAAGAAGTCTTTAAAAATGTCATTGTAGCAGAGATTGGAAGTATTACCTAAAATGAGGCGTTTGTGAATTTCAGTTATCACTTGAAGAGTGTGAAGATTAAATGAGATAATGATTGCAGGATGTCTGGTTTAGGGCCTGGCGAACAGTGCTATTTTTATAATGCCAGCTGGAAAAAAAATAGAAATACAGCTACTGTAAACAGAAATATCTTTGTCTTCATTTCTTTCTTGTAATTTTCCTTATGACTGCTGTTAAAATTTCACTTTGGCACCCAATAGCGCAGTACCTTTAAGTCAAAGTGTCTAAACTAGTTTTCTTTTGGTTCAGCAATACCACAAGAACCCTAGAGAAATTTTCATAAGCAGATTTATACTGGGAGATTCACTGTAGTATTGTTTGTTGTAGTGAAAAATATGTCAATAGAGAAACAGATAAAGAAAATATGACATATTCATATGATAGATTATTGTATAACTGTTAGATGACAGATCTATGCATGTCAACATGGATAGAGTTCCAAAACATAATTTTGAATGACAATCTTAAGTTACCAAATTATGGAAATAGTAAATATAACATAAAAATTTACATTTGTATCATTATGAATAATAATAATGTTCATGAGGTAGGGTACAAATATGTGTATATAAAGTATAAAAACTTTGTAAGACTATATATTAAATTGATGATCGAAGTTTCTCTGGACAAAGAAACTAGTAGAACAAAACTGGAGCATGGAATATAGGGTACTTCAATTTTATCTGTGTTGTTTTACTCTTTTTAACCAAAAAGCCCTTGTTGTAGTCTCCCAAACAAACAGACATTCAAATGAAGAGACAAATAGATAATCACAGTAACATGAAAAGTCCTAACTTCCTTTATTGGTGTCTGTATTTCTATCAGTATTGTCATTTTCCAAATTACCTGGGCTCAAAAAAATCTAGGAATTTTTTTTATATTCTCCTGTTTCACTACCTACATCAGTTATGTTACTTCTTTTAGGATACCTCAGATCTGGACCTTTTCTTTTTTTTTTTTTTAAAGATTATTTATTTGACAGAGAGACACAGAGAGAGAGGGAACACAAGCAGGGGGAGTGGGAGAGGGAGAAGCAGGCTTCCCGCCGAGCAGGGAGCCCAATGCAGGGCTCGATCCCAGGACCCCAGGACCATGACCTGGACTGAAGACAGACGCTTAACAACTGAGCCACCCAGGCACCCCTGGACCTTTTCATATGTCTTTAATATCACTATTCTAATTCACAAACTTACCTGTGTGAGTAAGGCTCCCTGTAGAAACTTATGGCACACCTAAGTTGTGTGATGAGGGAAGTTTAATAAAGGGAAACTTTATAAATGTGTGAGCATAGAAAAAGCAACAAGGGTTGTTATAGACTGGTAAGGAGAAAATCATACATTATATCATCCGTAGAACAGAAAGTTTAAGGGGAGAAAACTATTATGATGAGAGAGAGAGTGTGAGAGGGAGAAGGAGGAGAGAAGGAAAAAGAGAAGAAAAAGAAAGAGAGAGAGAAAGGGGGAAAGAAAGAGAAAGGAAGGAAGAAAGCAAGCAAGTGGGAGGGAGCAAGGGAGAGTAAGAGAGAGAGAGATTGAGAATAACCAAGAATCCTTTACCTTTACCAACCTCAGGGGTCCAGTAGTGAGGTGTCTGGGGAATATGTATCCTGACTTCTCTCCTTTCTGATTCTTTGTTGATGCATTTCTCTGGATAACCTCAGTGGAAAGCCAAAAAGCAGGAGCGTTGTTGCAGGTCCTACAGGTCAGCATCTGGGGCACAGCAGGGTGGAGAAGGGTGGGGTGTGGATCTGTAGGTCTACAAGGAAATGCTACATGCTATCTCATCTTCTAATGTTTAGACTTCTGAAAACTCAGATGTAGGATGTATGGACAAAAACTTACTTTAATCAAAGTAAATTTTGCTGTCAGACTGTTATCAACTAAAATGAAAAGTAAGAAGGGAATAGAAGGTTCAGTTTTGGCTTTTCCAGATTCTTAAATTAGTTGCCTTCTAACTGTGTGGTCTTGAGCAAGATGCTTAGCCTCTCTGCTTTAATTTTCTTATCCGTAGAGTGGACATGATTGTAGTGGTTTTAATAAGGATTAGATTAAATAATTCATGTTCAGCTCCTAGAACAGGGCCTGATGCATAGTAAGTATACCCATTAAGTATTAGTGTTTATTCTCTATTGTTTTTGAAAATTATTCTCTAAGCCTAAGAAAGTCAAGCTGTAATGACTGTGCTATTCAAATGAGAATCCATTAATTACTAATGACAAATACAAGATGTGAGATAGAGTATCAAGGAGCATTCTAGGACTGGCCATCCTCTTTCTTTTTTGCTTTTGCAATTCTCCACTTTAAGTTTTAGCGAAAAATGCACCTTTTTATAAAGCCTTTTCCAATTCTGCAGCCCAACAGAACTTCTCTGAGTCTCTATCACATTTCTTTCAGAAGCCAAATACTAGATTGTGTGGTTATATAGGTCACCTTATTCCAGCCCCCTGGTATATAAAAACGTGTATTTCTGTTTACCCAGCTAGATCAGAAGCTTTTTGAGGACAGACATAATCTTTTTGTTTTTTAGTTCTTAGAAGTACTTATTAACGTTCAGTGTTACCTTCCTCTCTTACTGCCTGCCTCCCTCCCTGCCTTCCTTCGTTTCCGTCCCTCCTCTTCCTTTTTTCCTGTGTCCTTCCTTCCTTCTCTTCCTCCCCACTCCTTTCTTCACTCCATCAATTAAGCTGCAGTAATTTATTGAGGAGCTACCAGGTACCGTGCTACTGCTGGAGGGATGCCTGTGGATAGAAAAGATAGGGACTCTGCCCTCATAGAGTTTAAGGTATAGTTGGGAAGATAGGCACATGAATGAATTAACTATAGTCATAATGATTCTGCGTACAATGCTATAGAATGTAGAAAATATTAAGTACTATTAGAAAATCACACTTGAAGTCTCTGGATGTTTGCACCATAGAAAAATAACCTTTGAGAAATAGGCAAGACCTCAACAAGAAAAGAGTTGGCAAATGGCCAGAAATTAAGATGAGAGGATACCCTCATTGCTGGCTCAGTGGGCAATGTGCCAGAAAGGCAAAAGAAGGATGGACTCTACTCTAGTGTTCTGGAGTTTCTGGGATATTTGCTAGAGTATGGTTAGCTTAATGGAGCTTATATTCACATTAAGGGTTTCTTGAAGGCCTCTTTGGCACTAACCTGTTTATCAAAGCTTTTAAGATAAACATCTTCTGGTATTAAGCTGTTTTTAACAATGCTTACTCATGTCTCTGACAAACTCTTGATTTTTCAGAATCAAGTTTGGAGTGATAAGTTGGCACCAGTGGAAGTCTTTGTATGGATTTAATGACATTAAGAAGCATAGCCCAGAATTATTATATGCAAGTTTCCATTTTAAGGAAAACTCACATTCTCTGCCTCTCTGAAAATTACCTATATTAGAGTCTATGTAGCTAAAAGGACAGGAGGGATTCACATGGCTATGTGCTACAAATTAATAAGATAATTATTGCTAGAAAATAATTAACCAGATCTCTACTATCAAGTGAAAACAGAGAACAGAGGAACAACAGATAATTGAGTCTTGCAAGATAAACATCCTGAGACTTCTCCAATTATAGCATGTAATATACAGCATAAAATATGTAAACAACCATGAAGAAAGAGAAGGTATTTTGTGCTGTTGCTGGTCTTTTATCAAGCAATTTATTAGATAATGCCTATTAATGATATTAATAACTGACATTTCTGTAGTATCTCATGTGTTGGCCACTGTTGGGTACTCTACACATATAATAGTATTTAATTAATTATTGGAATAATGTAACTTTAGGTCAAAGTTCATTGAGGAATGAGAGGGAAGTGAAAAACATGAGCTACTCTTGAGAAGTGTGGCTGTGAAAAAAGGAAAGAGGTAGAAGGAGGAAATTGCACATGAAATTGTGTAAAATATTATTTTTTCCCTTTTCACCCAGGCAAACAGAGGCACAGAGATTGTATGTGACCCAACAATATTTAACAGAGCCAGTAATGGAATTTCATGCCATTTTATTGGCTTCTAGGGCAGTATATCATCTTTAGCCAGCTGACTATACCAGTTCCTCAAGTCAGGAAAGCATAGAACCTAGATAGTCCATGTTAGATTTCTGAGAGAAGGCTGTGGAACAAGGCTAAGTTGTTTCTAGGAGCCCCGGATCAGAATGAGGTCAGAGAGGAGTCATCGTCATTCTTATTTTTATGTTATACCATCACTGGAAGAGTGTTCTAACCTCAGTAGGCCCTCAGTAACTAACTACAACAACAAAAACTTTGATAGGTCACCTACCTTGTGTCAGATGCTAAGTGAAAGCTTTATGCACATTATTCTTCACAACAATGTTATAAAGCATATAATTCTATTATCTCCATTGTAAAGATGAAGAAATTTAAGCCCGGGCAAGTAAAGTAACTTCTCCAAGGTTATGTTGCTACTAAAATTGAGTCTAGTCATTTGTATCCAAAGGCCAAATTATCAACCACCTTCTCGTCATATCTTAACTGGCGAAGGGAATGGAGGAGTATACAGAGTAAGAGGGTAGTTTATATGTCAACAACCATGTGTTTTCACCTAGCTCCTGATTTGGAAGCAGAATTGATTCAACAGAAGTCACTATTAACTGGGCATTATATCTGGACAAATTCTGATCTTTTCTTATGCCATTTCATGACTCATGGAGGATAGGCTTGATGTTGTTTTTGCTAAGGGCTGCAGTGGCCAGTCTGCTTCAGTGTCACCAGTAAGTTAAAAAAATCCATTTTCTGGGGAGCTAGAACATCAGATGTGAACTGAATGCTACAGATCTGCTTAATGAGTCTTGAATGTGAGTGGTGCATTGGCATATTTAAGACAAATTGCAATTGTCAGATAATTCCTTTGTGGCTTCCTCTGAGGTCTGTGAATGGAGGTTATGGTTCTCTGGCAGTTTTAATCTTTACAATTTTTTTTTTTTTCCTTTTGGCTTGAAACCATAGAGGATAAATTACCTTCAGAGTCTTTCTTGGTGGATGGAAGAAATATCTGAAGGCCTCAAAGTAAAAATCCTGTACCAACATTTAGCTAACATGATCATGCAATTGCCAGAGAAAAAGATACTGTGCATAAAAATATGGAGATATTTAGTAAAGAAAAAAATTGTGTGCATTTAGAGTCCCAGAAAGCTTTCAGAGGAAACAGCTTCTTTTGCCTCTCAAAACCACTAATCATTCCCTCACAAAAGGTATTTCTGGTATCTTGAAGAATACAAAGAAAATACATTTGGGAGTCCACTTTGGAATGAAACAGAGAATTAAAAAACAACTCTTAGCTGGAGCAAACAATTTTTCAGGCTCTGCCACATATTAATATATAATGATGTGTGTCCATGTATGTCTATACCCTTGAAATGTGTATGTGCCCTGGTTCTTTTTTTTTTTTTTAAAGATTTTATTTATTTATTTGAGAGAGAGGATGAGAGGAGAGAGAGAGCACATGAGAGGGGGGAGGGTCAGAGGGAGAAGCAGACTCCCTGCTGAGCAGGGAGCCCAATGCGGGACTCAATCCCGGGACTCCAGGATCATGACCTGAGCCGAAGGCAGTCGCTTAACCAACTGAGCCACCCAGGCGCCCTGTGCCCTGGTTCTTAATCTAGTTTATTAGAAGTATCAACTACTTAGAAGCAAATGTGCTTCTAGGCATTAAGTACATTTTGTAATTTTGTTGCTCCTCGGAAGAGATATCTCCAAGAATAGCCCAAGGAAATGAAATACCTCAGCACTTGGCAATAAGCAATACAATTATAGGCGCCTCAGTTTCCATTTGACACTTTCCCACCAAGCTGTTCTGAGGTTGACTTCCGTGTGAATTTTAGTATTAAAGGTGAAAGTGGTGTGAAACAACTCTGGAGAAAGGAAGCTTTGTAATCTCAACCCCAAGGGGAAGAGGAGTTATTCTTCTAGTTCTTCAGCAGAGGCACTGTTTTGAAAGGCAAAGGCCAGAGAAGGCATGCAAAATCATGGCCATTGGTTTTGACAGCAGTTGGGGGTGTTGATCAGATTAAGCAAGACCAGCCCTGAGAATTCCCGGGAGTGTGTCTCTATGCATGCCACACCAGCCCTGGCCCTTGGCTGTTGTCAGTCTGATGGATAGCTGGAGCTAAGGCTTTAGGTGCAAGGACAGCTGGAGGTAGGAAAGGGTGACACTTCTGAGAGAACTTGGGTTAATCTAGGGCTATGCTTCTTGAATATTTTGGAAGCCACAGGATAAATGTTTTCCTGGAGGGTCAGTTTTACTAGAAGATTTGAGGTAAAAAACATCTTTCTGATACTAAAAGGAAAAACATGAAAAAATAAATATATATAATAAAAGGAAAAAACATGGATGTATTGTGAATTGGAAGGCAAAAATCACATGCATTTTTAAGATAAAACCAGAGATTTTAAGGAAATAATAAGCTGTTAGTCGCTTAGATTCTGGCCACCTCTCCCTATGTCCCAACCGAGTGAGTATGTGAAAGTCTAGTCTACTTTCAAGGGCCCTGCATTTGTCATTTTTGAACAATTAGATACAATTTGTGTTCATCTGGGAAGGGATAAAAGACTTCTTATTGCTTAAAATGGAAGTTTTAAACTGAAATTTGGGGTCTGAAAATTGTTAGTTTACAGGCTCAATCTGACACACAGGTGAGATTTAATCAATAGACATGTTCAGTTTGATCCATACTGTTAATTTTGTTGATTAGTTCTTAGCATTTATAGACCAAACTTCTCATTATAATCCAGTTTTTCTTTTTAAAAAAGTCAGGGGATGGGGAGATTTGGCAACACCATGCATGATCTTTTGCACAGCAGTACTCAACTAGAGGTAAATAATGCCCCTCCTGTCAAACAGCTCATCCCAGTTCCCACCCAGCCCACTTCTCTCACTATTATCTGTCAGATTTCTTTTGACATTTCTATTTGTGACTCATTCTTCAGGTAAAATGCCACTGGGATTGTTCTGGAGGCCTTATTTTTTAAAAATTTTATTTTATTATGTTATGTTAATCACCATACATTACATACATTAGTTTTTGATGTAGTGTTCCACGATTCATTGTTTGTGTATAACACCCAGTGCTCCATTCAATACGTGCCCTCTTTAATACCCATCACCAGGCTAGGATTCATCCCTCCTCCTCATTTCAGTCATGTGCCCTCATGAAGACCATGGCTATCATGGTAATCTATAAGGGAGTTAGATTTCTTTGCATTAAGTCCTTGCTTAAGTATTGATTTTAAATGTTTGTGGACAGCTGCTCTGTGCAATGGCTGTATGAAGACTGAGCCTATAGACTGGTGTTTGCTACCTTGGTAGGGACCTACAAAAACTGCCCATCCCCACGTTTTGCCCATTTTTTGACTCAGTGAATGTAATTACCTCTTTAAGTTGTCATCATTCATTTGAAAACTTAATGCGAAAGAGGCATGTGTCAAGTTTGGTATGGACAGGAAGGTGTAGAAAATTTAACTGCCTGTTAGCTGTAGTGTTAAAGACCCTTAGAGAGGGATTTAGGATCCTTGGGTTGCAATCCCAGCTTGGCACTCATTGTATGTTCTCAGGCATGATGACAGTGGTGATGCTTGGCTTCCTCCTCTGATTTGGATTGTATCACCTGCCTTTTCAATCTTACAAGCTTGTTCAGAAGCTCAAATGTACTAATGCAAATGAACCAGGTTAGAAGATTATAAAAACTTTACAAATTTAGACATGATGTCCATATGACATCCTAATTTCATGGGCTATGTCTAGGTATTTTTCTTTGCATTGTGACCAGTATAATCCATAGTATAGTTAGTTTTATTTTCTTTCTTTTTTTTTTTTTAGTTAGTTGTATTTTCTGATAGTGTTGTGGTTTCCATTTTTTAAAGACTGAAGAGGGGCACCTGGGTGGCTCAGTTGGTTAAGCGACTGCCTTCGGCTCAGGTCGTGATCCTGGAGTCCTGGGATCGAGTCCCGCATTGGGCTCCCTGCTCGGCAGGGAGTCTGCTTCTCCCTCTGACCCTCCCCCCTCTCATGCTCTCTGTTTCTCATTCTCTCTCTCGCAAATAAATAAAATCTTAAAAAAAAAAAAAAAGACTGAAGAGAAAATTCATTACAACAAGATATGGCCAAGTAGGCCTTTAAAATGATAAAAGAATATCTTGCTATCCCTTATTCAATGAATACAAGAGTTATCCACCACTAGCTCTAAACAAGAAATAATAAAGTTATATAAAAATGTGTTTTATTTTTATAGGCTTGGAGGTCACTGGGACCCAGCTTTATATTCATTATCTGCTAACACCATTTTTCTTTCATGCACTGTGGATTTGTGAGGGTCTTTCTCCTTTCAGGCAGTCAGGAATATGAATTTTATATTGATCTGCTTACGGTAGTTGGTGTAACAGCATCTTGTAGCAGACATGCTGCTGGTCATATGTCTTTTTACCTTTTATAACTTTTATTTTTACTTTTTTGTATTTTATAGCTTTACCTTTTATATTTTAGTGTTCTCGTTGGTGGCAAAAAACATCAGTGTTTCTCCTTGAACAATTCTGAACATGTTGTTTGATGTTTTCTGGCTTAGCTCTTAAATCTTGTGTGGTGTGGATCACAAAGAAAAGAGACATTAGGGATTCTATCATCAATCCCATTCTTCAGCACTTTCAAAATAAAACTTTGAAAGGCACTAGATTTTTCTGTAGCCAAGGAGGTTTCTGGCATTTACATTCATAGAGATGGCTTGCACAATAATCCTTTTGAACAAGAAAGCAGAACACCATTTGTTCTGTTACTTATGGTGTCCCATGGTCAGAATTTTAAAAACCATTTTACAGTTTGAAACCTAGTTTAGGATGAATAGATATACTATAGCCTATATACAATTATGTCTTATTAAATTCTTTGAAGAAGCCAAGAAATTGTTAAAGAGACTTGTATTTTTGATAGATTTGTGCTATATAAGAATTTTCAGGTTACATTGTAGGTGACATAGAATTATCCTAGACTCTTATATTTAGAAATACCTTACTTATGATCAATACCCCATTTGGTATTTGTTTTTCTCTTTAAAATGTCATTGCCAATTTGTCATAAGGTCCTGAGTTTCTTGGAGTGTGTTCTATAGAACACTGGTTCCATGAGCTGCTTCCTCAAAGTAGAGTTCCGTAGTGAAAATCATTGTTAACATGGTTTGGTTAACATGGTTACACCTTAGTTCCTCTCCTTTGAACATACGTCTCCATTCCCCAAAGGGGATAGTTGGAGCCTAGAAGTAAGTAGGTGGCTTTAGGACCACAGAGAACGCCGTTGTTATCTCCTTAGCTATAGATATTATATTATTATTATTTTTAAAAGATTTTATTTATTTATTTGACAGAGAGAGAGAGCACAGCAGGGAGCAGCAGAGGGAGAGGGAGAAGCAGGCTCCCTGCTGAGCAAGGAGCCTGACGCGGGGCTGGATTCTAGGACCCCAGGATCATGACCGAAGCCGAAGGCAGATGCTCAACTGACTGAGCCACCCAGGCATCCCTAGATGTTATATTATTAACAGCCTTTTGACTTCACTGTTCAAGCTTCTTATTGACATTGATTATGAGCACTCATTCACCATGATGAGGGGTACCACATACTTTATCATCTAAACTGAGATAGTTGAGAGAAAGAAGGGGGCTGCTATTAATAATGATCCTTCACAAAAGGCATAATTGGGCCTATTGGGTAAATTGGGACATACGGTCACCCTGTGTTTGATGAACTTACCTTGCTTTCAAAGCCTAGCTCCAACATCCTAACCTCTCCGTAATGACTTTTTTGGTTCTCTCAGTTGGAAGTAATTCACTACGCTGAAATCCCTTTCATTAAATTTATCATTTTATACCTTGTCTTAATAGTTACTTAGGTGTACATTCCATAGCTCCCTCATTAGGCTCTAAGCTCATGAGGACATGATCTACATTTACAACATCTATGTCCAGTGCCTATACATATTACTCTGTCATAATAAGTACTGATTAATAGTTTTGAATGAGTGAGTGAATCCATGGATGGATAAGTGATCTTAACACCAGAAGCCTGATAGCCTTATCAACTGTTATCTTTTTCTCCTCTTAAAATAAATGGTCTAAACTTAGTGCATTTCACCATCACACGTTCCTCATAAACCTTACTTCTTCCAGGCAATTTTGATTCTCTCTTTTATTTATTTTCTATGTCAGGATCTGTTTAAGTAATGCTTGGATTTCTTTCTTCTTCATTACCTCTCTCAAAATCCAGGTCCAGGGTCTACTGGATTATTTTTGGATGTATGCTGCAGCTTCCTAATTATCTTGCTTTGAATTTCTTTTTAATTCCTATTTTGGCCATATATTGGCCTAGTCCACCTAAAATAGAATTTCAGTATTTCCAGTAGCCCATAGGCTAAAGTCTAAACTCAAACTAGCATCTCAAGCCCTTCAATAATTGTGTATAATTTACAGATTAAACCTTGCTTTTTGGATTTTTTATTCTTTTTCTTTAGAATTCTTAGTCCTTATCATCTGATTCCTTTGCCTAAAAAAGTAGGTTCAAATATGGTTCTTTATCAATTTTCCAGCCTTGTCCCTTGCTGTTTTCTCCTCTATATCATGCACTCCATCCACCATCAAACTATTTGCAATTCTCAGATCATTTAAATATCCATGCCTTTGCATGTGATATTTATTCTGTTTAGAGAAACTTCTCTTTTTTATGACATATATTCCTACTCATTCTTTTAGACTTAGCATAATAATTACCTTCTCTGACATATTTTTTCTTCATCCTTTTCTACTCCCCAACCACTGTTGGGTACTCATTCTCTGTGCTTCTATTTGTATAGCTCTAGGACAATATTTATCACAGTGAATTATTGACTAGTCTGTTTCTATTTCAGGTTAACTTTCTTGAGCCAGGGACATAGTTTTACTTTATTTGTATCTCTTGAGTCTAAGAATGTGTATATAATAATTTCTCAACAAATATTAATTGATAGTGATATTGAAATAGCTAATGTTTATTGAGTACTTGATATGTCCTAGGTATTGCTTTGTTTAATTTAATCCCCAAAACACCTTTTGAGATAGGCATTCTTGATATTGCCATTTTACATGTGAGGAAAGGTAGAGGCTCAGGGAGATTAAGTAACTTACCCAAGGACAGACAGCCATATGACAGAACTAGGATCAGAAATCAGGCTACCGAATTGCAAAGCTCATACTTTTATGCACTACACATATTTACTCATTTCTATCTCTAAACATTGGCATGTTTGCGGAAGAACTTCTTCCTCAATTTTTTCTTTTATATTAAATCTTTTTTATATTTTATGGCACAGGCCAAAATTTATTTCCTACTCATTTGTTCCATGACTGTATTAGCCTTACCTTCTAGTATTCACTCATTTGGCCATATGTTTCACAAAGTTCAGTACTTTAACATGAGTGGCTTGACATGTATCATTTTTCAAACCATTTTTTGATTCTCTCTGGACTTGCACTGTGTTCTCTATTTAAATGACTCTCCAGCCCTTCCCCAATAATACACACTTATTATAATTTTGGATATTTAATAGAACTTTGATAAAAAATTTTGGTTTAATACCATATATAGTTGGTTGCTTTTGTTGGTTTTTTGTATATGAGTCTACAAGATTGGAGATAGGCTAGGAATCTGACAAAGTTAAACAATTTTAAGACTCACTGTCAGATTCTCTTCACTAAGGAAAGGGTTAACTTTAACAAGGAGGAAACATAAAAAAATAGTCCTGGCACATCAAAACAGTGATCTCACGAATTCCATAGACTCTGTACTTGAAAGAATCCTTTGAAGTCATATAATTCACCTCCCTCTGAAAACAGAGGAGGAAACTGAGGGACATCCTGTGTTGTTATTCAAAATCTCCCAGACTGTGCAGCAGAGCCTAGACGGAGAACTTGGATCTCCTGGCTATTTCAGGTCCTGTGTTATTTCTATTATGGAAAGGGACATCTGTGAGTGAACATGTGAAGGGTCAAATGCAAATACTTCACACTTAAAAGTGTTCCAGAGTGGAACCCTGGCTCTGTGTGGAATTGCTTTTTAGATGTCACAGGGTTTTAAAGGAGACTATGACAGTGAGCTATGAAGCAGGACCAGCAGCCAAGCAGCCACAAGAGAGGATTAAAGAATTAATTGTTGAGAGTTGGTTTGTACAGTACATCAGGCCAAGTGGATGCCCCTGGCTGGGATGCCAGGCAAGGATTTTCCAATCTCTTCCTTTACTCTGCTGACTTGGCCTTTTGGGAGAAGAGGTGAAAACTGCATGGCTAAGTGTCTAAGTGGATTTTACCTGTCCTTTGAAGGGCTCAAGAATTACTTAATGGTCTCCTGAAGATGTTTTTTTCTTTCAAAAAAATTACATGCTCAAAAAATACAGTTGAAATGAAATTGGAGCATCCAGAATAATGAATATGTTCCGAAGTAGGCTGTGAAGTTTTGTCCTTTTGAGTAAATGATGGTCCCAAGAGGCCTCGTACATAACCATTATTACTAGTGAATATGGTGCACAAACTGGTCTAGCCAAGCTGCCAAGTCTGGCAAAATTACTTTTTTCTTTTAGCTTCTGGTGCATGCTGTTTAATTTCAATAAAAATGAATTTTTGTTCCAGTGACAAAGGGCTATTATCTCATTTGAGGTTGTTTTAAAAGCTGCAACAAGTTCTTTTATCAACAGCGTAATATCTTGTAATGGCTTAAATCAGTTCAGTTTGAACATAAAAAAAGAAAAATTTTCTGAAAGAAGATGGAGGCCAAAGACAGAAAGTTGTGATGAATTTTTAAAGGTGCATTCACTTTCCTATGTAACTCTGTCTTTTCCCTGCCACACAGATGTACATACATTTTCATGCACAGATAACCAGCTTTTAGGCAAATATATCCAATCTAACATTTACTGAGTCATTATCATGTTCAAGGCATTAAACTACATGTTATGAGAGGTAAAAGGAACTAAAAGTTTTTAGGGAAGATGCTACATATACATGAGTTACATATTAATTAACTAATTAATTCATTAAACAAATATTAATGGAGTATCTCTGGCCAGACTGTGCTTGTGATTGGAATGCATGGTGAACAAAATTATATGGGGTCACTAGGCTCATGGACTTATAGTTTCAAATTCGGGAGGGAGACAGTTAAAGTCAAATGCCCAAATAGACAAATGGGTAACTACAGCTGAGATAATTGCCCTGAAGGAAAAGAACATGGTTCTATGTATGCATGTAACAAAGGAACTAGTCCAAGATCACAGTGGTGGTCAGGGAATTAAAGGACTCTGGAGCTGAAATTGAAGGACTACCACAAAGTGAAAAGTGGTAAGTATAATAAGGAAGGAACTAACAAAAAATGTAATCAAGGGGTAGGAAAAATGAGATTTGGGTTGGGAAAGTCAGAGAGACTTTGGTAGGAGGTGGTGCCTATGTCCTGAAGAATGGGTTATGAGTTACATAGGTTTTTGTTTTTGTTTTTAATTTTTTTATTGTTATGTTAATTCCCATTCATTACATCATTAGTTTTAGATGTAGTGTTCCATGATTCATTGTTTGTGCATAACACCCAGTGCTCCATGCAGAATGTGCCCTCCTCAATACCCACCACCAGGCTAACCCATCCTCCCATCCCCCTCCCCTCTAGAACCCTCAGTTTGTTTTTCAGAGTCCATCGTCTCTCATGGTTCGTCTACCCCTCTGATTTCCCCCCCTTCATTCTTCCGCTCCTGCTATCTTCTTTTTTTTTTTCTTAACATATATTGCATTATTTGTTTCATAGGTACAGATCTGAAATTCAACAGTCTTGAACAATTCACAGCGCTTACCAAAGCACACACCCTCGCCAGTGTCTATCACCCAGTCACCCCATCCCTCCCACCCCACCCCCCGTTCCAGCAACCCTCAGTTTGTTTCCGGAGATTAAGAATTCCTCATATCAGTGAGGTTATATCATACATGTCTTTCTCGGTTTGACTTATTTCGCTCAGCATAATACCCTCCAGTTCCATCCACGTTGTTGCAAATGGCAAGATCTCATTCCTTTTGATGGCTGCATAATATTCCACTGTATATATATACCACCTCTTCTTTATCCATTCATCTGTCGATGGACATCTTGGCTCTTTCCACAGTTTGGCTATTGTGGACATTGCTGCTATAAACATCGGGGTGCACTAACCCTTTCTGAACCCTACTTTTGTATCTTTGGGGTAAATACCCAGTAGTGCAATTGCTGGATCATATGGTAGCTCTATTTTCAACTTTTTGGGGAACCTCCATACTGTTTTCCAGAGTGGCTGCACCAGCTTGCATTCCCACCAACAGTGTAGGAGGGTTCCCCTTTCTCTGCATGCCCGCCAACATCTGTCATTTCCTGACTTGTTAATTTTAGCCATTCTGACTGGTGTGAAGTGGTATCTCATTGAGGTTTTGATTTGGATTTCCCTGATGCCAAGTGATGTTACGCACTTTTTCATGTGTCTGTTGGCCATTAGGATGTCTTCTTTGGAAAAATGTCTGTTCATGTCTTCTGCCCATTTCTTGATTGGATTATTTGTTCTTTAGGTGTTGAGTTTGATAAGTTCTTTATAGATTTTGGATACTAGCCCTTTATCTGATATGTCATTTGCAAATATCTTCTCCTATTCTGTCGGTTGTCTTTTGGTTTTGTTGACTGTTTCTTTTGCTGTGCAAAAGCTTTTTATCTTGATGAAGTCCCAATAGTTCATCTTTGCCCTTGCTTCCCTTGCCTTTGGCGATGTTTCCAGGAAGAAGTTACTGTGGCTGAGGTCGAAGAGATTGCTGCCTGTGTTCTCCTTTAGGATTTTGATGGATTCCTGTCTCACATTGAGGTCTTTCATCCATTTGGAGTCTATTTCTGTGTGTGGTGTAAGGAAATGGTCCAGTTTCATTCTTCTGCATGTGGCTATCCAGTTTTCCCAACACCATTTGTTGAAGAGACTATCTTTTTCCATTGAACATTCTTTCCTGCTTTGTCAAAGATGAGTTGACCATAGAGTTGAGGGTCCATTTCTGGGCTCTCTATTCTGTTCCATTGATCTATGTGTCTGTTTTTGTGCCAGTACCATGCTGTCTTGATGATGACAGCTTTGTAATAGAACTGGAAGTCCAGAATTGTGATGCCGCCGGCTTTGCTTTTCTTTTTCAACATTCCTCTGGCTATGCAGGGTCTTTTCTGGTTCCATACAAATTTTAGGATTATTTGTTCCCTTTCTTTGAAAAAAGTGGATGGTATTTTGATGGGGATTGCATTGAAGGTGTAGATTGCTCTAGGTAGCATGGACATCTTCACAATATTTTTTCTTCCAGTCCATGAGCATGGAACATTTTTCCATTTCTTTGTGTCTTCCTCAATTTCTTTCATGAGTATTTTATAGTTTTCTGAGTACAGATCCTTTGCCTCTTTGGTTAGATTTATTCCTAGATATCTTATGGTTTTGGGTGCAATTGTGAATGGGATCGACTCCTTAATTTCTCTTTCTTCTGTCTTGTTGTTGGTGTATAGGAATGCCACTGACTTCTGTGCATTGATTTTATATCCTGCCACTTTACTGAATTCCTGTATGAGTTCTAGCAGTTTTGGGGTGGAGTCTTTGGGGTTTTCCACATAAAGTATCATGTCATCTGCAAAGAGTGAGAGTTTGACTTCTTCTTTGCCGATTTGGATGCCTTTGATTTCTTTTTGTTGTCTGATTGCTGTGGCTAGGACTTCCAATACTATGTTGAATAGCAGTGGTGATAGTGGACATCCCTGCTGTGTTTCTGACCTTAGGGGGAAAGCTCTCAGTTTTTCCCCATTGAGAATGATATTCGCTGTAGGTTTTTCATAGATGGCTTTTATGATATTGAGGTATGTACCCTTTATCCCTATACTCTGAAGGGTTTTGATCAAGAAAGGCTGCTGTACTTTGTCAAATGCTTTTCTGCATCTATTGAGAGGATCATATGGTTCTTGTTCTTTCTTTTATTAATGAATTGTATCACATTGATTGATTTGCGGATGTTGAACCAACCTTGCAGCCCAGGGATAAATCCCACTTGGTCGTGGTGATAATCCTTTTAATGTACTGTTGGATCCTATTGGCTAGTATTTAGGTGAGAACTTTTGCATCCATGTTCATCAGGGATATTGGTCTGTAATTCTCCTTTTTGATGGGGTCTTTGTCTGGTTTTGGGATCAAGGTAATGCTGGCCTCATAAGATGAGTTTGGAAGTTTTCCTTCCGTTTCTATTTTTTGGAACAGTTTCAGAAGAATAGGTATTAATGCTTCTTGAAATGTTTGGTAGAATTCCCCTGGGAAGCCATCTGGCCCTGGGCTTTTGTTTGTTGGGGGATTTTTGATGACTGCTTCCATTTCCTTAGTGGTTATAGGTCTGTTCAGGTTTTCTATTTCTTCCTGTTTCAGTTTTGGTAGTTGATACATCTCTAGGAATGCATCCATTTCTTCCAGGTTATCGAATTTGCTGGCATAGAGTTGCTCATAATATGTTCTTATAATTGTTTGTATTTCTTTGATGTTGGTTGTGATCTCTCCTCTTTCATTCATGATTTTGTTGATCTGGGTCATTTCTCTTCTCTTTTTGATAAGTCTGGCCAGGGGTTTATCAATCTTGTTAATTCTTTCAAAGAACCAGCTCCTAGTTTAGTTGCTCTGTTCTACTGTTCTTTTAGTTTCTATTTCATTGATTTCTGCTCTGATCTTTATTATTTCTCTTCTCCTGCTGCGTTTAGGCTTTCTTTGCTGTTCTTTGTCAAGCTCCTTTAGGTGTAGGGTTAGGTTGTGTACTTGAGACCTTTCTTGTTTCTTGAGAAAGGCTTGTATTGCTATATACTTGCCTCTTAGGACAGCCTTTGCTGCATCCCAAAGATTTTGAATAGTTGTGTTTTCATTTTCATTGGTTTCCATGAATTTTTAAAATTCTTCTTTAATTTCCTGGTTGACCCATTCATTCTTCAGTAGGATGCTCTTTAGCCTCCATGTATTTGAGTTCTTTCCAACTTTCCTGTTGTGATTGAGTTCTAGTTTCAAAGCATTGTGGTCTGAAAATAGGCAGGGAATGATCCCAATCTATTGGTACCAGTTGAGACCTGATTTATGACCTAGGATGTGATCAATTCTGGAGAATGTTCCATGGGCACTAGAGAAGAATGTGTATTCCGTTGCTTTGGGATGGAATGTTCTGAATATGTCTGTGAAGTCCATTTGGTCCAGTGTGTCATTTAAAGCCTTTATTTCCTTGTTGATCTTTTGCTTAGACAATCTGTCCATTTCAGTGAGGGGGGTGTTAAAGTCCCCCACTATTATTGTATTGTTGTCGATGTGTTTCTTTGCTTTTGTTATTAATTGCCTTATATAATTGGCTGCTCCCATGTTAGGGGCATAGATATTTACAATTGTTAGATCTTCTTGTCGGATAGACACTTTAAGTATAATATAGTGTCCTTCCTCATCTCTTATTATAGTCTTTGGTTTAAAATCTAATTTGTCTGATATAAGGATTCCCACACCAGCTTTCTTTTGTTGTCCATTAGCATGGTAAATGGTTTTCCACCCCCTTACTTTCAATCTGGGGGTGTCTTTGGGTCTAAAATGAGTCTCTTGCAGATAGCATATCGATGGTTCTTGTTTTTTAATCCAATCTGATAGCCTGTGTCTTTTGATTGGGGCATTTAGCCCATTTACATTCAGGGTAACTATTGAAAGATATGAATTTAGTGCCATTGTATTGCCTGTAAGGTGACTCTTACTGTGTATTGTCTGTGTTCCTTTCTGGTCTATGTTGCTTTTAGGGTCTCTCTTTGCTTAGAGGACCCCTTTCAAGATTTCTTGTAGGGCTGGTTTCGTGTTTGCAAATTCCTTTAGTTTTTGTTTGTCCTGGAAACTTTTTATCTCTCCTTCTATTTTCAATGACAGCCTAGCTGGATATAGTATTCTTGGCTGCATATTTTTCTCATTTAGTGCTCTGACTATTTCCTGCCAGTCCTTTCTGGTCTGCTAGGTCTCTGTGGATAGGTCAGTTGCCAGTCTAATGTTTCTACCATTGTAGGTTACATATCTCTTCTCCCGGGCTGCTTTCAGCATTTTCTCTTTGTCTCTGAGACTCGTAAGTTTTACTATTAGATGTCGGGGTGTTGACCTATTTTTATTGATTTTGAGAGGGGTTTTCTGTGCTTCCTGGATTTTGATGCCTGTTTCCTTCCCCAAATTAGGGAAGTTCTCTGCTATAATTTGCTCCATTATACCTTCTGCCCCTCTCTCTCTTTCTTCTTCTTCTGGGATCCCAATTATTCTAATGTTGTTTCATCTTATGATATCGCTTATCTCTCGAATTCTGCCCTCGTGATCCAGTAGTTGTTTATTTCTCTTTTTCTCAGCTTCTTTATTTTCCATCATTTGGTCTTCTATATCACTGATTCTCTCTCCTGCCTCATTTATCCTAGCAGTTAGCGCCCCCATATTTGATTGCACCTCATTAATAGCCTTTTTGATTTTGACTTGGTTAGATTTTAGTTCTTTTACTTCTCCAGAAAGGGTTTCTCTAATAACTTCCATATTTTTTTCAAGCCCAGCTAGTATCTTTAAAGTGGTGATTCTGAACTCTAGATCTGATATATTACTAATGTCGATATTGAGTAGGTCCCTGGCAGTCGGTACTACCTCTTGTTCTTTTTGTTGAGGTGATTTTTTCTGTCTTGTCATTTTGCCCAGAGGAGAATAGGTTAATGAGAGAACAAAATGCTAACAGGGTAACAACGTCCCCAGAAAATATACTCTAAACAAATCAGAAAAGACCTGAAGCAGTGGGAAAAGAAATGGAAAGGGAAAAAAGAAAAAGAAAAAAAGAAAAAGAAAAAAGATAAAGATAAAGATAAAAACAAACAAAACAGAACAAAACAAAACAAAAAAACAGAATATGATCAAATATGATCAGGCTGGTATATAGATCAGTGCCACACACTAGATTTTGGGTGTATTTTGGTCTGTTAGAAGAAAGTGCCTCCCAAAATTTTAAAGAAAGAAAACCATATATATGTACAAAAATAAGGGTTGATATGATGAAGGGATGGAATATGACTGTAAAGATGGAAATTATAAAAAATTTTATAAAAGGAATTGATAAGAAGTTGTTTGAAAAAAGAAAGAAGAGGATTTAAAAAAAAAAGAAAAAGGAGAGAATGTGATCAGGCAGGGGAGTAGAAAAAAACAGTACACTAGAGATTTAGGGTATATTTTGATCTGTTAGAAGAAACTATCTCAAAATTTTAAAGAGAGAACAACTTATATATATATGCCAAAAATATGGGTAACTACTATGAAGGGATAGAATATGACTCTAAAAATGAAAAATAAAAATGTTTTTTAAAAAAGGGATTGATAAGATGTTGGTTGAAAAAGGGAAAAAGAAAAATTCAAAAAAAAAAAAGACAGTTAAAAAAAATTAACTTTGAAAGACTACAGAATCATGGTAAAAAAGCCATGGATTCTATGTGCAATATTCCCCTAGCGCTGGAGTTCTGCCGTTCTCATTGATCAGTAAACTTGGTCTTGGCTGGCTGTTCTCACTGATCTTCTGGGAGAGGGGCCTGTTGCCGTGGTTCCCAAATGTCTGTGCAGGAGGCAGAATTGCCCCACCCTTGCAGGGTCCGGGCTAAGTAATCTGCTCAGGTTTGCTCTCCGGGGCTTTTATTCCCTGCAAGCTTTCCGTACAGCTTTGGAGGTGGATAGTGAAAATGGCGGCCTCCTTATCTCCGCCTCAGAGGAGCCCCGATCTTCAGTAAGCCCCCAGAGAGAAGCAGTCAATCAGTCCCATCTCCCCGGTCTCCGGCTGCACTCTGCTCACTCGGCCTGTGACCACGCATTTCTATCTCTGGCACCCGACCCCATGTGGAATCTCCAAACCCCGCAGATCCCTGCGGTGCGCTCCCACGCTGCTCCTCCCAGGGGAGGAAGGGTAGTCTCCCCGGATCTGCCGCTTGTCGGGTCCCTTCTGGAAGAGCAGTGGCCCTACTGTTCCACAGATCACTGTTTATGGCAACCCCGAGCTGAGAGCCCACTTCTCGGCTCCGTCTTTGCAGCCGCTTACCCGCTCTGATACCTGGGAGCTCTGCCACACTTAGGCACCCCTGGTCTTTCTGTGACCCTGGGGGTCCTGAGACCACACTGTCCCAGCGAGGGTTCCATCCCCTGCCTAGCCACTGGAGCAACGTTCCTCAGCGGAGCCAACTTCTAAAAGTTCCAATTTTGTGCTCCACTCTCTATCACTTGCCAGAAGTGGTCGACAGAGGCCCCCTCCCTCCCGCCGTCTATCCTCCTGAATATCGCCTCAGATTCACTTCTCCGCACGTCCTACCTTCCAGAAAGTGGTCGCTTTTCTGTTCAGAGAGTTGTTGCTCTTCTTTTCTTTGATCTCCTGTTGAGTTTGTAGGTGTTCAGAATGGTTTGATCCCTATCCAGCTGAATTCCTGAGACCAGACGAAATCCAGGTCTCCTACTCCTCCGCCATCTTGCTCTGTCCCCTGAGTTATATAGGTTTTGGAGTGCTTAGAATCTCTGGCATATTGTTAATGACCATTCATTATTCTTCCTTTGTTCTTTGTTTCAGTTTTTTATCCAATGATTGATTGATTGATTTCTAAAACCCTGGAGTTCAGGTATATAAGGGTTCTGCATTCCAGAGGCGTTGGGGAATAGATAAAGAATAAAAGCTCACATTTTAGAGAGTAAGGTAGACTCAAGAACAATGTCCTGTATTTTTCTGTATGATCCAAGTGTTTTTCAGGTAGTTATTACATATTATTTTAATAGACCAAGTAACTTTCCTTATCTGTGAAGTGACATTCTTCATCCTGTCTTCTAGACAAGCAGTTTTACAAAAGGAACTAGACATTCTGAAATATTGCCAATGGTCATGATTTATGGCATAAGTAATTGATTACTAATCACAGTGAAAGTATTAAATTTTAGGAAAAATTACCTTTAAAATAGAAGATTTAAGGTTACCCCCATGGGAATACCATGCTCAATCTCTTGAATTCCTCAATCCCAGTGCTTTCTTCAGTAGGAATAAAAGGATGGAATTTCAGGAAACAGAAGGGAGAACTGCACATAGTCTCTTGTTCGTTTTATTAGTGCCAGAGTTTTTAATATCAAGCATGGCTGTGGAACCGTCTGACAGATATGAATGTCATCTGTCATGTGTTCCTGGTTTAGAGTCATTGGTGGACCATGAGCTCCTTGAGAGCATAGTCTGTGACTTAATTCTTTCTCTCTTCACAGAGAAAAAATGCTACAGCCATTTGTTCATTCACTCACTCAACAAGTGTGTTGTGTGGTTTTTCTCTCCTACTATATATCTGGTTAGCATTAATGTGCTTGTGAGTGTGAAAGCAGGTGAGGAATCTGACTAGGACAGGCAGTTTGGAGACTTGGGCTTGTCAAACTCTCTTCAGTAAGGAAAGAGCTATGTGCAGTAAAGACAGAAATAGAGTTCTGTATATCAGCCTCCATCCTAGGTGCTGGGGAATTAACTGTGAGGGAAGCATACAAAACAATACCTGTCTTCATGGAACCTACATTTTTGTTGGGGAGATTGGAAGTAAATAAGATAAATAAATGAAATTTTAAATGTGCTAGGGATAAACATTATAGAGAAAATAAAGGAAGAAGAGAGGAGAGGGATGTAACAGCCACGTGGTGATGGTGGTGATGCTTACAATTTTATATGGATGGACACTGAGCCTCACTGAGGTGATATTTCCATTAAGACTTGAAGGAAACAAAGGCACATAATTGTTTACAAAGCATTTGTTGAGTGAATAAAAATTGTTTCAGTGAGTTGAGTGAATAAAGATTGTTTACCTCGTGGACCAAACAGGGAAAGGCGTTCAGAATATTATTTTTGCTTATTCCCTGAAGTCAAATGTCAGTTTCATAGCAGGCTGGCCCTACCTGAACATGGGGAGTAAAAGGAACAGGGTGAAGGAAGGAATGGCCTGGCTAGGGCTTGAGGAAGGAAATGGTGGAAGTAAATCACAGATGTTCAGACAGAATGCTCACCCAATACTAGTTCTGAGGCTACCTGGCACTTCATCTTCTCGTAGGAACCTAACTATGTCTACCTGCCTTATCAGTCCTATACCTGTCATCATTTTTCTCCCTTAGATTATGCTTCTGTTTAGGAAGGTTTGTATTAGACCTTCTTAGAATCAAATAGGCATGTGCATTTTTTTTCTAATCAATCTCTCTATCATTAATTTCCCTTCAAAAACTTTTCAGGCTGTTAACAAAAATAAATTATCAGTAATTGCTAGTAATGGCTGATTTGTCTGGGATTATCACTGAAGTATAAAATGCAATTTAGAATCTCATTATGATTATTTTTCCATTTCATTCACTAAATATGGTGACCTTCTAATTTAGAAATTTAAGATGCTTATTAGATAAATGTTAAAATGGTACTGGTATAATTGTGATGATCTTTTTCTAGTTTCTTTTCCATTGCTTTTATAATATTTTGTTTTTTGCCATTGGGGAATGGGGTTGGGAGGTAATAGCCATTTTTTTACTGTCTTCTCTGAAGCCAGACATTAAAGAGACTTGCAAACTGTAAAACACTGCCAATCTTCTCATTATCTTAGTTTTTGGAAAAATAAGAGTTTTCACAAAATAGTTTGTTTATATTTTATTTATGTTAACATGTAATAGGTTTATGATTCTTATTTTTAACCAATTTTTTTTTTAAGATTTTTTATTTATTTATCTGAGAGAGAGAATGGGAGACAGAGAGCATGAGAGGGGGAGGATCAGAGGGAGAAGCAGACTCCCTGCCGAGCAGGGAGCCCGATGCGAGACTCGATCCCGGGACTCCAGGATCATGACCTGAGCTGAAGGCAGTCGCTTAACCAACTGAGCCACCCAGGAGCCCCTATGATTCGTATTTTTAAATGAGTTCATAACATTTAAAATTGTTCTTAATTTTAATTTCTAATATAGTAAATATCAATAGATGTAACTCTGAACAAAAGCTCTTTGGGGCCCTCAATAATTTTTTTTTTTTTTCATATTTCTAATGTGTGGTTTTTTTTTTTTTATTCTTATGTTAATCCCCATACATTACATCATTAGTTTTAGATGAAGTGTTCCATGATTCATTGTTTGTGCATAACACCCAGTGTTCCATGCAGAATGTGCCCTCCTCAATACCCACCACCAGGATAACCCATCCTCCCACCCCCCTCCCATCTAGAACCCCCAGTTTGTTTTTCAGAGTCCATCGTCTCTCATGGTTCGTCTACCCCTCCGATTTCCCCCGCTTCCTTCTTCCCCTCCCGCTACCCTCTTCTTCTTCTTCTTTTTTTGTTCTTAACATATATTGCATTATTTGTTTCAGAAGTACAGATCTGAGATTCAACAGTCTTGCACAATTCACAGCGCTTACCAGAGCACATACCCTCCCCAGTGTCTATCACCCAGTCACCCCATCCCTCCCACCCCACCCCCTACTCCAAGAACACCCAGTTTGTTTCCTGCGATTAAGAATTCCTCATATCAGTGAGATCATATGATACATGTCTTTCTCTGTTTGACTTATTTCACTCAACATAATACCCTCCAGTTCCATCTACGTCGTTGCAAATGGCAAGATCTCATTCCTTTTGATGGCTGCATAATATTCCATTGTATATATATACCACCTCTTCTTTATCCATTCATCTGTCGATGGACATCTTGGCTCTTTCCACAGGTTGGCTATTGTGGACATTGCTGCTATAAACATCGGGGTGCACGTAGCCCTTCGGATCCCTACATTTGTATCTTTGGGGTAAATACCCAGTAGTGCAATTGCTGGATCATATGGTAGCTGTATTTTCAACTTTTTGAGGAACCTCCATACAGTTTTCCAGAGTGGCTGCACCAGCTTGCATTCCCACCAACAGTGTAGGAGGGTTCCCCTTTCTCCGCATCCCCGCCAACATCTGTCGTTTCCTGACTTGTTAATTTTAGCCATTCTAACTGGTGTGAGGTGGTATCTCATTGAGGTTTTGATTTGGATTTCCCTGATGCTGAGCGATATTGAGCACTTTTTCATGTGTCTGTTAGCCATTTGGATGTCTTCTTTGGAAAAATGTCTGTTCATGTCTTCTGCCCATTTCTTGATTGGATTATTTGTTCTTTGGGTGTTGAGTTTGATAAGTTCTTTATAGATTTTGGATACTAGCCCTTTATCTGATATGTCATTTGCAAATATCTTCTCCCATTCTGTCGGTCGTCTTTTGGTTTTGTTGACTGTTTCCTTTGCTTTGCAAAAGCTTTTTATCTTGATGGAGTCCCAATAGTTCATTTTTGCCCTTGCTTCCCTTGCCTTTGGCGATGTTTCTAGGAAGAAGTTGCTTCGGCTGAGATCAAAGAGGTTGCTGCCTGTGTTCTCCTTTAGGATGTTGATGGACTCCTGTCTCACATTGAGGTCTTTCAACCATGTGGAGTCTATTTTTGTGTGTGGTGTAAGGAAATGGTCCAGTTTCTTTCTTCTGCATGTGGCTGTCCAGTTTTCCCAACACCATTTGTTGAAGAGACTGTCTTTGTTCCATTGGACATTCTTTCCTGCTTTGTCAAAGATGAGTTGACCATAGGGTTGAGGGTCCATTTCTGGGCTCTCTATTCTGTTCCATTGATCTATGTGTCTGTTTTTGTGCCAGTACCATGCTGTCTTGATGATGACAGCTTTGTAATAGAGCTTGAAGTCCGGAATTGTGATGCCGCCGGCTTTGCTTTTCTTTTTCAACATTCCTCTGGCTATTCGGGGTCTTTTCTGGTTCCATACAAATTTTAGGATTTTTTGTTCCAATTCTTTGAAAAAAGTGGATGGTATTTTGATGGGGATTGCATTGAATGTGTAGATTGCTCTAGGTAGCATAGACATCTTCACAATATTTGTTCTTCCAGTCCATGAGCATGGAACATTTTTCCATTTCTTTGTGTCTTCCTCAATTTCTTTCATGAGTATTTTATAGTTTTCTGAGTACAGATCCTTTGTCTCTTTGGTTAGATTTATTCCTAGGTATCTTATGGTTTTGGGTGCAATTGTAAATGGGATCAACTCCTTAATTTTCTTTCTTATGTCTTGTTGTTGGTGTATAGGAATGCCACTGACTTCTGTGCATTGATTTTATATCCTGCCACTTTACTGAATTCCTGTATGAGTTCTAGCAGTTTTGGGGTGGAGTCTTTGGGGTTTTCCACATAAAGTATCATGTCATCTGCAAAGAGTGAGAGTTTGACTTCTTCTTTGCCGATTTGGATGCCTTTGATTTCTTTTTGTTGTCTGATTGCTGTGGCTAGGACTTCCAATACTATGTTGAATAGCAGTGGTGATAGTGGACATCCCTGCCGCGTTCCTGACCTTAGGGGGAAAGCTCTCAGTTTTTCCCCATTGAGAATAATATTCGCTGTAGGTTTTTCATAGATGGCTTTTATGATATTGAGGTATGTACCCTCGATCCCTATACTCTGAAGAGTTTTGATCAAGAAAGGATGATGTACTTTGTCAAAAGCTTTTTCTGCATCTATTGAGAGGATCATATGATTCTTGTTCTTTCTTTTGTTAATGTATTGTATCACATTGATTGATTTGCGGATGTTGAACCAGTCTTGCAGCCCAGGGATAAATCCCACTGTTCATGGTGAATAATCCTTTTAATGTATTGTTGGATCCTATTGGCTGGTATTTTGGTGAGAACTTTTGCATCCATGTTCATCAGGGATATTGGTCTGTAATTCTCCTTTTTGATGGGGTCTTTGTCTGGTTTTGGGATCAAGGTAATGCTGTCCTCATAAAATGAGTTTGGAAGTTTTCCTTCCGTTTGTATTTTTTGGAACAGTTTCAGAAGAATAGGTATTAATTCTTCTTGAAATGTTTGGTAGAATTCCCCTGGGAAGCTATCTGGCCCTGGGCTTTTGTTTGTTGGGAGATTTTTGATGACTGCTTCAATTTCCTTAGTGGTTATAGGTCTGTTCAGGTTTTCTTTTTCATCCTGGTTCAGTTTTGGTAGTTGATACATCTCTAGGAATGCATCCATCTCTTCCAGGTTATCTAATTTGCTGGCATAGAGTTGCTCATAATATGTTCTTATAATTGTTTGTATTTCTTTGATGTTGGTTGTGATCTCTCCTCTTTCATTCATGATTTTGTTGATCTGGGTCATTTCTCTTCTCTTTTTGATAAGTCTGGCCAGGTGTTTATCAATCTTGTTAATTCTTTCAAAGAACCAGCTCCTAGTTTAGTTGATCTGTTCTACTGTTCTTTTAGTTTCTATTTCATTGATTTCTGCTCTGATCTTTATTATTTCTCTTCTCCTGCTGCGTTTAGGCTTTATTTGCTGTTCTTTCTCCAGCTCCTTTAGGTGTAGGGTTAGGTTGTGTACTTGAGACCTTTCTTGTTTCTTGAGAAAGGCTTGTATTGCTATATACTTGCCTCTTAGGACAGCCTTTGCTGCATCCCAAAGATTTTGAACCGTTGTGTTTTCATTTTTATTGGTTTCCATGAATTTTTAAAATTCTTCTTTAATTTCCTGGTTGACCCATTCATTCTTCAGTAGGATGCTCTCTAGCCTCCATGTATTTGAGTTCTTTCTGACTTTCCTCTTGTGATTGAGTTCTAGTTTCAAAGCACTGTGGTCTGAAAATAGGCAGGGAATGATCCTAATCTTTTGGTACCGGTTGAGACCTGATTTATGACCTAGGATGTGATCTATTCCGGAGAATGTTCCATGGGCACTAGAGAAGAATGTGTATTCCGTTGCTTTGGGGTGGAATGTTCTGAATAGGTCTGTGAAGTCCATTTGGTCCAGTGTGTCATTTAAAGCCTTTATTTCCTTGTTGATCTTTTGCTTAGACCATCTGTCCATTTCAGTGAGGGGGATGTTAAAGTCCCCCACTATTATTGTATTGTTGTCGATGTGTTTCTTTGCTTTTGTTATTAATTGGCTGATATAATTGGCTGCTCCCATGTTAGGGGCATAGATATTTACAATTGTTAGATCTTCTTATGGATAGACACTTTAAGTAGGATATAGTGTCCTTCCTCATCTCTTATTACAGTCTTTGGTTTAAAATCTAATTTGTCTGATATAAGGATTGCCATCCTAGCTTTCTTTCGATGTCTATTAGCATGGTAAATGGTTTTCCACCCCCTCACTTTCAATCTGGGGGTGTCTTTGGTTCTAAAATGCGTCTCTTGCAGACAGTATATCGATGGGTCTTGTTTTTTAATCCCGTCTATTAGCCTGTGTCTTTTGATTGGGGCATTTAGCCCATTTACATTCAGGGTAAGTATTGAAAGATAGGAATTTAGTGCCATTGTATTGCCTGTAAGGTGACTGTTACCGTATATTGTCTGTGTTCCTTTCTGGTCTATGTTGCTTTTAGGGTCTCTCTTTGCTTAGAGGACCCCTTTCAAGATTTCCTGTAGGGCTGGTTTCGTGTTTGCAAATTCCTTTAGTTTTTGTTTGTCCTGGAAGCTTTTTATCTCTCCTTCAATTTTCAATGACAGCCTAGCTGGATATAGTATTCTTGGGTGCATATTTTTCTCATTTAGTGCTCTGAATATATCCTGCCAGTCCTTTCTGGCCTGCCAGGTCTCTGTGGATAGGTCTGTTGCCAATCTAATGTTTCTACCCTTGTAGGTTACATATCTCTTCTCCCGGGCTGCTTTCAGCATTTTCTCTTTGTCTATGAGACTCGTAAGTTTTACTATTAGATGTCGGGGTGTTGACCTATTTTTATTGATTTTGAGAGGGGTTCTCTGTGCTTCCTGGATTTTCATGCCTGTTTCTTTCCCCAAATTAGGGAAGTTCTCTGCTATAATTTGCTCCATTATACCTTCTGCCCCCCCTCTTTCTTCTTCTTCTGGGATCCCAATTATTCTAATGTTGTTTCGTCTTATGGTATCGCTTATCTCTCGAATTCTACCCTCGTGATCCAGTAGTTGTTTATCTCTCTTTTTCTCAGCTTCTTTATTTTCCATCATTTCATCTTCTATATTACTGATTCTCTCTTCTGCCTCATTTATCCTAGCAGTTAGTGCCCCCATATTTGATTGCACCTCATTAATAGCCTTTTTGATTTCTACTTGGTTGGATTTTAGCTCTTTTACTTCTCCAGAAAGGGTTTCTCTAATAACTTCCATATTTTTTTCAAGCCCAGCTAATATCTTTAAAGTGATGATTCTGAACTCTGGATCTGACATCGTACTAATGTCCGTATTGAGTAGGTCCCTGGCAGTCGGTACTACCTCTTGTTCTTTTTGTTGAGGTGATTTTTTCCGTCTTGTCATTTTGTGCAGAAGAGAATAGATTAATGAGAGAACAAAATGCTAGAAGAGTAACCATGTCCCCAGAAAATATACTCTAAACAAATCAGAAAAGACCTGAAGCAGTGGGATAAGAAAGGGAAAGAGAGAAAAAAGAAAAAGAAAAAAAAGAAAAAGAAAAAGATAAAGATAAAAACAAAAACAAACAAAACAAAACAACAACAACAACAACAAAAAACCAGAATGTGATCAAATATGATCAGGCTGGTATATAGATCAGTGGCACACACTAGATTTGGGGTGTATTTTGGTTTTTTGAAGAAAGTGCCTCCCAAAATTTTAAAGAAAGAAAAACTTATATATGTACAAAAATAAGCGTTGATATGATGAAGGGATGGAATATGACTGTAAAGATGGAAATTATAAAAAATTTTATAAAAGGAATTGATAAGAAGTTGTTTGAAAAAAGAAAGAAGAGGATTTAAAAAAAGAAAAAAGAAAAAGAAAAAAAAAGGGAGAGGATGTGATCAGGCAGGGGAATAGAAAACACCATATACTAGAGATTTAGGGTATATTTTAATCTGTTAGAAGAACTATCTCAAAATTTTAAAGAGAGAACAACTTATATGTATAAGCCCAAAATATGGGTAACTACTATGAAGGGATAGAATATGACTCTAAAAATGAAAAATAAAAATGTTTTTTTTAAAAAAAAGGGATTGATAAGATGTTGGTTGAAAAAGGGAAAAAGAAAAATTCAAAAAGAAATAAAAAGATAAAAATATAGTTAAAAAAAATTAACTTTAAAAGACTAAAGAATCATGGTAAAAAAGCCGTGAATTCTACGTGCAGTAGTCCCCTCGCACTGGAGTTCTGCCATTCTCATTGATCGGTAAACTTGGTCTTGGCTGGCTGTTCTCTCGCTGATCTTCTTGGGAGGGGCCTTTTGCCGTGGTTTCCAAATGTCTCTGCCGGAGGTGGAATTGCCCCGCCCTTGCCCCCTCCCGGCTAAGTAATCTGCTCGGGTTTGCTCTCCGGGGCTTTTGTTCCCTGCGAGCTTTCCGTACAGCTTTGGAGGCGGAGAGTGAAAATGGCGGCCTCCCAATCTCCGCCCTGGAGGAGCCGAGAACTCGGGGCCCCACTCCTCAGTGAGCCCCCAGAGAAAAGCCGTCAGTCACTCCTGTCTCCCCGGTCTCCGGCTGCACTCCGTGCTCACCCGGCCTGTGTCCGCGCATTTCTATCTCTGGCACCCGACCCCAGGTGGAGTCTCCAAACCCAGCGGATCCCTGCGGTGCACTCCGGCGCGGCTCCTCCCGGGTGGAGGAAGGTGAGTCTCCCCGGATCTGCCACTTGGTGGGTCCCTGCTGGAGGAGCAGGGGCCCGACTGTGCCACGGATCACGGTTTATGGCAACCCCAAGCTGAGACCCCGCGCCTGGGCTCCGCCTCTGCAGCCGGCTTCCCTGCTCCGTTACCTGGGAGCTCTGCCACACTCAGGCACCCCTGGTCTTTCTGTGACCCCGAGCGTCCTGAGACCACACTGTCCCGGAGGGTTCCACCCCCGCTTAGCCACCAGAGTGACGTCCCTCGGCGGAGCTGACTTTCAAAAGTTCCGATTTTGTGCTCCGCGGCTCTATCACTTGCCAGAAGCGGCCGAGGGAGGCCCCTCCCCCGCCATCTATCCTCCCGAATATCGCCTCGGATTCCCTTCTCCGCACATCCTACCTTCCAGAAAGTGGTCGCTTTTCTGATGAGAGAGTTGTTGCTCTTCTTTTCTTCGATCTCCTGTTGAGATTGTAGGTGTTCAGAATGGTTTGATCCCTATCCAGCTGAATTCCTGAGAGGAGATGAAATCCAGGTCTCCTACTCTTCCGCCATCTTGCTCCGCCCCTCCCCTCGATAATTTTTAAGAGTTGGAGAGCTGTTGGTTTGAGGTCAAGAGTGTGGACATTGAAATCAGATGGATCAGCTGTTACCAAGCACTAGGTGACCCTAACCATTATATACCCACACAGTGCCAGTTACTTCACCTGTAAAATGAGAAGGATCATACTACCTATATCATAGGACTATTTTGAGGTGTAACTGACAAAAGGTATGGGAAAAGCAGTGCATGGCAAGTATTAAGTATTCAGTAAATGTTAGGTATTATAATTTGCCCAGCTCTGTGTCCTTGAGATCCAGAAGCTAAGGGAGATCAGTCAGATTAAGTGCCTTGTTCAAGGTCCCACAGAATCTGTATTGGGACCTGTCTTCTGATTCTCACTATCCTATCTTGTATCTTCAATAACTTCATCAGCCATTGGCTCCAAAGTTGCTCAGACAATAGAATCATCACATTTTGTTTTCCCTTTTGAAATTAAGAAAAAAACCCCACTTTTCTGTTAAATGAAATGGAAGTTAAAATGATCATAATCCTTCTACTTCATTATAATTGTATGACATTTGCAGTTCTCTAACTACTTTCAACCAATTATCTTCAACTGCATAAGGTAGTCAGAGCAGGTGATTTTTTGTCTCCATTTAATAGATGAGGAATTTTAGGGCTCAGGGAAGGTTAAATGACTTGCCTAACATTTAATGACAGATCAGGCATTGAATAGCAGGCTTTCAAACTTCCCGGTGTTATATTATGCAGCCGTTCAGCATTGTAAATATCATCTAACCTAACTGCTTAATTTTACAGAGGAAAATGAGTCCCAGAGAGGTGAAATGACTTTCCAAGGGAACAAAGTTCCCAAATAAAGTGGAGAAGAAACTAAAGTACTAAATGTTGTTTTGGGATTCTTGTATTTCTTGTTTTGGGTTTGAGTTTACTAGAACTTAATGATGATAATTCCATTTTCTTCTGATTCTGGGTTATATAAATACTATGGGGCTGTTGTCTTAGTATTTTAAATATTACAGTTTGGGTAATGAATATTTGCCTCATCAGCTAGGTTGTTTAATGGCCCCTGTTCCTGTGTTCTCTGTGTTTAAAATCTCAGATTCATTGTATTGTGGATCTCTTTGGAGGTAATTGGCATTAACTTGCACCAAGGGATACATCCATTGCTTCCCAGGACTGAGCTTTACTTCAGACATTGGCAAATTTCAATTTTGTATACTTTTTTTTGTGTTTGGGTGGTCTGTGTATTTGTTGGTTTTCTGGAAGAAGGAGGAAGAAAGGAATTATTGATTCTAATATCAAATCATTGGGGCATTATCTATTTTTGTAGAAAGATGTACAATGTAATAGAAAAAAATAACATATCTGTTCTTTTTGGGCTTTGTATCAAAACAGCTGCATGTCTCATATTTGTAGTTCTTTAGTTAAAAAGAAATTTCAAAGACAAGGGGGAACAAAGAATACGAAGTATCCTTAGCGTTATTGTTTTTTCCATATGTTGCCTATGATATCAGTCTTGTCTAGGGTGTTTTGGGTAAGTATAAGGAACATGGAAATGATTGAAAGACTAAGAATGAACTTTGTTCATTTAGAAGTGAGTCTGATCAGTGTATGGGTGGAGAAAGATGAGTACTGGTAGCAGCCTTCAACTTCATCTCTATTTTCTAAGCTGCCTCCCAAATTTATATTTTCCACTCAGCAAAACCAAAGTCCTGAGTTTCTCATATCCACCCTCTTTAGAAGGCAATCATTTTGAGTGTACCTTTGTAGAGTCTCACAGAGCATCCAAAGCAGTCTACTTTATCACCTTGCCTTGTTTCTGGAAAAGCTTTAGTTCTTACCACTCAAGCAATTTAAGCATATATTGTTCTAGGTTTCTACATCTGGAAGATTTTTGCTGTGCAGCAGAGGTGAATTATTTCCTCTGAGAAGATGTCATTCCATTGGCTGCTATGACCAGTAAGTGGATGATTGCTCACAGGCGTATCAGAACCATCAGTTGGTCCTTGTTAACTGAGGTTTTCTCTTTGGCAAATTACATTTCATGAAAATACCTGCTTCTGTGTAGCCTCCTCTGTAGTGATTTCTGTTGGACCTGGTGGTTTGAAAAGAGCCTTGCCTTTTATGCCACTTGCATTTTCCTGGACTTCACTGGCAAAGTAATTAGGAGCAAGTAGTAGGGAGTCGTGAATTTGCTGAGGCTCATGGAGGAGGTGCCTCTCTTCCTTTGATTCCTGATTTCCAAAGAAGATAGAGTGGGGAACGGTTACCCAACAAATTCACTATTATTCTCCTAAATTACAGCCATTTAAAAAGTTCCATTTCCTCCATGAAGCCCTTCTCTTTTTGAAATAGCAATATTGTTTTTGTAAAAACTACTCATGCTTTCTATAAAATTTGAAACAAAGTATAAAGTACTAAGAAAATGAAAATCAACCCAAATCCCACCACTCAGAGAAAACAAGTTAACATTATGGTGGACACACCACAAAGTCCATCCCTAACCTTTTTGTTTTTGGAATGCCTGTGTGCCAAAGACGATGTCATACTTGTTTCTGGTTTATATGTTTTATCTCTCCTAGATTATATACTCTCTTTTAATAGAAAGATAAAGATGATGTCTCATATATCTTTGTATAGTAACTAACAAAGCATTGTGTATTTGGTAGGCTTTCAAAGAATACTTTGTAAAATATAGAAGTCAGAATTTAAGTTCTACTTTAAGACCCTAATTTTGGATGGTCTGTACTCTCCTTGGAACAGATTGGAAATGGAAGATAGTGATAGTAGAAGACTGGGGAAATCAGATGAAATCACAAAGCATGTAGATTTTTCTTTGGGTTTTTTTTGGGTGTTTCACTGTCATGCTGGGGTACAGCCTCCAGGTGCCCTGGTGATGAGCCCTGGTCTGCTAATGCATTCTCATAAAGCCTAAATGAAACTCCTTGCTGTGGGTACTAAGCAGTGGCAATCAGCATTTGGGGTTTGATTACTGAACTTTTGGTGCTTTTAGATTCCAGTGATTTTTAGTAATGTGTGTCTTGGCAAAAGGATAGCATATTAGCTCAAATGTCATGTTTAAAGGGTAGGCGTCCTGTCTGAGGTTCCAATTGTGTAGCCGCCAAGAAAGTTTGAATTACAATTTTAATAATAAGGCAGCTTGCAATCTCTTAATCAAAGGTGAGGTGTTAGAACAAAGCCGAGTCCCAGCAGATAGCCCAGGATTTCAGCCTTTTCAGTCTGGGTACATTTATCCACAGGGTGCACTTTGATCCAGCAGAAAGGCCTAGACCCAGGAAACATCTAGGTATTTTCTAAATAATCTTCTTAGCATTCGGCCTCCAAAAGGAACTTTTAAATATATGGACTCCTGCCAGGCAGTGAGCCAGTCTGGTCATTTATCCACTGGACATTTATTACATAGAAAAAGAGTTTAAATAGACATAAATTTTATCATTTAAAATAGACTGACTTAGCCTGTTTCATTTGTCAAAAAGGCCCTCCTTTTCCGTCTTTCATTTTTCTGTAGTGAAATCATACCCATTCTCCCTCTATTCTACCCAAGCATAATGTAATCTCTCTCTTTCTCCTTTGAAGATGAGGTGCCTGGGTGGCTCAGTCATTAAGCGTCTGCCTTCAGCTCAGGTCATGCCCAGGGTCCTGGGATCAAGCCCTGCATCAGGCTCCCTGCTCAGCAGGAAGCCTGCTTCTCCCTCTCCCTCTCCCCCTGCTTATGTTCCCTCTCTTACTGTCTTTCTCTCTCTGTCAAATAAAGAAATAAAACCTTTAAAAAAAGTTTACAAAGATAATATTGCACAGTTAAAATAGGAGCAATTGAGTTGGTTATTAAATAGTATTAGTAATTTTAAAATAGGCATTTTATAGTTTTCTCTCACTTCATATCAGCAATCCTTATGTCAGACCTTCAGATTCTGACAGAGTAAATCTGTTGGAAATTTTAAAATTTAATTTAAATTAATTCTATTAATTTTCATTATTTAAAATTTTTACCTTTTTATTTTAAAATAATTCCAGACATAAAAAATTGCAAAAATAGTGCAAAGAATTCCCATATATCCTTTACCAGGTTCTCTAAATGTTAATATTTTCCCACATTTGCTTTATTATTATCTACCTATATACAGTTTTTCTACTTAGTTGTTCAAACATTGCAGGCATGATCCCTTTCAGGAGAATTGTAGACAAAGACAAAAATGTATTTTTATAGTCATGTGTTGAAAGCTTTTTCTACATGTTCAATAAATAATAATAAAATAACAAAACACTACTAACACTATTAGCACTTAAAATTGATGGAGTAAGTGCTGTATGCCAGGTATGTGCTTATGTATCAGTCAGAATCCCACTAGAAAAACAGAGCCAGTAGGATATTTATATATGCCATGTATAAATATATGCGTGTGTGTATGCATACAAGGAATTGTCTTATGTGACTATGGGTCCAAAATCTGTAGGTCAGGCCATTAGGAAGGTTGGAAACTCTCAAGTGGAAAATGACACTGTAGTTCACAGGTGGGATTTCTTCTTCCTCAGGGAACCCTCAGTTCTGCTTTTCCTCCTTTCAAATGACTCGATCAGGTCCACTCATATTATAACAATCTCTTTTATTTAAAGTCAACTGACTATAAATGTGAACCACCTCTACCAAATACCTTTGCAGCAACATCTAGATTAGTATTTGATTGATTAATTGGGTGTTAGAGGCTAGCCAAGTAGACACAAAAAAACTGACCTTCACATATTATCCAATTTATTACTCAAAGCTCTGTGACAGAGGCATTATTATCTCCATTTTATAACTGAAGAAACTGAGGGTAAGTAATTTGCCCACAGTTACATTAAATAGTAAGTAGCAGAAGTATAATTTGAGCCCATACATTCCGGCTTCAGAACCCTTTCTCTTGACTACTGCAGTATACTCTCTCCCTAAGAACTAAATAACTGGCCATCAGCTTCTTTGCAACACCTAAAAAGAACTCAGATGTATAAAGTAAAGAACCAACAAATTTAATTCAACAATAGACATTAATTAATTTTACTATGTGCTGGGAACTATGCCAGGCAAAAAAAATACAATGACACAAACTTCCTCTCAAGAAGCCCATCTAACTAGAACCAGGTGGTGAAGCATTATTGCCCATGAAGCAGAAAGAACACTGATCTGGGGAAAGCGGTGGTCTGAAGTTTAGGAAGATTGGATTCTGGTCCTTGCTGCTACAAAGTAGCTTCCTACCCTGGCCTGATCAATGAAGGCTACTTTAGGCAAGTAACATAACTTTTTTTTTTTTTAAGATTTTATTTATTTATTTGACAGAGACAGTGAGCGAGGGAACACAAGCAGGGGGAGTATGAGAGGGAGAAGCAGACTTCCCGAGGAGCAGGGAGCCCGATGCGGGGCTCGATCCCAGGACACTGGGATCATGACCTGAGCTGAAGGCAGATGCTTAATGACTGAGCCACCCAGGCGCCCCAACATAACTCTTTTTTGAACTTCAATTTCTTTATGTGCAAAATAAGAGGAAACAAAGAAGTTGATAACTGAGCCATCATTCCAACAGGCTTGAACTCACCATTATCAAAATATGTGCAGTCTTTAGACTAAGCACTTGATGTGTATTACCTCACTGAATCCTCACAACTCTTATGAGGTAGTCATCATCATTCCCATTTTACAGATGAGCCAACTGAGGTAAGACAATTTAATAACTTGCTAAAGGTCACCAGCTAGAAAGTGGAAGAATCTGGATTTGAACCTAGATAATATGGCTTTGAGTTCAAATTCTTAACATCTGTGTTATACTTCTCTGAAATACACTGGGGAAGGTCTTAGCAAAATTTGAATATGTGACCCCTGGTTTACAAAGCCACTGCTTTAATAATCCTTGAGGATAGACAGCTTTTAAAATATGCATACAAAATCATCAAGTACAAACGTGTGTTTTATGATATTTGTGTTTATTCCTATTATAAATATAATGTATATTATGTATGTGTGTGCTTAGTCTTAAATCTATATTTTTTTCCTTTTCACACAATTGTTTCGGGTGCTTAATTAGAATTTAATGCCTATTGGAAAATTAATAAAAATCTGGACTTTGTCCAGTGTTTTAGATTCTACCTTGAGATTTTTTTTTTAAAGGTTTTATTTATTTATTTGACACAGAGAGACACAGCCAGAGAGGGAACACAAGCAGGGGGAGTGGGAGAAGGAGAAGCAGGCTTCCTGTGGAGCAGGGAGCCGGATGCGGGGCTTGATCCCAGGACCCTGGGATCATGACCTGAACCGAAGGCAGACGCTTAATGACTGAGCCACCCAGGTGCCCCTGCCTTGAGATTTTGAAGCAGAGCTTCCACTTGTGCTGGACTCAATTAAAAAAAAAAAAAGTTGGTTAAAGTGTTATCACAGCTCCATTTATTTGTCAATTACATCTCAATAAAAAATGTTTTTAAAAGTATAATCATAGGTCTAGGAAGTCTGAATTTGGAGAAAGATAAACTGGAAAATGCACCTCAACACTGCCTTGGCCAAGACTCAAGAGGAAGTGAAAAGCTGCTGATGTGACCATTGTGGGTCATAGCCTAATAGACTCTTTGAGGTCTGCTGAAAAAATAATTGTGTGATCTTTTGGTGTCAAGCTGTGGCATTCAGTCCTAAAATTTTGAATTTTGAGAATAAAGCAGATGGAACATGTATTTTGTGAAAGGAATACCCCAGTGGTTAGTTTACACTGAACCTGTCAAAACTGGAAGGAAAGAGGGGCGCCTGGATGGTTCAGTCGGTTAAACGTCTGCTTTTGGCTCAGGTCATGATCCTGGGGTCCCAGGATTCCCCCGCATCTGGCTCCCTGCTCAGCAGGGAGTCTGCTTCTCCCTCTCCTTCTGCCCCTCTCCCTTGCTCATGCTTTCTCCCTCTCTCTCTCAAATAAATAAATAAAAATCTTAAAAAAAAAACTGGAAGGAAAGAATTGCTGTTTGTGACATCCACTGAAGTGTGGGTAAAAGTGGTCCTCACCCCCTGGAAACACGGGACTCTCTGGGAGTGACTGCTCTGTGGAGATCAACTGGATTCTAATTCCTTTATTTTATGAATGAGGAAACTGAAATGTAGAGAGCAGTAACACACAGGTTTGCATGCAGGTCATGAGCAGAGTCAGGGCCACAATAGGGTGTTCCTTGAGGGCCTTCCTTCAATTTTGAGGGAGACAATAAATGTGATTTAGGGAATGTCCCCAAATTTCCACAGCTTCAGTTTCTCCATCTGTATGTTTAAAGAGATGGGACTAGGTCAGAAATGTTGTATGCATAAACTATTGGGACTTCATCAAGATAAAAACCTTCTGAATAGAGAAGGAAACAGTCAACAAAATTAAAAGGCAACCTATGGAATGGCAAAAGATATTTGCAAATGACATATCTGATAAAGGGTTAATATCCAAAATATATGAAGAACTTATCAAACTCAACACCCAAAAAACAAATAATCCAGTTAAAAAATGGGCAGAAGACATGAATAGACATTTTTCCAAAGAAGACATCCAGATGGTTAAAAGACACATGAAAAGATGCTCCACATCACTCATCAGGGAAATACAAATCAAAACTACAATGAGATATCACCTCACACCTGTCAGAATGGTTAAAATTAACAACCCGGGAAATAACAGGTGTTGGTGGGTGGGAATGCAAACTGGTGCAGCCACTCTGGAAAATCCTATTGAGGTTCCTCAAAAAGTAAAAAATAGAACTACCCTAAACCCAGCAATTGCACTACTAGGTATTTATCCAAAAGATACAAAAATACTAATTCTAAAGGATACATGCACCCCAATGTTTATAGCAGCATTATCAACAATAACGAAATTATGGAAAGAGCCTAAATGCCCATAGACTGATGAATGGATAAAGAAGATGTGATATATATAGAGATACATGCACACACACAATGGAATATTACTCAGCTGTCAAAAACAATGAAATCTTGCCATTTACAACGCCATGATGGAGCTAGAGTGTATTATATGCTAAGCAAAATAAGTCAGTCAGAGAAAGACAAATACCATATGATTTCACTCATATGTGGAATTTAAGAAACAAAACAGATGAAAATAGTGGGGAGAAAAAGAGAGAGGCAAACCAGAAAACAGACTCTCAACTATAGAGAACAAACTGAGGGTTAATTGGAGGGGAGGAGGGTGGTGGGATGGGTTAAATGGGTGATTATTAAGGAGGGCACTTGTGTGATAAGCACTGGGTGTACTATGTAAGTGATGAATCACTAAATTCTACACCTGAACTAATATTACTCAGTAATGTTAACTGGAATTTAAATAAAAACTTGAAAAAAAAAAAAAAGAAAGAATTGCTAAATGCATGGAACTATTTCTATCTCTGTCTCCTTCAGGACTCATACCAGGCACCACAAATAGCTTATGGCCAGTACATAATAATATGCCAAGTACTTAGGGTATGCTAGATGTTCCAGTAAATACGTTACATATATTATTCCATTAAACTCTCACACCTTACCTATGAGATAGTTTTATTATCCTCATTTTATAAATAAGAGAACTGATGGTTAGAGAGATTTAGTAACTTGGTCAATGGTGCACCATCAGGGAACAGTGAAGCAAGACTTCAATCCTTGGAAATCTAACCCCAGAGCCCGCATTCTTGAGTACTACATCATATTGCCAGAATAGCATGTTGGTTTCTGCTTCTTCCTCCCTTTACCTATTACTAATTAGACACATACTCTGTCCTAATGTCCTCAAAATCCTTCTCATCTGATTGCTCCATGCATCAACCACCATTTGATCAGATCAGAGTGGGCATTTAAGATAAACTTTTTTTATTATCCCTGAATTAGACAATCTCTAAGGACTCTTGGTTTTAGATTCCCATAAGTAATTTTAAGGATTGAAGGAAGGCATTATATAATAATATTTACCCAAACTGGAATATAGGGTATTTTGGCTGGCTGAGCTGGTGTCCCAGATGTTTATGTTTTTTGGGCTGAGATTGAACTGCTGTGGTTAGAGTGGGAAGGACTGAAAAGGGTGAAATTGCTCATCAGACACTTTTTGAGGTAGCTCAAGTAGAACTGCTCTAGAGTCCAGATGACAAAGAATGTCACCTGGGAGGAGGCCATTCCCTTTCTGACTGTAAGAAATCCATGCCACCAAGGGCATCCACATGCAATGTCTTTGGTGAAACATTGCCATGTTTGTGATAGACACCTGCAGAGACTCCTTTAGGAAACTAGTAGTACAAACTCTAGATCCACACTGCCTGGGTTAAACTGCTGGCTCTGCTATTGATTAGCTGATGGCTGGGGGCTAGTTTTTTAATTCTTCTGTGGACTTGTTTCCTCACATATAGAAATGGGATAAGCACGGTACCTAAGTCATGGGTTGTTGTGTGGATTGAGTTGATATACACAAATCACTTAAGACAGTGTCTGGGGTACACAATAATCACCAAAAAAATATTTATCAGTTTATTGTGTTATACATATTTTAAAGGTTTCAAAAAGCTCTAAATTGTGGATCATTTCTGTAACTAATGAAACAAGAACCTCATTACCTCATTCATCAAGCTGACTTTTGTTATGTTGTTTAACACTTGGAGATGGAGTGGTAGGTTAACAGGGAGTTGATAGTTTACAGATAGGTTAGTAAGCTTGACCTATTCATTGCCCTGGTACACACTACCCAGTGTTTTCTTTGCCTAGAATGCCACCCACCTTCTATCTGTGTGGTTTGGTTTTGGGGGAATGTCCATAAATTTAACTTATGTGCGTGCTTAGATTGCCCCTTGGATCACCACTTTGAGAAGGATTCTGGTGTCATATTTGGGCTCAGTGGGAAACAGTGCTATATGCAGTCAGTAATGTCTGCCATAAGTGTAGGAAAGGGGGAAGCTGTATGCTTGCCATCAGGATTGGCTACATAATTTGTGAGAACCAGTGCAAAATGAAAATGTAGGCACCCTTGTCCAAAAGCAGGAAAAAAGGATCATTACATATATGAAAATATAAAGCTTTTTCCTTTCCTCCATGGTCTCTATGTCTTGATTTGTCATGGTATTTTTATTTACTATTTAATATTGTTCTAAATTTTGATATTTGAATTAGTTGCATTAATTTTACCATTCATCTTATATTGTTCAATGCCAGTTTTAAATACAAATATAAAGGCATTTAACTTGTATGCAAAATCACCAAAATTACTCAATTTGTTTTTCATAGCTTGTACATATATATTCTTATCAGAGCAGTGAAAATGTTTCACAGAACTAATTCCACTATTATTGTTTCACTTCTTGGTATGCAAACATTCTATCAAATCTCTCTACCTTAGGCTACTGATGTAAGAAAGGACTGAAAGAAAAGAAACTATGGTTAACCCTATCTCTCCCTTTTCTTCTGTGTCCTCATTGGCTAATACAGGGAAGTAACTAAATAAGGAAGGTTATGATAGGGTTCATTGGTCATTCATGTTTCTTAGGACACTCCTCTTCTCTTTCTGTGTTCAAAGCAAGTTCTGGGTCAAATGAAAATTGTGGCCTCTTGGGGCTGTTCACTTACTGTAGTCATATCATACTTACCTTGTACTCACTTTGAGTCTTACTGAACTCCCACACGTTGTGGCTCTACTGGAATTCTGTACTCATAGGGTATTGTGTGCATAATATGAAAATGGAGTGGCAAGAAATGGAGGTAGACACTTATATTTCATATTACGTCTATTTCTTCTACTCATGTACATTCTCCATTGTCCCAGCACATTCCACATAAAAAACACAAGTTCAAAGATAAAATTACTAAGGATTTCAAGTCAGCATTAAAACAAGTATGGGGCCCTTCTGATCACAGGACTCTGTGTGACTGCACAGGTCGCATGTCTATAAAACTGACCCTGCTTGCATTTGTGGTCAGATACTATCTTTTCCTTACAGGATCCTAAGATCCAGCTCCTTCTTAGAAGACTTTCTTGGTTATGATAGCCCAAATTGATCACTGCTGCTGGATCGCTACCCTGGATTTCTGTAGATCTCACCTTTATTTGCCTGTTACATGCTATAAACTGCCTTTTGTGCACTCGCATGCGAGTAGGGAATGGGCAGAGGGAGAGAGTCTTCAAGCAGGCTTCCCACCGAATGCAGAGCCCGACTCAATCTATGATCCGTGAGATCACGACCTGAGTTGAAACCAAGAGTTGGATGCTTAACTGGCTGAGCCACCCAGGCATCACTTGTCTTGATTTGACTTATATTTTGTTATAAGAATTAAATGCTATAAGTTTTCTAAGAGTACGGAATGCCTGTCACATGACAAATTTTAGTCATTCTTATTACTATTATTGTTATTATCCATTTTATTCCCAAGAGTGCCATTCTGCTCATTTTCAAGATGAGGACTGTGAGGGACATTGAGAGGACACAGCCAGCCAGTTGAAGACCTTTTTATCTTTAGAATGGTATAATCCAGTATGGATTAACCACGTGCAGCTATTGAATACTTGAAATGTGGCTGGTCTGAACTCACATGTGCTATCAGTATGAAATGCACACTAGATTTTGAAGACTTGGTTTGAAATAAAGAGTATAAAAATACCATGAATATTTTTATATTGATTACATGTTGAAATAACATTTTGGACATATTGGGTTAAATAAAGTACGTTATTAAAATTAATTTCATCTGTGTTCTTTTGCTTTTTAATATATGACTATTAGAAAGTTTAAAATTACTAATGTTGCTCCATTATATTCCTATAATATAGGAACTGTGGGGACTGACAATTGGAGGTGAAGCCATCTTTAAGTACATATTCCACTGAGTGAGCTAATAAAGCTCTTTAAATTCCTTGCTCATCATGATCTTTCAGATTTAATTTTAATGACCACAGGAGGGAATTTTAGATTTTACTTATCAATGTAAAAAAAAATTAAAGCTGGTAATTGGTTTGCTTCTCAGATGAACCTAATTCTCCTTGACAGGAATCTGAGAGGCTTTCTGTTCCTCCATGTGGTGTTAATGGCCTAAAGCAGAGTACAAGCTTTAGAATGGAAGATATGAATCTCAGCTTCCTTGTTTAGCTGTGTGACTTCAGGCAAACTATTTAGCCTTTTGTGTCTCAGTTTCTTTATCTGAAAAAAGGGACAATAATATCTACCGAGTGGGATATATGCCTTCTGGATATAGTCTTTATCATTTTCTAGCTTGTTCTGTATTCTGGGAGGATGACCTATGAACTGTGTCAATGGCCATCCTTGCCCACTGGTTTCAGGTTCAGTTTGGACAGTGGGGGTGGGTACTCTATGGGCATCAGAATTCTGGGAGAGAAGTATGTGGATAAACTTCTCTGGAATGAACACAGATATTTGTATTCCATGTTAAGGCAGAGAGCATCCTCTGTGAATGAGGCTCTAGGTAACCAGGTGGGCAAGATACCCATTCTGTGAATGCCCCAGTACTCGCTCAGTGGGATCTTGTACAAATGGCTAAAGGGCAAGGAGAGGTTATTATCCATGAGCTCAACAACATAGACTTCCTCTCAAAAAAACTTGGTGTCCAACCTGCCCACAACAGAGGCTAATGCTAAACTCCTAGCTACATGTGACCACTTTCTAAAGGGAACAGATGGCCACTTGGTGACAGATTCATTACATTGGACCTCTTACTTCATGGAGGGGACTTTGATTTCTCTTCAAAGGATAAAGACATATTTCATGTGTATATATGTGTTCCCTGCTCTCTGCTCTTCTGCCATCACAGTAGTATCCCAATATCACTTCTGACCCAGGGTCACATTTCCAACAAAAAATGTGCCATAGTCAGCTCACATCTATGGAATTCATTGATTTTATCATGTTCCACATCACCTAGAAGCAGCTATGCCTTAAAACCAATGGATACAGTGTCATCCTTTGTAGCTTGAATGCTGAGGTCTGGAAACTAAGAAAAAAATTATGATTCTTTTTAAAGATGGTAAAGAATACTTTATTTAAGAGAGAATACTACAGGGTGCCTGGGTGGCTCAGTTGGTTAAGCACCTGGCTTTGGTTCAGGTCATGATCCCAGGGCCCTGGGACTGATCCCAGCATCAGGCTCCCTGCTCCGAGGGGAACCTGCTTCTCCCTCTCCTTCTGCCACTCCTCTTGCTCGGGCATTCTCTCTCTCTCTCAAATAAATAAATATAATCTTTAAAAAGAGACAGAGAGAGACTACTACAATGGGGTTTTATAGTAGGAGAGAGAAATTAGAATACAATAAGGAAAAGTGGGAATTTATAGCCAAGGAGCAGGGTGAGGGGCAGTGGATAGAAAATTACTAAGAGGAAACATCAGGGGAAAGGGGATTCTGGCTAACCCAACCTAAGAAAATACTTACTTAAGGCAGGCTAGGGACATTAGACATCACATGGGGGATGGTTATGAAGATGAGGATCCTGATCAGATATTGAGGATGGGGGATTATGGCTAAACTGATTTAGCAGGGTTCTTGCTAAAATTGGACAATGCAGAGAGCAACATGAAAGCTCAAATGTCAGGGCCTTGTTGAGAAGAGCACCCAAACGAGTGTGACTAAAGTTTGGCCAGGGAGACCCTCTTGGTCAGAACCAAGGATGAAGGTGGGAGTGGTCTGTTTTACAAATACACCCAATTCAAATACACCCAATAACCCATGGGAAGAACGAAGAGCTTTTCCTCCTCCTCCTCCTATTTTAGAGAGAGAGTGGGGTGGGGGAGGGCAGAAGGAAAGAGAGTCCTAAGCAGACTCCGTGCTGAGGGCAGAGCAGGACGTGGGGCTTGATCTCACAACCCTGAGATCACAACCTGAGCTGAAACCAAGAGTTGGATGCTCAACCAACTGTGCTACCCAGGTGTCCCCATGGGAAGAACTTCTGCTTCATGTCCCAGAGATCCTAATGCTCAAAGAAAGAATGCATCCAAATGGGATACAGTCATGGTTCCAGTGAATTGGAAGCTGAAACTGCTCCTGGACATTATGTGCTCCTCATGTTGCTGGACCATAAGATAGAAGAGTTCACCATACTCGGTATGGTGAGTGATCCTGATTACCAGGGGAAATGGGTTAGTGCTACACAATTGAGTGAGGAGGACTATGTCTGAGACTTTAGGGATCTCCTGTGGTACCTCTTGCCCAACAGTCTTGGTCAGTGTGATGATGGCAGGCTAGGACCGGGGACCCAGAAGGGGTCCTGCAGGACCAGCCAGCAGGGTCCTTGGCTTCGTGAATGATGGAAATAAAAAATGAGCCAGCAGGAAGTGAGAGCAGAGTTTATTGAAGAAATAAAAAAGCAGATACAGAGTGTCTGGGAGAATTGGAAAGGAAAGAAGCATGAGTCTTACCTTCATTTGGGGTCTGAGGATTTTTATTGAGGACAGTGGTCTCATGTACATGTCCCCTGAGGCATCTAGGAACCAGTTAGAACAAAGATGAGGGCCCAGGTGTTATTTATTCCTTGAAGCTAGAAAGCGGTGTTGAGATGTCTGGCACCAGTGGTCTGGAACATGCATGTGATAACTTCCTCTGGTCATTCTCACCTGGTTCTTCCTTAGATGTTATCTATTCTAAAGAAATCATTAATTCCTTGTCCTTTACAAGGAGGACATCATGAGGCATGTGTAGAGTGGGGAGGGGGTGCAGGTCCTAGCAAGAATAGAAGCAGGAAAAGGAACAAAAGCAGATTTTTATGGAGTCCTTCAGTTTCCCTGTCTCAAGTGGACAACTGCAGCAACCCAATAAAGATAAATCTCCAAGAATTCAGATCCTTCAGGGATAAATATTTGGGCACTGTATCAGTGAAGAAGATCATCCGGTTGGGTTACAGACTGTGGGTAGGGGGAGCATGTGTAATAGTGGTGGAGGAACACTTGCTGTTGTGCTTACCAACTTAGGCTTTATGCTCAAATACAGAAGCTACAGGAAGTGGAACAGTTACATTTAATGTTAGTTATCTCCCCTCCTTCTTTACTCTGACATCTCTTATGAAGAGCACTGATGGCTCCTCATGTTTTCAATGACTACACTGACATCATCCCATCCTGATTTGCCATCTTTTCAATTGGGTTCAATTTAGAGTGGGTGATGAGGGGGTGAAAAGGGAGTGGATTGTACTGGATAACTTCTGTCCCCCCACCTAGATCTACCTTTTACCCTTTTCTAGCCTCTTCTGTGCTGGGCACTCACATGGGTTCCTCCAGTGGGATCCTTTGCCCTCTGGTTCCAATTGTGTTCATTCAGTGGGGGTGGAGGTGTGGAAGGTACTAGCAGGTGTGGATAGTGAGTTTAGAGTTTCTATCCCCTTGGCTATTTCCCTACTGCATCACAAAGGTTGACTGCTTAACTTCCAGGAGAGCCAAGTCTTCTGTTGCCATTTGCAGCCTCTCAGAGTTCCCAAAAGCTGTTGATAGCCTCAGATTACTGCAGCATTCCTCCTTAGATGACTTGAAATTCTTCTGGGACCCTGACTGATGTGCCTGCCTTGCTGGGTTGTTTTAAGGATTGGAGATAGTGAATACAAATCATTCGGTACAATGACTAGCACTTGGTAGGCACTCAAAATGATAATCCAATCCCCCCCATCCTTTTAAATTCTAAATTCAAATGATTGCTTAAAGAATTAGCACTGTTTTAGGGAATAAATGAGATAATGTATGTGAAAGTTCTTTGTAAAGTGTAAATTGCTATATAAGCAAGATATATTAGACTTCCAGAGTTTTAAAATTATTATTGAAAAAAAAAATACAGCCATACCTGTCTTGCCTTAATCAGATGCAATTAGATTTTTCTCAGAAATGGGGTAGGATAGAAACTTTAACTGCAGATTTCCATGCAAATCTCATTGAGTTAAAAACTTTGTTCATTTTCTTCTGGCTCTAGGTCTTTGGTTTTAGATTTCCCATTCCCATTTCCTCTTCTTTCTAGCCCAGTGAAGCATGAGTATCAAGATGAGTAGACGGAATGTTAATTGCTTTTCTGTTTCATTGTAGAAAAAAGGAGAAAAAGCAATGGAAAAAAGCATTTTGAAATATGGAAGAACCTATTAAATCTGCACTATGGCTTTCCACAGTACCTTCTGACACAGGAAGGGAAATGGTGCAGCAAGACATACAGATGTCGATTTTCCTTCTGCTCTAGAACTTTACATACCATAAGTCAGAGTTATTAGGAGGACCTTGAAGGAGAGGGCAGAGAACTGCATCTTGGCCCAAGCCTTACTTTTTCATTTTCATGTGGCAAGTGACCATTAGGGTATTTATTTCTTTCTCTAAGCTTACATTTGCTATCCTGGTTTAATGAAACCCTTTTGTTGTGTCCCATGCTGTTTTATTGTCCTTCCAGATGAAATAGTTTGTAGAAATAATGTGAGCAAAGAAGTTAGCATTTGTTCATTAAAAATCGTGCTGTGGCACACTCCTTCCCAGGACAGCAGAGATTGTGTAGAGATAAGTGGTTAAGAGCATGCACCCAGAGACACTTAGTCCTGGGTTTGATTCCCGAGTTCCTCCCTTATCAGGCTGTTAGCTCAGCCTCAGTTTCCTTCTCTGTCACATGGGGCTAATAATTGTATCTTGTTGGGGCAATCAAGTGCAACAGTGACTGAACAAGCCCTTATAAAATGTCAAGTGCTGAACTTACTTAAGGGGTTATTATTTCTAAGCTAACAATCTCTCATAAATGCTTTTGACTTTCATCAAACTCTATTCTCCTTGAAATAAAGACCAAGAAACGCTTAGTAACTGAATAAGGCATGTGATGATACTGTCCACAAAAGAAAGTCTTCTGATTAAATAACACATGTCAAAGTCTCTAGAATAGTGCCTGGCATATGATAAGCCCTCAATAAATGTTTGTTTCCTTCTTCAATAAAACATTGAAAATGCAGATTTTAACTTTTCGGAGGAGACTATCCATTACTAGGACATCTTTCCCATGCAGAAAGTACTTTAGTTGTAAGGTAATGGATGGTATTACCAATATGTTATATCCTGTAAGGTAGCTTTTACCTGGATCACCTTGTTTGACCCTCATAGCACCTGTATGAAGAAAGTAGAACAGGTTCTATTCTAATTATCCTAATATTGCACAAAAGAGAACCAAGGTTTGAGCAGTTAAATTTCTGACTCTTCCAAAGTCGTATGGCTAGACTCCTTGATGCTAATTTTGACCCATTCCCAAATACACTTGAGGGAAGCAGAGTGGGGATAGTTGTTAGCTTCCCTTTTCTAGGCAAGGATTGTGCTTGGCTGAGGAGTTATTTCTTTCTGGTGCTTGATGATTTATATTGACGATTATGGAGCTTAGGTTCATGACTGAACCTGTGGTAATGGTAGTACTATGAGGGTGGGGCAGGGGGTGGCTGTCCAGGCTGAGAGCTTAGAGGATGGGGGTGAGATAGTATTGAAGAGATAAATACAAAATGAGGTCTGAGCATAACTGAACTGCCATGGGGAATAGAAGAAGTGGGAGGGCAGGGTATTAAATTGCTATAGCATTATCTGTATCTGGTCAGGAGTGGATTTGGGGTCTACCCCTGCCTTTTCCACAAAGCATTCAAAACAGACATTCCTCAAGACATTTTTGGAGTCTTATGGAACTTGAAAACTAGAAGGACCTCAGAGGTCATCCTTAGTGTTCCTTGTATTTTATGGATAGGAATTCCTAAATTCATGTAGCTTGTATACTGGAGCTTTATTTCATAAATAAATGCCTTTATAGCATTTATTATGTGTTAGGCACTGTGCCAGGTGCTTACAAATAATAATTCATTTATTCCTCACAGTGACTCTAGCAGAAAGTTACTACAGGTCCACAGTTCCTTATTTGCAATTCCGAATTTCAAAAAAAATTTGGAAAAACATAAAAGTTCTTGGAACATTGGTACAAACTCATTGGTGGCAAAACCTGATCTGAACTGATACAAATCTGGCTAATTGTCTTTGTACCATGTAGTTAAATAACATACATTTTGCTTCAAAACATGTCAATGGTTTTGTTATGAGGTATTGCCCAAGACTTTGTTGCAAGTGTTAAACAATACTTAGTAAAACCTCATACCTTTCCAAAATCCAAAAAGTTGTGAATTTCAGAAAACATCTGACTCTGAAGATTTGGGGTAAGAGATTGTGGAATCTGTATTATTATTCCCTCACCTACCGAGGCAAATAGATTGCATAACTTGTAAGGGTAAACGGTGGCATTTATGGGAGTCTATGCTAGGAAGTCTGGCTTGAAAGTCTGGTCTTATAGCCAACATAGATGCTCTGATCCTCACCACATAGTCTTCTTATGACAAGGCCAACCATATATATTTATAGACTGCCATTTATTGCTTTGCCCAGGTAGTCTGTATGCATATCATGTGAGTTCAGAAACCCCTTAATTTCATTCCCTATTGTCACCACTTTAGTTCTGCCCTTATTTATTGTCTCCACCCATTTGTTTACCACAGATCAGTCAGGGTGATCTTTCAAAATGCAAATCTGATTTCTATTATACCTACTCTATCAACCTCTGTTTCCATGTTTTCCCATTGTGTTTATAAGAACCCAAATCTTCCACTTAGCGTGGTTTAACTCTGCCTGTCTCTCCAGTCTCAACCCATGCCAGAGCCCCCAGGCATTTTGTGCTACAGACACCCCTACCTTCTTTCAGTTCCTTGACTACATTGTGGTCCCGCTTGCTACAGGGCCTTTTCAGGTGCTGTCTCCTCTTCCAGGAAGACTCTCTTTATCTAGCTCTCCCACCTCTGCCATGCCCTAGTGACCTCCACCTTACTTTTCAGGCCTCAGCTCAAAGTTACTTTTATAGGGATGTTTTTAAGTCATAACAGTTTCCATTTTACACTTACTTGTGTAATTATTTCATGAACATCTATCTTCACTTATGTAGTGAAGGCAAGAATTATTTCCTTCTTGCCATGAAGGCAAGAATTATTTCCATTTTTGTTCACTATTATGACTTTATCCTCAGTGTCAGTCATCTGGTAAGAGATGAATACAAATTTGTTAAATAAAATGAAAGAATGACGTTTGGGCAGAATGTGAGGTTTATTTTTTTATTTTGTTGAGTTAGGTGTAGAGGTTTCAGAGACTTGTGTATTTGTTCATGGACAAAACTATCCCCACCATCTTCTTGGGTGTCATAAGAGTTGGAATTTCAGATGTTCTTTAAAAGTTAATGTGTGGGGGCGCCTGGGTGGCTCAGTTGGTTAAGCGACTGCCTTTGGCTCAGGTCATGATCCTGGGGTCCTAGGATCGAATCCCACATCGGGCTCCCTGCTCAGCAGGGAGTCTGCTTCTCCCTCTGACCCTCCTCCCTCTCATGCTCTCTGTCTCTCATTCTCTGTTGCAAATAAATAAAATCTAAAAAAAAAAATAAAAAAAAATAAAAAAAAGTTAATGTCTGGCCTGGAGGACTTAAGCTTTCACTTCCGGAACTGCAATTTCTAAGGGCCTTCCTTTCTTGCTCCTATTGACATAGAAGGGACATTTGAAATGAGAAGCAGAAGAGAGAAAATACACTGCTTTCCTGAAAGTTCAGATAACAAACCAAGTTGTATTAGTTGCTCAGCTGGCTGCAGCCCTCATATTAAGTATTATTAGAGCAGCAAGGGCATTTAGCTGTTATCTACAAGTCTTATGCTGAAGCTGGGGTTGTCTGCAGAGAGTAGTGCTGCCTTTTGATTATTTAAATGTATATATATTTGGGGCACCTGATTGGCTCAGTCGGTTAAGTGTCTGACTTGGTTTTGGTTCAGGTCATGATTGCAGGGTCATGAGATCAACACCTGAGTTGGGCTCCAAGCTCAGTGGAGAGTCTGCTTGAGATTCTCTCCCTCTGCCCCTCCCCCCAATCACACACACATGATCTTTCTTTAAAATAAATAAATCTTTAAAAAATTTTAAGTATATTTGTGGAATTACTATAAAGGTCTCTAGAAATCTGTCACATGAAAATTTAGTAAATATTCAAGTGATCAGTTTTTCTAATATGTTGTCCCAAATTCCCTCTTTTCTCTATAATTCATTCCCTCTAATGAAAAGAAACACATTTTTTATTTACAGATTTGTTGAATGCAGTAATCCATTATTTGGGGGTAACTGCTAGAGTATCTCACCTTGTTGGTTTCCAACAAAGCTTCCCAGATTGACATCTCACAATTTGAAAATTAAATGCAATATAAAAGCCATTAACTAAACCTGATTGGTAAAGGGGCATTGGATTAACAGTTGTTATTGAGTGGTTTTTTTGCTTGTATTTTCTTAAATATGTCTTGAAAACTTTTCTCAGAATGTATTCAAGGAACTATATTGTCTTAGTTTATTTCTAATAATGCTATTTTTTTTCTTCAGCTTTGATTTTTTTTTTGACATAATTAGAAATACTAGTCATCATATTATCTTGAGGAACTTATCACCTATGTGGCCACCAATTGGCTTCCCTAGCCCCACATTTCTCTTACCTGATTTCCCTCTTACCTTCCCAGACTTCTTTCAACAGAATTTCCTCTCCATCCTAGGAGGATCCAGCCAATTCCCTGGTCCATTAACCTGGGCACCTTCTTGACCATGTCTCTCCTAGGTTTGCCATATCCAGTTGCCCAGAATGTCTGCTGCTTCTTCCTCATTCCTAATCATGACCCTAAACAGTACTGCATTCCAAGGCCTTTTCTAAACTTAATAAATACATAAGGAGCATTTGTTATGTACATGACCCTTTATAATGGGTGTAGGAGCGTGGACAGTGCTTAAGAAGATGGTGGGGTAGTCTGGTAGAATATATGTGCACACCTGCTTGGCAGCAGTGTATCCTGGTCATTACGGATGCAGATTCTGGTGCCATACTACCTGGATTCAAATCTTGGCACAGTGTCCAGCACAGATAAAACACTCAATTATAATTATTGATTCATATATCCAGGCTTCTGATCCCTGCTCTGTCACTCTCTCAAATCCTTGAATCTCTGGTTTCATAAGACAATGTGAACAGAGAAAAGGGCACAGAGTTTGGAGCTAGAGGGTTGAAACTCCACCATTTATTGCAGATGAGTTAATTAAATTCTTGAAGCTTTGGTTGATCTCTTCAAAAATCATCTATTCTCTGAAGCTACTCAAACATCAGCCTACCTTCCAACTACCTGCAACTTCTACCTTCTCCTAGCTCCTCAGCTACTGTTTTGCTGATAAGTTCCTTCTTCATGAGTTTTTATAGTTTGCAAAGTACTTTTCACAAAAACCATGTAATTAAGTGTGAAACACGTGGGGCATTATTCTCATTTCTATTTTATAGATATGGAAACTCAGGGCCATGGGGATGATAAAACCATCCCAAGTTGGTGTAGCTATAAATCTTGGAAATGAGACTTGAACTTGCTTCTCTGTGGTCTTTCAATTCCACACAAGCCAATGAGTTCAGTTTTTTATTTACCTGTATCATTCACTTTTCTTAGACCCCCCTGTGGTTTTCATCAACTCTGAGCTCCTCATTATGAGTCAACTGCCCTCCTGGGAATCATACTTAATGCAGTGAGTGATGATGGGGCAAGGATGTATAGTAAGTGGCCTCTAGGCCTTGTATATATTCCCTCAACTCCTTTTTTTGCACTATATGAATCTCTTTGGCTTCTGAGTTTTGTTTGATAACAGAAGTTCCAACAGAGAAAATACAGACATTACTTGGTGTAATGGCTTGTGATGGATATGAATCTTCGGGCGTCAAAAGGCCAACCCTGGTAGAGAGAATAATAACTCCCAAAGATAGCTACATCTTAATTCCCAGAACCTGTGGTTGTGTTAGGTTATAGGGCACAGGAGAATTAAGGTTGCTAATCAGCTGACCATAAGTTAGAGTATCTTAGATTATCTAGGTGTGCTCAGTGTAATTACAAGGATCCTTTTTTTTGCATTTAAAACTCTCCATTATCTGATTATATATTTTTTAAATTTTTTATTATTATGTTAATCACCATACATCATTAGTTTTTGATGTAGTGTTCCATGATTCATTGTTTGTGTATAACACCCAGTGCTCCATTCAATACGTGCCCTCCTTTATACCCATCACTGGGCTAACCCATCCCCCCATCCCCCTCCCCTCTAAAACCCTCAGTTTGTTTCTCAGAGTCCATAGTCTGTCATGGATTGGTCTCTGCCTCCGATTTCCCCCGCTTCATTTTTCCCTTCCTACCATCTTCTTTAATTTTTTTTAAATTTTATTTTATTATGTTATGTTAGTCACGATATGATACATCATTAATTTTTGATGTAGTGATCCACGATTCATTGTTTTTTTTATAACACCCAGTGCTCCACGCAGTACGTGCCCTCCTTAATACCCATCACCGGGCTAACCCATTCCCCCACCCCCCTCCCCTCTAAAACCCTCAGTTTGTTTCTTGGAGTCAATAGTCTCTCATGGCTCATCTCTCCCTCGATTCCCCCCCCTTCATTTTTCCCTTCCTTCTCCTAATGTGCTCCATGCTATTCCTTATGTTCCACAAATAAGTGAAACCATATGATAATTGACTTTTCTCTGCTTGACTTATTTCACTTAGCATAATCTCCTCCTGTCCCCTCCATGTTGATGTAAAAGTTGGGTATTCATCCTTTCCGGTGGCTGAGTAATATTCCATTGTATACATGGACCACATCTTCTTTATCCATTTGTCTGGGCATCTCGGCTCTTTCCACAGTTTGGCTATTGTGGACATTGTTGCTATGAACATTGCGGTGCATATAGCCCTTCTTTTCACTACATCTGTGTCTTTGGGGTAAATACAGGAGTGCAATTGATGGGGCATAGGGTAGCTCTATTTTTAATTTTTTGAGGCAACTCCACACTGTTTTCCAAAGTGGCTGTACCAACTTGCATTCCCACCAACAGTGTAAGAAGGTTCCCCTTTCTCCACAACCTCTCCAACATTTGTTGTTTCTTGCCTTGTCAATTTTTGCCATTCTAACTCATGTAAGGTGGTATCTGAATGTGGTTTTGATTGGAATTTCCCTGATAGCTAATGATGATGAACATTTTTTCATGTGTCTGTTAGCCATTTGTATGTCTTTTGGAGAAGTGTCTGTTCATGTCTTCTGCCCATTTTTTGACTTGATTATTTGTTTTTTGGCTGTTGAGTTTGAGAAGTTCTTTATAGATCATGGATACCAGCTCTTTATCTGTAGTGTCATTTGCAAATACCTTCTCCCATTCTGTGGGTTGCCTCTCCTACTATCTTCTTTTTTTTTTTTTTTTTTTAACATATAATGTATTATTTGTTTCAGAGGTACAGGTCTGTGATTCATCAGTCTTACACAATTCACAGCACTCACCATAGCACATACCCTCCCCAATGTCTATCTCCCAGCCACCCCATCCCTCCTACCCCCCACCACTCCAGCAATCCTCAGTTTGTTTCCTGAGATTAAGAATTCCTCATATCAGTCACAAGAGTCCTTAAGAGTGGAAGGAAAATTGTCCAGAGGAATGGCAGTGTGAGGAAGACATGGCCAGACATTGCTGATTTTAAAGATGGAGGAAGAGGTTCAAGAGCTAAGGGATGTGGGCAGCCTCTAGCAGCTAGAAAGGTCAAAGAAACAGATTCTCCCTTAGAGACTCCAGAAAGGAAGGAAGCCTTGCCAGCACCTTGATTTTAGCTTATTGAGATCTGCTTCATATTTCTGAACTATAGAACTGTAAGATAATACGTCTCTCTTTTTTTTTTTTTAAGATTTTATTTATTTATATGACACAGAGAGAGAGAGAGAGAGAATGCAGAAGCAGGGGGAGCGGCAGGTAGAGGCAGAGGGAGATGCAGACTCCCCGCAGAGCAGGGGGAACCCAATGCAGGACTTGATCCCAGAACTCTGGGATCACGACCCAAGCCGAAGGCAGTCACTCAACCAATTGAGCCACCCAGGCACCCACGATAATACATTTCTGTTGAAACTAATATAACAGTCTATGTTAACTATACTGGAATTAAAAAAAATAAAAATAAACAAGTAAAACCACTTATATCTTAATAAGAAAATAAACTTCTGTTGTTTTAAGCCCCTAAGTTTTGGAAATTTGCTACAGCAGCCAAAGAAAACAAATATACTTGATATATGCAAATAAATAGAGCTGTTGTGAGGGGTTAATGAATTAATATAGAAAAGTAATTGAGAAAATCCCTAGACTATAGTAAACAAGAGAGGGTAACATTATTTTTCATATTTGTAATGTTTTAAAATCTTTTTTCCTTTTCTCATTTTTCCATTTCATTCTATTTCTGCTATTATATCATTTGTCCCATACACTTTTCAGCCATTCCCTAAGTCTTTTTGCTGTGTGCAGTGACTTAGTTCAGTAGGTGAATGTGCACAACATGCTGAATAAAGAAAGGGTGTCTTTACTGCAGTATCTCTTTCACCAGCACGCACAGAGGAAAGGCGAATTGGGGAAGCCACACAGTGTATTGGTCGAGCACTGTCCGTTAAGTGTTGGAGTTGTAAAGACCTTGCTTTATATCAATTGAGTGATCTTGGGGATGTTTCCTAACCTTCCTGAGTCTCTGTTTTTTTCTTTGTGAAATGGGGATCATTATAATGCCTATATTGCACATCTGTTGTGCAGATGAAAAAGATTATGCCTGTGAGCCCTTAGCATAGTACCTGGCACAGAGCTAAAAGCTCAACACCCGTTACGAGGTTTTATTACTGGTGTTTGTGTTTATTGATTGATTTCTCTGGGAGCCACTGTCAAGAAGTTTGGGTATGGAGATTACAGACCTCCAGCATGTTATCTACAATGAGCACACTGTGAGTGTCTCATAAATATTACATAATATTGGGAACAGGCATGTTCTTGATTCTAAAAGATTGTGACAGATAAATGGAGGGTAGAGGATAAAGAAATCTTTAAAAAACAGGCAAATAAACATACACCTGAATAAAATATTTTAACTGTTTGCTACAGCATTTGGACAGGTTTCAGAGGATGGGATACTGATGCCAGAGAGAATAATATAATTTGACAAGATGGTGGATTATCATGGTATTTTTGCTGCAGTCATCAAGTTTTTCAGTTTCTACTGATCTTATGTTTCCTTTGATGATTTCTGGACTCAGCACTGACATTTCAAAATATTTTATCATTTATATGATAAATTCCTTAAATTGAAGCTGTGTTGTTTCAGGTGATGGTAAGATTGCTTTGAAAGCCATATTAAAGATCTGCATTGAAATTATGTTCATATACTGTTCTTTTTATCATTTTTGGCCTGCACTCACTTATTTAAAAGTTATTTATCATACAAAGTGTCAGCCAAACAAATGGTATTGCTCAAAAGGTCATGCTTGAGTTTTCTCTGATGTGATTAGTTTTATTGGTCTTTATTATTTCTCATTCTTTTTTAAATGTATTCCTATTGATTGTTTTGGAAATGGATTGGTAGAGACTAATTTTGTGGTGGATGGCAGTTTTTAACCCACAGAAAAGGTAATTGTAGGGCTTCCAAATTATTTCCGAGCCAGTGATTATGGTAGGTCTTCAGTTTTCATTTGAAGGATTTTATAGGTGTTATATTATTTCACAAGCTTGTGTGTATTTTATATTTCTCTTACACTGGAAAGGTGAAATTATTAACTGACACAGGTCATGTTGGGTGCCAGTTATTCCATGTTTTAGTGTACATCTTGGGAATTGTTTGTCCTCCACTCTTCCTTCTGTACTACTTAATAAGATTAATTTCCTTCCAGCTCTGAAATCTTATGACTATTCCTTTCCCCAATTTCAAAGGCATATCATAGTGGATAAAGGAGGGCAATGGGGACTCTGTAGGTTGGGAGATTCTAGGATTGTAGTCCACCTCCTAAATTGTGCTATAAATTTGTACATTCCTCCTAGCCTCTTTGATATTTATTTTCCCATTTTTCAAATAATAATTGCTCTGCTTCTCTCTTAGAGATACAGTGAGAAGCAGATTATGTGTGCAAAAAGAGTGGACTAAAAATGCAAAGAAAATGATGGATAATTAAGTAGCAGTTTCAAGCTAGTAACTAGGTCAGTAATATTGCATTTGAGAGGAGAGCAGATCTGATCCCCAGGTAGTTATTTGGTATTATAGTAGTGCCACTGGAAAACAGCCACGTGCTGCGAGTTCCCTGGGAAATACATGATGGGAGGGAGAAGCATGTCTGTCCAGAGCTGTGGGCTAACTCTGAGACTAGTCTTGGGTCAGTTCCAGGAAGGGGAGAATATTTATGAAACCCTCAGCTGACCTCCTGCTCTCTTCTATCTAGGATGCTCATCTTCTTCCACCAAGCATGACATTTGGAAAAGATATATTTGAAGACTACAAATCTGCTGAATCAGCAAAGGGGATCACTGAGGTGACCCTCACTAAACCAGATAACCCTACCACTTCCCATTTGTTACCTTGACATCTGTCACTGCCATGAGACATTGAGGAGGTAATTTCATTTCTTTGAATCAGTTTTCTTATGCATAGAATGAGGAGGTTAGACAATAGACCTAGACATTTCATATAAACTTTTTCAACCTGTTAATAATAATACCTACTGAAAATCTTACCCATAAGGTTGTTTTATGGATTGAATTGTGTCCCTGCCTTAAAAAGATTATGTTGAAGTTCTAGCCCCAGGACCTCAGAATGTGACCTTATTTGGAAATAAAGTTCATTAAGATGAGGTCATAGTGGAGTAGGGTGGGCGCCAATCCAATATAACTGGTGTCCGCAGAAGAAGATGGCTATGTGAAGATATAGAAAGGAGGAATGCCATGTGACCATAAGGGCTCAGATTGGAGTGAGGCAGCTATAAACCAAGAATGCTAAAGCTTTCTAGCAAACCACCACAAGCTACAAAGAGGCAAGGAAGGATTCCGTTACAGGTTTCAGAGGGAACATAATCCTTCTGACACCTCGATTTTAGACTTCTAAACTTCAGAACTGAGAGATAATAAGTTTTCATTCTTTTAAGCCATCTAGTTTGTGAGTTCTTTGATGTGGCAGCTCTAGGAAGCTCATATAGATCACTGTACACAGTGAGACAGAAGATGAAAAACAATTTGAAAATTAAAATGCCAGTGGTGGTTACTTGATACTCTCTTGTTTTATGTCACTCACGATTCCAAATGCAGTATTGACCTTACTCTAGGCCAGTTCACCACTTACGCTGCAGGAATAAAAGAGAAGGAAGAAAAATTAAGATGCAAGAAGGCCAGGTCTCTTCCCATCTGGAAACATGTCCACACCCTATTATTCCATTAGCATGAAAAGAAGAGAAGACAGAAGGGAGCATATAAATGGTGGTATTTCATTGCTTAATAGCCCCCCTCCACTTGCAAACATAGCCTAGTATCCTGGAATCAGGTCTCATCCTTAGGAGTATCACTGAGGGTAGAGGGAGGAAAAAGTGAAGAACTTCCTCTCAGTGCATCTATTAAGAAACAATACAACGTTGACATGTGCTTTTCCCCTCATCCTGAGAACATTTGTATGGAAGTGTGAGTAGGAAAGGGGATATAGTAATATTTAATTTGGGGTATTTGCCTTTTAAAGCTTTTTCAATCATACACTTGGGTGAGTGTGGATAGTAAGAGGATGGAAATGCTGCCCATCATGGGAAATACCACTTGCTTGTTGGTTCTGGTCCTGAATCTTAGCTATAAGGTGAGAGCTGGGAGATGTGCAACACTGGACCTACATTGAGCTCTGTGCAAGGGAGGAGTGTGAAGACAAAAAATAAAGCAGGATAGAGGAATCATGGCAGCTGTATAGCCCACTGGATGGAAGTGGTTTGGTTCTGCCTGGGAAGGACAGGTAGTTTCCAGTTATTTTAATCGTCTTCTTTCATTACCTTCTTCTTTCCAACCTTCTTTTGCCATAGAATATGGTACATTTGGTCCTTCTGTAATTATTTGAGTACTGGTATTAGAGGGATATATGGGTGATTGTATGCAGCAAGTCATTTTAGCAGGTAGACTGCCAATATCAGCCAAATACAATTGTCAAGCTTAAGGGAAAGTAAGTCATTTTATATCTATCTGGGGGAATTAATTTTTCCTATATTTCAAAGACAATACTTGCATTTGAAAATTGTGTTTCCCTAAAGACCAGTGTTTAGTGCCAGGCCTTTGACAGGTGCTTTCATATACATCATTACCATTTACAAAGCAGCTCTGAAATTCTATTTTTATTCCCATGTTGCAGATAAGGACACTGAGGTACAGATGCTCAAGAGCTGATATAAAAATTATCAGTTTCATCATTGTATTAACAATGTATTGCTTTTAGAATTGTGATTGAGATACTTTTTGCTGGATGATATGTCAGGTTCTAACTAAGTTATTTCTTAATGTTTCCTCTTAAGCAGTCTGTTTTGGTATCGTGCCATTCACTGAATGTTTTTACTTCTTCATCCCTGCTCTGGGATAGGAGAACACTCCCACACTTCGAAGGTAGCCAATGAAATATGAGTAGAAGTGACACATTGTTACTTCCAAGTAGAAGCTTTAAGAGCTGCTATGTGATTGATTTTGCTCTCATTTTCCCTCTGTCATGGCAACCAGTTTTGTTTTGTTAACTTGGGCCCTGGAGTTAGGAATGTGTGGAACAATGCCCTTAGCCAGCCTGAAACATCTATATAGTGAGGAAGAGGAATAAAACTTTGCTTTAAGCCACTGAGATGGTCAGGTGTTTATCATAGCAGCATAGCTTAACATATCCTGACTCATACAGCTGTGTGACTTGGGTTTCACACTACAGTTATTTTTTTCCTTGGTTTTCAAACCTATACCTGTTAGATTATAGACTTCTCTTATAAAGGATCTATATGGCCTTTCTACTCTGTGATTTTATTTAGTGCCTGCTTAGGAGTTTTGATGATGTAAAGGTTGAAATAGTACAGACTGATAAGTAAATTTCATTTTGCAAATGTTTATTGAGTTCCTACTATGTACAAAGCATTATGCAGGATCGAGAGATAAATGATGTAGATAACCTACCTCAGGGAGCTTATAGTCTAGCAGAAATGGGCTAAACTTATACATGAGATGTATAATGAAATGTACACAGTTTATTCATTCAGTTAAACATATTTGTTGAGTGCTGGGGATTTAGTAGAGCAAAAAGAGATATTTTCATTGCCTCATGGACTTAGGGGCTAAAAGGGAAGTTCAAATTAGTCATATAATTATATATAAAATTATAACTATGAAAAATACTACAAACAAGAGGTTCATGACACTTTGAGGGCTTATTAAAGGGGGATTTATTTAATCTACGGGTCTAATGGAGAGTTCAGAGTAACTTTGTGGAAATGCCTTGGGCTCAGACAGATATCAAGCCAACCTGGGATTTAAGTTCTGATTCTGCCAACTTTGAGCCATAAGACCCTGCCCAAGCCATTTCACATTTCAGGACAGATTTAATGCCTATTTTGTAGGAGAGTTGAGAGAGTGAGATAAGCTTTTGTTGTGACAGTGTGTGTAGTATATGCTTAATGAATGTTAGTTACTGATCTTCCTTCCCCTATGTGATTGATTCCATGTGACTAATGCAGGAAAAGGTAAGGTAGAGGGTGGGTGTGTCTGGAGGTCAGATATATCCTCATAGAAGAAGTGGCACTTGAGCTCAGACTTGAAGAATAGAAAAGGCTTTGGTAAAAATAATTGTAATCATATGATGAGATGATAATTATAAGAAACAGTCAATATTAGTAGTTAAGATCATAGGGTTTAGAATAAGACAGACCCCAATTAAAATCTAGGATCCATCACTTATTAGCTCTGTGATCTTTGGCAAGGGACTTCTTCTCTTTGTATGAAAGTTTTCCCGTCCATAAATTGAGGATAATATAAGTACCTATTCTTTAGGCTTATTGTGAAAATGAAACGATAAAGAAATGTAAAATATTTAATATAGATTCTGGTAAATGCTCAGTATAAATAGCAGCCAGTATTTACTCTTATAAGCAGGGAAGGAATGATCTCTGGGTTCTTTTTGTGCTTCAGTGCTAATGCTTTGTCTGACTGCAAGGGGCTGATGTCATTGAGTCCAGTGTGAGATTTACTGTCTCCTTAGAGTATTAATACCCACCAATTAATAGTGACAGTCACTAAACATTTAGTACCTAATGAGCTGCATCTCCTCAGTATGGGTGGAGTGACATGGCAAAGGCACTGTATAATTCAGCTCACCAGACTTCCTTCTTGCTGGCTTTCTATGACCTCCCCACTGGGCTGCCTGAGGGGGTTGACTTCATTTGAAAAATGCATTTAGAAATGTCAGTGTCTGGAAAGCCCTGAGCTCTAAAGCCTCTTTGGAATTGTGGATGCAAAGAATGTCAGAGCCTTTCTCTAGTGAGTTCCTAATCCCAAATTCTCATCTTAAAAATGGGGAAAATAAAGGTTACAAAAGGGAATGAGATTACCAGGGTCACACTGCTGGGGATATAGTAATGATGAAGTTAGGCAAGGTCCCTGTTTTTATGGAGGTAATGATCCAGTCAAGGAGGTAGAAAAAAAATGCAGGAAAACAAATAATTCCAGAAGTGAACAGGGTACAATTATAAAGAATGATGAACTTGGAGGATATTTTATACAAGGTAGCCAGGGAGGTCTCACTGAAGAGTTAGCATTTAAGTTGAGATTTGAAATATATAAAAGCACCAGCCATGCAAAGATCTGAGGCAGGAGAATTCCAGACATAAAGAATAACAAGTCCAAAGTCTGTGTAAGACACGGATATACTTTGATGTGTTTGAAGCTGAGTGTGGCAGAAGCCCAATGACCTAGGGTAATACTGGTCAAAGAAGTTGGTAAGGCAAATTTGTAGGTTTTAGGCCATTAAAAGGAGCTCAAATCTCATTGTAAGTACAAAGGGAAGGGAGCCTACTAGAAAGTTTCAAGCAGTGGAATGACAATATTTGATTAATGATTTAAAAAATCATTCTGCTGTTGTGTTGAGAATAGGCTATTGGATGACAAAAAATAAAAGCAGGGAGATCAATAGGAATTTATTTCAATAGTCTTAGATGAGAGATGGTAATGGAGCAAACTAAGGTAGTAGACTGGAGGAGAGGGAGAGAAATAGACAAACTGAAGATATTTTGGAGATAGAATTGGCAGGATGTTGGGAAAGAGTGAGGTAAAGTGAATGAATAATCAAGATTGACTCTTTGATTTTTGCCTTGAGGAGCTGAATATACAGCAGTGTCACTTACTGAGATGAAGAAAGTTGGGAGAAGACAAGATATGGGTGTATAAGATTAAGAGTGTAGTAATAGATAAAATGAGTATGAGATGCCAGCGTGACATCCAAGTGGTATTGTCTACTCTAACCATCACGATCATTGGCTATAAGCCTATGGCGAAAAGTAAAACTTCATGATGCACTTCCCTACCCAGTGCCTGCAGATAGTTTGCTAATTGATTGCAGCACTCCTTCCTGAGAAGCCTGTATACGGACTTACAGTCCTACTCATCATAGTGCTCCTGGAGCCATACCACTACTCCATTGGTGTTAGTATTCCAAAGACATCTCTTGGCCATTCCTACTATGTTGTATTAGCATCTTTTCTTCATTGACCATCTCAGCTTACTATTGGTTTTACTGTAAAAGTTAGAGCGAGTGAAATATGATTCATTTTTGACATTTACTAAGAGCCACTATGCATGTCCATTGCTCTACAAGGTGCTGGGTGGGAGAATCAATTAATATATGGCTTGGTCCCTCCCTAAAGAAGTTTACAAGGCATCCATTGGGGGGGGGATTAAAGGACATTACAGAACAGTGTGTAATTAAATGTCCAGATGAGTGGTCTGAACAGTATATTTAGAGGAGGATGGGATTGCCATGTGTTAAAGCAATTCTAGAAGTGCTCTAACCTCTAGAGAGAGGTGAGGCTTGATCTGGTGTTGAGAAAGAATAGGATTTGGATGAAAAGAGGAGAGGATGGTGTATTCAGATAGGATAGGCAGTCTGATTAAAGGATTGAAGAGGGGAAATGGGAACTAGGAAAGAGGAATCTGGCCATTATGGGGAAGGAAATTGGGGAAAAAAGCTAAAATAATGGTCATATTATTATTGTGACTTTAGGACAAGCCTCTGATCTTGGCTTAAGTGCTGAATTGTTCTTCTGAGTAGCATGAGTTCCCATCTCCCATATTCCACTCTCATTTTCCTGGCTATTGGCTACCTGAGTAAGCCAGTGCTCTATATGTTAAGGTTTTTTTTGCCCCCCCCTTTTTTTTGACAACAGTGTGCCAAATTCATTAACAATTTTTGTTAGCTGGCTGACCTAGCAGATAAACTCCCAAATTTCAGTGGCTTAACACAGTTCAAGTTCATATTTTGCTAACATAATAATCTAATGCAGCTGTTCTTAAGCAGGTAACTCTTCTGGATGTCTCTCCTTCAAGCAGTGACTCAGGGACCCAGGCTCTTTGAATCTTGTGGCTTTTCTACCTTCACTCTGTGGCTCTTATGGCTGTCCTGGGGATTGGCTCCATTTCAGCCAGACGGCAGAGGAAATGAGCAGGAAGAGTTGTGTATGGGAGGTGTTTATGAGCCCCACCTGGATCTCCACTGTTATCCCACTGGCTAAAACTCAGTCTTAACAGCCAGATCTAACTGCCAGGGAGACTGGGGGGTATAATTTGGCTGTGTGACCTGAAAGAAAAGGAACCGAATTTGATGATTATCTCTCCCACAAGGTGCTACTAGTTACCTGATTCTCAAGTATGAGAACTCCTGATCCTAAGCATCATTTGGAACACCATTTAGATCAGAAGTCCTCTTTTCCCAGCCCATCAACTCACCCGCCTACTGGGGAGCTGAGCCAGCCCAAACTCAGGTAAGACTTGAGTTCTCTAGAGTGGGTGCCACCTACTGATTTCACTTAACTTTTTATCCTTTATCTCTGACTCTGGAATCATTCTTTCTCTCAGGCTTGTCTAGGCTTCTGTTTGAACTCTGACCCTACACCTATGCCTTCACCTTTATCTCTGATACCTTTGTTCACAGACTCTTTCTCTCGTTCTTTATTAGTTTCATGTGAAGAGTACCACATCTGGATGCTTGTAGCTTAGGGATGATTGTCTGTCTTAGTCTTCAGAACTGTAAAGCAGGGTCTGGTAGTGTTAAAAAGCAATAGGAGAATGTAAGAGAATTTGCAATATCTGGAGAATACAGTAGTTTGGTACGGCCTGTTAGGAAAGAGTGTCATTTATATGGAGTTATTAGCTGAATTGGGGTTCCATCAATCAGTAATGCTACAGATACTTCCTTACATTCATTTTGTGATAAAAGAATTTTTATGCATATAATCTCTATATTAAATAGCACTCCTGCAGAATAGCCATTATTATCCCTATATATCAGTCAGATACAACCAGAAAAACAGAACCGCTAGAATAGAGATAGCTAAGTAGGTAAATAGATTTATTGCAAGGAATTGGATTATACAAGGGGGGTTGGCTAGTCTAGTCTGTAATCTGTAGGGCAAGCTCTCAGGAAGGGGAGGTTGGAATTCCTGGGCATGAGCTGAAAGCACAGATGAAATTTCCTCTTTAAGGAAGCCTTAATTCTGCTCTTAGGAACTTTCAATTGATTGAATCAGCCCATACGGATTGTCTAGGTTCATCTCCTTTACTTAATTCAGCTGACTATGAACTTTAAGCATGTCTACAAAATGCCTTCATAGCAACACCTAGCTTAGTGTTTGATTGACTAAATGAGGACAAAGCCTAGCCAAGTTAACGTATACAGCTGATCATCCTGTTCCATTTTACAAATAAGGAAAAGCAGTAAGTTGCAGAGCTGGTTATTTGGGCTTTTTCTTTCACAATTAAATATACTCTTAGGTATTTTTCAAGTCCTTAAGTTTCATATCATGTTTGCAGCAGGATCCAAAGTATCTGGATTGATTTACCAAGCCTAATCTAAATGATACAATACTTAAAACTTAATAGTGAAGAAAGTCATTCACTACTTGGCAGCCAGAAGAGTATGAGAATGACTTACTTTTTCCTTGTCTAAGAGTCTCATCATGAATAATTTCCAGTAGGTATAAGGACTTGATTTTAAGAAAGTCAATGATAGTAGAATTTTCCTCTTTAATTCTTCATTCAGAATTACAAGAGACACAAATCCTTAACATTTATTTCCAGCCCTGAGGCTGAACAAGTTATTGGTTTAATTATAGAAAGCTGAACTTTCATCTTTCTTTAATTGAGCATGGATAATTTGTACCTGTGATCAGTAGCCAAAATGTCATAAAATCACTTATGAAGTCTCATACCCTTGAACTGTAGTAAAAATACCAGTTATTTTGTAGGCTCTACAGTCATAATTTTGGGCATCCATTTCAATTTGTTGGTAATTATTGTCAGCCCTTCATGAGTAATGCAGTTTGGAAAGTGTCACAAAAAGTGCTATTTCCCTTTTGGTGACAGCCAGTACATTTATTTATTTATTTATTTATTAAAATATTTTATTTATTTATTTGACAGAGAGAGACATAGCGAGAGAGGGAACACAAGCAGGGGGAGTGGGAGAGGGAGAAGCAGGCTTCCCGCAGAGCAGGCAGCCTGATGCGGGGCTCAATCCCAGGACCCTGGGATCATGACCTGAGCCGAAGGCAGACACTTAACGACTGAGCCACCCAGGTGCCCCGACAGCCAGTACATTTAGAGAAGAGGAGGCCAATGTGGAGACAGATGCTGGCTTCATGGGCCCACAGTTTGAATGACAATTAGAGATCAACAGATCATTATTTTTCTCAGCAAGGAAGGGAGGAGGGGGCTTAGAAATCGAATGATCTGTCAGCTTTTGAATGCTTCTGTTGTGCATTCTAACATAAGAAAGCAAGGACATTTTTATTTATTTTTTTCCCTCTAGCCATACACTAGAAAGACAAAGCTATTATTATAGGTTATGTCTGACCACCACATTCATGGTCTTTAGTGAGAAAGCACCCTAGAGAGCCAAGATGACTATTGTGACTGTTTCTGCCATAAATTTCAATGGTGGAAAAGACGGTTGGGCCACTGATTTATTGCAGCCTTGGAGATAGTTAGCAGCCCATGTGCCTAGTAACAATAGTGATCTAGTCTGAAAGAAGATGAACTTGACTGTGCTGCCAGTGTGGGAATACTCTGTATAACCTTGAGGGCAAAAATGATAGGGTGGTCAATTTTTTTTTTATCCCTTTAGGCAGAATTATCTTACTTTTTTTTTTTTTAGATAGTTTACAAATTTAGAGTTTAAAGAAACACGTAGTGTATATAGACTATGTTTCCCCTGAGGTATTCTGAGAGGGCTTTAATGCTGTTTTTCAATCCAGAATATACAGCAGACAGATCAAACAGTCCAAGTTCTCTACTGTGGGGAAACAAAGTATGAGACAGTGGAGGAAGAGAAGGTGGGGGAAAAGGAGCTAAGGAGAGGGCTTAGCAGTTTTTAAATTAATAAAAAAATATTAGAAAAGGGCAGTGCAGGCCCATGGTGAGTTACTGCCCAGAGAATGGAGGCGGCCTATGGCTTTCTGTGGAAGAAATCTGAGGAGAGACGGGGAGAAGGCTGAGAGAGAAATTGGAAACAAGATGGTAAAAGTTTCCTTGGCAGCCTGTGAACACATAGTTTGAAAAGGAGTGTTTATCAGTCAAGAAACCAGCAGAAAACCGAAGGCATGCTCAACTGGAATTTTGCAGAGAATTTAAAAAAGGTACTGTTTAGAGATGTGTAGGGCTGTGGCATCCGGGAAGAGATTCTGAGGTGCCAGGGATTAGCAATAAAAAGAAGCTGTTTACTGCATAGGTCTGAAGAGCAAAGAGTGTGGAGACCCAATGTTATTGGAGCTACATGAGACCTATCATTGTGTAAGAAGGCTCTAGACATGGGTTGAAGTTGTGGAGGGATGCAACCATTGCCAGAGCCACGGTGCTGAGGCAGTGAGAGAACAATGGAAGAAGTACCCAGAACTCTCTCTCCTCCTACCTTCTTTCTATTGGCCAGTCCAACCTGAAGTCAGAGGAAACAGGAGCTTGTGTGATGCACAGAAGGGAATCCAGAGAGTGGATATGGGGAAATAGCACAGAGAGAATAACCAGCACAGGTGAGAGCCAGCGGCTACTGGATCCAGGGAGTACTGGTCTTGGCTTGGTAACCAACTTTCTGAGAGACTTCAGGCAAATAGCTTAATCCTTTTCCTTTTCTTTCCCTACCCCCTATCAGTAAATGGGTATAATAACTTTTGCCCATATCTTGGACTTGTTGTAAAGATTTGATGACATGACAGATGCACTTATTTCATTAATTTAAATTTTATTACACTTTATAATTTCCAAATCTTTTTATGTCTCTTATCTCAATTGCTTTTCAAAACTAGCTTGTAGGGAGCCAAGCTAAGTTTTATCATCTCCATTTTACAGATGAGATGATTGAGGTGGAGAAATAAAGTGGTTTCTTTAAGGTCACAAGGCTAATAGATCTTTTGACTTAAACTTGACGGTAATTTTCTCTTACCACACTTAAGTGTAACATTTCAGGCAGTTTTGAGGGACTATTACTGTCTTTATAAGGCATACATGTTCCAGATGAGGAGTCTGAGATCATATCTTTCATGTGGTCTAGAAAAACAGCATCCATGATTTAGGCCTTCATTCTTTTTTTTTTAATTTTATTTTTTTAATTTAATTTTATTATGTTATGTTAATCACCATAGATTACATCATTAGTTTTTGATGTAGTGTCCCATGAATCATTGTTAGCATGTAACACCCAGTGCTCCATTCAGTACGTGCCCTCTTTAATACCCATCACCAGGCTAACCCACCCCCCCACCCCCTCCCCTCTAGAACCCTCAGTTTATTTCTCAGAGTCCATAGTCTCTCATGGTTCGTCTCCGCCTCTGATATCCCTTCATTTTTCCTTCCTACTATACTCTTTTTTTTTTTTTTTTAACATATAATGTATTATTTGTTTCAGAGGTACAGGTCTGTGATTCATCAGTCTTACACAATTCACAGTGCTCACCATAGCCCATACCCTCCCCAGTGTCTATCACCCAGCCACCCCATCCCTCTCACCCCCACCACTCCAGCAACCCTCAGTTTATTTCCTGAGATTACGAATTCCTCATATCAGTGAGATCATATGATACATGTCTTTCTCTGACTGACTTATTTTGCTTAGCATAATACCCTCTAGTTCCATCTAGTTCCATCCACGTCGTTGCAAATGGCAAGATTTCCTTTTTTGATGGCTGCATAATATTCCAAAATCAATAAAGAACTTACCAAACTCAACACCCAAAGAACAAAGAATCCAATTAAGAAATGGGCAGAAGACATGAACAGACATTTTTCCAAAGAAGACATCCAAATGGCCAACAGACACATGAAAAAGTGCTCAACATCGCTCGGCATCAGGGAAATCCAAATCAAAACCTCAATGAGATACCACCTCACACCAGTAAAAATGGCTAAAATTAACAAGTCAGGAAACGACAGATGTTGGCCAGGATGTGGAGAAAGGGGAACCCTCCTACACTGTTGGTGGGAATGCAAGCTGGTGCAGCCACTCTGGAAAAGAGTATGGAGGTTCCTCAAAAAGTTAAAAATAGAGCTACCGTACGACCTAGGAATTGCACTACTGCTTATTTACCCCGAAGATACAAATATAGTGACCCGAAGGGGTAGGTGCACCACAATGTTTATAGCAGCAGTGTCCACAATAGCCAAACTATGGAAAGAGCCAAGATGTCCATCAACAGATGAATGGATAAAGAAGATGTGGCATATATATATAATAGGCCTTCATTCTTATCTAAGCCCACTCTTAGAAAGAAAAAAATGGGAGGAAAAAGCCTTGCCGCTTATTTCCATAACTTTCTCTCTTTGTAGAAAAGGCAAAAGAAAATGGTGTAAGAAAGTTTGTCCCCTCCCCCTATATTTATACATTGAAACCTAATCCCCAATTTGAGGATATTTGAAGGTGGAACCTTTGGGAGGTGATTGGGTCATGAGGGTGGAGACCTCATGAATGGGATTAGTGCTCTGATAAAAGAGATCCCAGAGAACTCTCTCTCCTCCAGTACATAGTCAGAAAAACTTAATTAGTTCTTCTAGTGGTTCTATTTTTATCTTTAAATAATATCTATTTTCTAATTATCAACTGCAGGAAATAAATGACCTTTATCAAAGGTAAAAAGGTCTATGTACTCATTATATTTCCCTCTCTATCACCCTTCTGCTATCTCTTATTATATTGGCATGTGTGCAGTTTTATTCCAGTATATTACCCACTTGTGTTTTTTAGGAAGAATGTTAAAATGATAGATGTGAGAAGAATGGGTTAAAATTAGAGATAGACAAGGAGAGCAGTTAGAAATTATTGAAGGAGTTGAGTGAAGGGAGTGGCTGTGTCTGAATGAGAAGGAAGGGACCTGATAAAAGATTGTTTAAAAATCCAGTTCCGAGAAAGGTACTTGGGTTCAACTGAAGTGCGCCAGCCTGCCCCACCCAGAGAAGCACACTTTGTGAGAACCAGTGGAAGGGGGCCCGAACTGCTGGAACCCATTCCCTATGAATTCATGGCATGATAAATGTGAAGAAAATAAAAGACCTCAAGACTGTAAAAAATAAAAAAATAAATAAATTAAAAAATCCAGTTTCAACTGTGCTTTTGCTCTGGGGCTTTTTTCATTGAAAAGAAATGCAGTCCATCTGTCCCACTTCTTTATTCTGTCTCACTGATGCCCGTAGGTCACTCTCCTCTCAAGGTATTTAACTAGATCTGAATCATTTCTATAGAATGGTTTAGGCATATTTGATTTACTTTTTTTTTCCCTTCTGAGATGATGCACCTGTATGATTTGTATCTCCATGAATATTTAAGCTGTGTTTATTTTGGAACCTTGTTATCTTCATATTTTGAAGCCTCCACAGTGCCCGGGACAGAGTCAAGACTTTCTGAACGTCGCCACCATGTTCTCTGTGACTCACCATATGCTTTCATTTAGCCTCTTCTTTCTGCCTCACTGATCCCAGCATAAAATAGAAAGGACAAAAGCTGCCCAGTATCTGCTTCACATGGGCACTCTGACAATTAATTAGCTTTTGATTATTTTAATTTTACTTTAGAGCAAAGTCCCTCCACTCTGTTGAAGCAGAGACAGAACTTCTAGTATCAGAGTAGGTTATCATGTTAGTTTCTGCTCACGGTGGGGCCCTGTGTAGCTTCTCTGGTCCAAGCAGGTATCAGCTGACCAGGTCTGTTTTTCCACATAGATTCATTTATGAGTATCATAACAAAGAAGGAAATGTTAAACGATGGGGTGAGAAAGCTCCTCTGGCTGCAGCCTTCTCTCAGGCCCATGGGAAGAGTTACAGGACTCTACACACAGGTTTTCTTTTCCATAGTGCCTACATTTCCTCTTGCCCTTTTGTCCTTCAAGCCACCAGAAAATCCTCATTGTACTTAACTTGGTAACAAATATGGTCCAGGGAGCAGGCCTCTCCCTGAGCATCTGGAGGGGCAGGCTTATTGCCCAGGGCAGAGCCACAAAATAATAAGATGACAATTTGTCAGAGACCCAAGTGGATATCACATATAAAAGTGCCTTATTCATGCTCTAAACACTAGGTCTCTGTGTATGAGTGACTGGACTTTCTCGGATGTGGCCCTCTGTCTCATCCTCATAATCATTAAGTAGCAGACTTTTTATGTGCCAGGCATTGGGCTGAGTGTTTTACATACATTACTTTTTTTTTTTTTTAAATCCTGACAACTTATTTGTATAGTTAATATTATAAACTCCATTTACAAACTTCAGATTTAAAAAACCCTGAGAGGCCAAGTCACTTTACCTGGGTCACACAGGCCATTATAGAGATAAGAATTGCACCCAGGGGATTCATCTCTCAGCCCTGTGTGTGCATTTAACCCCTAAACTATATGGCCACTCTAATAGATCTCACACAGTTTTGGTCCTTTATACTATTAACATAAGTTACGATTAATTGAAAATCCACTATGCACCAGATACTATGCTAGCTATCCAAGGCAAGTATTATTATTCTAATCCTCCCAACAACCCTATAAAATATTTATTATCACCATTTTACACACTAACAAGTGTGCCAAATACACAATAGGTCTTCTTTCAAAAACTATTCTATATTATATTATCTTATGGTAGCCTATAGTGGATCACATGGTGATGCCTGAAAAAGTATGTTCATGTCCTACCCATCGTGAATGTTGACCTGATTTTGGAAAAAGGGTCTTTGCACATGTAATTAAGTATCTCAAGTGAGATCATCCTGGATTATCTGGTTGGGTCCTAAGGGCAATGACAAATGTCCTTATAAGAGACAGAGAAGAGAAGACACAGGGGGAAGACCTTGTGAAGACAGAGGCAGAGATTGGCATGATAGCCAGAAACCAAGAATTGCCTAGAGCCACCAGAAGCTGAAAGAGGCAAGGGAAGATTCTCTTCTATAGCCTTTGGATGGAGCACAGCCCTGCCAACACTTGATTTTGGACTTCTGGCCTCCAGATCTGTGAAAGAATAAGCTTCTGTTGTTTTAAGCCACTTTGTGGTAACTTGTTATGGCAGTGACAAACTAATGCATAGCCTGTTTAATTCTGAAACCATAGACTGACTTATACTGTGTCTTTAAAAATTTGAAATGCCCCTTACCCATCATGTTATTATGATCACTGATGCCTAGACTAGTCTAATTAGCTAGACTAATTTTCTGTCTCCTCCACTTATAGCTTTTGAGGACCTCTCTTCCACAATAGTATAGGTCTGTGCACCGTATCCTGGACATGCCTTCATGCCTTGTTCACCCTGGTCCCCTTTACTCCCTATGAAGCTTGTTCTTCTCCCATTGTACCCATAAGCTGCTGATCTCATTCTCAAAGTGCCTGAATGATACCTCTTCCAGAAATTATGGAAGGAGAGCCCCAGCAAGAATTAGCTGCTCTGTTTCCATGTTTCCAGAGCTATCTACTGATTCTTCCATGTATTACTTATATCTGTCCTATAGTGTAACTAGTTGCCTATAAAATCCTAGAGTCAGGGTAGGAATAACATTTACCTCAGTATTTCTGGTGCCAGCTGTGGAATGTCTCATTGTTGATGAGGACTGACTTACCTCTGGAAGCCCTTGAGATCTCTACATAAAGGTTTCTCAGACTCTGATTTGCAAGAGGATCACTTAAGGAGCTTGTTACAAATACAGATTTCTGGGCCTCTGTAAATTCACTGCCTCTGGAGTGGGGCCCAGGAATCTATATTTCTATCAGACAGTCCAAATAATATTGATATAGGTGGTTGGTTGACTACATATTGAGAAACAGTGGTCTAAAGTTTGCTTTAGAAACTTCTGTGGGGTCTACTTATTGAAGGATACTTTTATGGGTTTTTCTTGTGATATATGAGTGACCTAAAATTGTATTCTGCTTGGGAAAAGAAGAATCAAATCATCCCTTTAGACTTCAATCAAAAGAGGCTACACACTTGATCATATTTCTAAACTCTGTTTTAGACCATCTGAAATCCATTTCCTATTCCTGAGCTACTGAGTATTGGGGTTCATTTCCTTATTTAAAACTCACATGCTTTGGGCTCTCAGCAGGTACATGGTCAGGACTGTCTTATTCAAACAGCACAATTATTTTGTCTCTTAAACAGTTGCAAGTTCTAAAGTTTCTGTGCACCTCTCCCTGTTTAACTTGACTTCAAAGAACTCCAGCTGCATCGCTTGAGGCATTGATATAAAGGGCTGCAAACATCTATGTCCATTAAAGAGATAACCCATTGTGCTGTGTTTCTGTCTTTTGAGACATTAGGAATCCCCCACACACACTTAGAAATGTCTTACGTCCTTGATAATGTCTACATAACACAAATTCCTCAGAGCAGAATTCAGTATGAGATGAATGAACTTTTTCTTCTCTGAACTCCAGTTCCATCTTGTGAAAGGGGGATAATCACATCTACTTCATAGGTTAGTTATGAAAATTAGATAAAGTAATTTGCTACATAGAAAGCATTTAATATGATATCATACTTATAGGAGGGCCTCTGTAATAGTTAGTCTTATAATCATTTGCAGGTTTATTTTTTATTTTTATTTTTTAAAGATTTATTTGTTTGACAGAGAGAGACACAGAGAGAGGGGGAACACAAGCAGGGGGAGCGGGAGAGGGAGAAGCAGGCTTCCCGCAGAGCGGAGAGCCCGATGCGGGGCTCCATCGCAGGACCCTGGGATCATGACCTGAGCCGAAGGCAGACGCTTAACCGACTGAGCCACCCAGGCGCCCCATCATTTGCAGGTGTAATGTTTGTATTTCAGATGGAACCTAAGTTCATTGTTGTCATCCTCTTCATCAACAACATCATCACCATCATAAAATTGCTGGATTTTAATTAGTGTTTACTTTGTGTACAGCACATTCTAAGTACTTGACATTCTCTATCACTTTTTCTTTACTGCGATAACAAATTACCACAAATTTAGCAGCTTAATACAACACAAATTTTCTATATCAATCTATAGGTCAGAAGTCTAACCTGGGGGTTCATTGGGCTAAAATCAAGGTGTTGGGATGACTTCATTCCTTTCTGGAGGCTTTAGGGGAGAATCTGTTTCCTGCTAGTTCAGGTTCTTGGCAGAATTCAGTTTCTTGCTGTTGTAGGACTAAGGTCCTTATTTTCTTGCTGGCTGTCAGATGAGGGCTGTTCCCAACTTCTAGAGGCCGCTTGTGTATCTTGGCTTATGGCTTCCTTCCACCTTCTTCAAAGCCAGCAAGGATAAATTAAGTTCCTTTCATGCTTTGGAACTCTCCTGCCTTTTCATCTCTGACTGACTTTTCTGCCTTCTTCTACTTTTAAGGGCCCATGTGATGAGATTGATACTACTCAGATAATCCAAGACAGTTTTCCTATTTTAAGGTCTGCAACCTTAATTCCATGTGCAACATCCTTTTTGCCATGTAACACAGCATATTCACATGTTCTGGGGATTAGAACATGGGCATTGTTTGGGGGAGGGAGTTGAGGGGCATCCTGTCTACCACACATCCGTTGTCTCATTGAATTCTTCTAGTGTCCCTGTGAAGTGGATTTCATTATCCACATTTTACAGATGAGACAAGAGGCTTAGCAAATTTTAAAAACTTGCCTAGGGTTGAATCCATAGCAAGCTGATGAGTCCAGATTGAAATCTAGGCATTTTGCCTCCAAAATCTGTTTAGAGTTATACTGGGTTGAGTTATAAGATGGGCTCTGGCGGGGTGCCTAGGTGGCTCAGTCAGTTAAGTGGCTGACTCTTGATTACAGCTCAGGGTTCTGGGATGGAGCCCCACATCGGGCTCTGCACTCAGCAGGGAGTCCAAGGATTCTCTCTCTCCATCTCCCTGTGCCCCTCTCCCCACTCACACATACATGCATGCTCTCTCTCTTTCTAAAAAAAAGAAATAAATCTTGAAAAAAAAAAAGATGGGCTCTGGTTCTAGGGCCAAGAGTCCCTTTTCTGTACTCATGGCCTGGGACCACTAAAAAGAAGAAAAAGACTGGCCTGCATTTGGTAATTTGATTATCCATAGGATGCTGGAGAGCCAAACAAGAGCTCTTAAGTTTGTCTCAAAAGTCTTCTTGACATGGGGCGCAACACCCTCTTATAGCTCTTTTACAGCTTTCTCCCAGTTTCAGACCTTTTCTATTGTAACATTATCATCACCAAAACTTTCACCTGAGGTTGGAGGAAACATTTTTAGGAACAACATTTTATCTCAGCAAATATGTAGTATCTTTTGTGTGACCATATCTATTACTTATTCAATATTTACTCTATGCTAAGTGCTTTATGTCACTTAGTGACACTATAAGGTAGAGACTGTTAATAGCTGGACATTACAGACAAGGAAACAGACATTGATAAGCAGATCTGCAGAGATTTGAACTTTGGCAGTCAGGCACCAAACCACTCCATTCTGTGACCACTGTAAGCTTTTTTTCTCAGATAGAGATATTTGTCTTTCCTTTTCTACTCTTGACAATTTTCACACTTTATCCTTGACTGAAATATCAGATACCAGGTATGGCATTTGGGCTGTGTCCAGAAAAATGCCATAATGCACAGAGTCTCTATACCTCTAGGCCAGGCAAAGGTGAAAACCATTTTAAAACATGGAATTTTTAGATTGTCACCCAGTAGCTCTGTTTCATTTATACATAAGTGCAGAGTACAGGATTTTGATATTGTTTAATCTGGAGTGGGTAAGATTACAGACTCCTAAAGTTTAAGTGGGGAGCTAGAACTTTCTCCCAATTCCAGCTGAATCCTTATCTATAAGTCTTATGGCCTTAAGTATAGTATTATTTCTTATGTTTATATAGCTCTTTATCCTTTACAACATATTTTTACATGTTTTCAATCCTCAAAAAAATCCTGTGACATAAGATAGGAAGAAAAAAAATCAGATGATGATGGTAATGATTGCTTACCCTATACCAATGTCAAACATTCTACATATTTTGTCTTATTTAAGCCTGTCAGTATCCTCTCAGGTAGGTATCACTGTTATTCTCATTTTAGAGACAAAGCTAATTGAATTCTTTGAGGTACCCAATTAGTAAGGATGGAACTGGATTTTAAACTCAGCTAATTTGACTCCTGGGACTGTATCCTAAACTGAGGCTCAAAACATTATTTCCATTCTTCACCCGAACCAGTTAAGACCCAGAGTAAGATTAAGTAAGGTTTGTCTAATGCTACCCAGCTAACACTTCTTGGACTCATACCAAGTTGCCTGCCTTCTATTTGGAGGTAATAATAATATAGCAGAATTATATGGCATCAGAAAGAGCTCATCTACATCACGGCTCTGTCAGACACTAAATGTGTGACCTTGGGTAAATCATGGATGCTCTCTAATCTTCAAACACTCAACTCTACAATGGGGATAATCTACCTACTTCTTAGGCTGTCAGCAGAATGGAGATAATGTATATAAAATGCCTGGTGTGTGGTATTTAATAGCTATTGTTAGTGAATGCTTCTTCCAGTACACCAGCTGCCTCTCTAAATGAGAGTCCAAGTCTGGTAGGTTCTGGGCCTGGTGAAATTACAGCTGATTAGGGAAAATTGTCTCAGCCGCCCTCCATCATTTTTTAGTGTGAGCCATAGGCTCTTGGCAAGCACCTTAGCTTAGGGGGAGGTTCAGAGAGGTGTCCTTAATCTGAGAAATACAATGGAGGAGACCAGGATACCCAATATGGTTTGGTTAACTTGGCAGATCTAAAACAATCAGATTTGAGGGTTGGTGGGCTTATTAATAAGCTTCATGTTTTTCCCTTAGCTGTTCCCCTAGTTGAGCTGCTGGTAAACATAATTTCTCAATATCTCTTTTGCTGTTTACAAACTCTGTCTTGCAAGATGAAATTCCAAAGGCAGTTTGGGAAAGCTGAGTGAAATATGGGGGTGTTCAAAACATGGATGAATGCTAAGATTGTCCCCTATGTCAGGCTGTAAGTATTAGAGTAGATCACCAAAATACACATTGTTGGGTCATTTTTAAAGGTGGATCCCCTGAGTCATCATCAATGTGCCCCAGAAATGGAGTTCTGTTCAGAATGATTTATGGTTCATGGTGCTATAGTGTGATCTGAGTTACCTCTGGAAGAAGGAGCAGATATCAAATGAATTTAGAGGATAAAAATAGGCAGATGAGCATAAATGCAGAAATGTCTCAGGTCTCTCAGTTCATTCTAAGGAGATTTTCAGGGGCATACCCAGGGAAACTTTACTCTCTGATGTCTACTGGCACTGAAGATTGAATTGTAGAAATTTGTGAATTGTCTGCTCCCTGCTGAGGTTTGTGTGTGCCTCTTCCTGCCAGCATTTTCCTTGAAAAGGAAGAAAACAAAATAACAGGAGTAAAAGGAAGCTTAGGAATAGTGATGTCTAATTTGTCTTGGCACCTGCTTCTCAATGGACTCGAACTAATGCACAACTGTTTAAGATGTTTAGGCATCCCAGGCAGAAGAAATGATCAAGTCAGGCATCCCCAATTGCATCCAAATGCAAATGAGCTCCAAAAAAACTATCCTGATGGTAATGTAGGTAGGTATCTGTCTGAGCTTTGTAATCAAACAGATCTAGCTATTTTCAAATCCCACCTCTGTCACTGAATAGGCAAGGTTCTATATGAGTTACTGTCTCTAAACCTCAGCTTCCACATTTGCAAAACAGCAATAATAGTAGTACCTATTACATTACATAGACTTGTTATAAAGATTAAATTAGAAATCCACATACACTAATGTGTCTAGTCTGTAGTAAGTGCTCAGTCAGTGTTATCTCTTAAGATCATTTTAGCATCTGCTGTCCAAATTCTATGGATCTATTAAAGTTGGCAAGTTATGAGAGAACCACTTTATTCTAGCCTTCTTGTTGCTTGGTGTTTAATAAAAGGTCAGCCTTCACTTTAGAAGGCACATCTTTAGCTAGACCCAGCCAAGGTAATTCCCAGGACAATATTTTGAGTCAAGGTAAAGAAGAGATAGCCTTAGTTGTTGACAAGACCCTTAGGTATCTCCTGGCTCAGGTGTCGGGGGGAGGAAGCTTAGGTGTCAGGGGGAGGAAGCCCATACACAACTGTTCTCACTTCCAGCCTGCTACCAGAGCAGACAGAAAACAGAAAGCTCGAGCCAGCCCGCCCACAGGTGCAAAAGCCACTGGAGACAGGAGCCTATTCCAAAGCTACCTGGCACAGCTGTTGAAAGTGAAGGTCAGCCAAATTCATAAGGTGTCACATCTATTGCTCTTGAAGACAAGCAGAAAAAAAAATTGCTTTGACAAAAGTTAGTATCTAATTTGGCTGGGTTCATAATGGTCAGCCAGCGTGCTTTGGAATGATAAGATTAGACTAAATGTGAATCTAAGCTCTGATTTTATAGAGGGAGACATTCAGAATCAGAGAGGAAAATGAATTGTCCCAGGCTATAGAGCCATCAGTGTAAAGTCAGGCCAGTGGTCTGGATCTCTGTTTCTATTACATAGCACTCTGGCCTCTGTCTCTTGGCAATCTGAAGTTCAAAAGTCATGAAAGAACCTAATATAATGAGTTGCTTAATAGTAATGTTTTGAAAAAATTATATGAAGGTATAGTACATAAGTAAATGCTTCCCACTACAATCTTCTAAATCTCCTTGGTAGGTAGGATTTAACTTGGAACATTTTGTATCTTGAAAATGGTTTGGTTTTTTTTTTGGAAGCTAGTGAGGGAATGGACCCAGTAACTTTTATAAGCTTTTACCTTTGCGTGGCTTTGAAACTTATAACATATACTTTTTAAAAAGCCTATTTTTATTTTTTATCTTTCAAAAGATTTATCTATGTATTTGAGAGAGAGGGAGAGAGAGAGAGAATGGGGAGGGGCAGAGGGAGAGAAACTTCAAGCAGACTCTCCTCTGAGCTCAGAGCCTGACATGGGGCTTGATCCCACAACGCATGAGATCATGACCTCAGCCCAAACCAAGAGTCAGATGCTTAACCAACTGACTGAGCCACCCAGGCACTCCTAAAAAAAAAAACGATTTTTATACAAGGAAGACAATATGCTTTCCTTTAGAATGAAAAAATAGGCACATGTGATGCTTTCTCCCAAAGGATAAAACTGAGCTGCTTGTTGTGGTAGTGATGATGGATTTGAAGAGCACACAGTACCATTATTTACTGGCCCCTATTGTCACCAATAGTGAACATTTGCAAGAAAGCAAGCCCAGGTGGGGAGTGCATCCCTGGTTCACAAAAAGCTAAGTGTGTGTGGATGCAAATTGAACCCTTAACCTTAGACTCATCAGCACTACATTCTAACAGCTGAGCTTTAAGCATTCTACTCAAATGTCACATTTAAACACCCACATGCCCCATCATGCTATGCTGAATCCCTACAGATCCGTTAAAACAGACAAGCTCCTGCTAGAAACAGTGAAAGCTCAAACTGCCTAAAACGGCCAGGCAAGCAAACACGATGGTTCGCATCCTTTTACTTTCAAAGCATGTTGGAGAGCAAGTAAGCCATTTCCAACTTACCTGAACTCAAGGGCATTAAAACATGACATTTATACAGTCTTCTTTTAAACTTATCTAAATGCCTTGATAGACTTTTTAGGACTGAAGATATATACCCTTTAGAGCAGCACAGTCCTGTAGAAAGAGAATGCAAGTCACACATGCAAGCTACATTTGTAATTTTACATTTCTAGTAGCCACACTTCGAAAGTATAAACAGATCAAATTAATTTTTAAAGTATAATCCAGTAATCTATTTTAGTTAATCCAGTGTATCCAAGATATTATCATTTTTACATGTAATTAATATTGTTAATGAGATATCTTACATTATTTGATGCTAAGTCTTCAAAATCTGGGGTGTAGTTCACACTTAGTGTGTGTGTGTCAATTGGACCAGCCACATTTTTTTGTGTCCAGTGGCTATGTATAGTTTACGGAGACTATGTTGGACCACAAGGCTCTAGAACCAGTGTGAAGATAAAGTCCTTCTCAGTGGGGATGCCAGGGATTGCTGACATGGTCTAGGACTGACCTCTGGAAACACTTGTTTCCTTTAGTCAATACAGTTAAGAAGAACAATTCAATACCAACCAGGCAATAATCAAAATAGTTGTTTTGCAGTAGATTTTCCTAAACACTCAATGGATTGATCCATTCAGCTATCTGGGAGGTACATAGGAGGATAATACCTATGACAGGTCCACTAGAGAGGTTAGTCCTTTTCTATTTAAAATCACATTTTCTCTGGCACCCCGCAGTGGTAGCAGACAATTGCATGTGCTAGATTGGGTGTAAAGGGGCTCTGTATTTCCCTCTTGTCTCTGGCCATCCTTTGAGGACATTTTATTATATAGACACACCCACTTTTGTAAATGCTTGCAATTTAACCAGAGAAATACATGCTTTTTTCCCCCTTGTTCCATTATCAAATAATTAGTTATTTCTAAGGATGAAGCTATTCTTTCTATTCACTATTTAAGACCATGCAAGAGAAAGTGATTTTGTCAGTCTTGAAATTATCTAATGATGTTTTTGCCTCTAGACCAAGGAAAAAGGCCTGCCTTTTCTCCACAGAAGGCTAGTTTTGTCAGTGTTTACAGTTTTATTGTTGACACTGTACCTCTGTATTAGTGTTTGCGCAAGGCTCATAAACCTTAGCAACTTCATTACTCACCAATTAGTTTCAAATGAATTTTACTGTCTTGAATCTAATGGTGCTCTTCATGGAGTAGACTCCATGTTCATAAAGGATTTCACATCTGACTGTCTGGAGCGATGGCACAGAATTGGAGTCACCAGTTCTTTAGTTAGAAATTCTGATTTGAGGGAGGCCCCTCAAGGTCTCTTAGGACAAATTGCTTCCGCCCAGTTCCATTGATTGCACCTCACCTTTCCTCAGAGGCTGCATACAAGTATGAGAAATGACCTGGAAGTGGGACCAGAAGACTTAGGTTTCAGTCTGAGCTCTTCTGCATCTTGGCATAGGATCTCAAACAGATTGCTTAAGCTTTCTAAGTATCAGCTTGTTCATCTATGAAATGGAGGTGAAAAGCCTCATATCACACAGAGTTTTTGTGAGAATTAAGTGAGATAATGACATTGAAGTGACTTGTGAACTATGAAGTGTTCTGCAGTCAGGAAGGAATGTTATTAAGCCAAGGAGGAGTGCAGACCTGTGAAGACCATCCTCATCCTGAGACTCATTTTTGAGGTGTAATAAAATTGGGATGTTGTCTTAGATCCTTCTCTTTGGAGAACCTCTATTTGGCAAGGCAGTGACTTGGAGAAAAGGTGAGGCCTTATGTGCACCTCAGTTGGGGAGCAATCCCCATGATCACACTGTTCTTTTTTTCCTTTCTACCCAAACTTATGACATCATTTCCCTTGCTGGCTGTCATTAATGGACTTTTCATGCTGGTTTCACCTGCTTAAAAGACTGGGAAAGAGCAGCATTACTGTATGTTCCAAGACCAGGGTGAGTAGGATTGCCTTTATATATTCTTAGCCCTTTGTCAGAGAAAACTTTTCTGAGTTTGGTTCATGTTGCAGGCTTTTTCTGATTACCCATAGAAAGGATGTGAATTTAGATGGCTCTCATTATCTTGTATTTCCAGGAAACCTGTCTCAAAGCCAACTAGCCTAGTTCCTTCCCTCCCTCCCTTCTTGCCTTTCTTCTTTCCCTACTTGCCTTTCCTTAATATTAGGATAATAGCATTTGCTATTAGGGTAACTTACTAATTTGGGTACCATTTAATGGCCAGATTTGTTTAAGTAGTGTTAACAACATTAACCTGTAGGACTTTTGTCTGTTGGGACCATATTTTATTCATGTCTTTTGTCTTTTTATTACCCAAAGCCTAGTATAGTGCCTTATAAGTAGTAGATACCTAATAAGTGTCTGTTGAATGAATAGTGAATAGTAATAACACTTTTAAGGGTCTAAAAATGTGTTGGGAACCCTTTGGAGACACTCTAATCTTCTCAGTGGCCTTATAAGGAAAATAATAGTGTCCCTATTTTATAGATGAGAAAGCCATTGGCAGAGTGCTTCAGAAATTTATCCAAGTCATGCAGCGGCAAGATGTATGGATTTGAAATTAGGTTATTGTTGCTCCAGTGGCCATGCATTTTTGTGCCATATATCTGTACCTTTAAATGCCTGCCTTCTTGTTTTAATATAAGTAGTTCCTTAGATAATATAGCTTCCAGAAGAGGGAAAATGGCACTAGAACGGGAGCTATAGAAAAATCTGTATTTAAGAAAGAGAAAGGGTCAAAGAAGATAGTAGGAAGGGAAGAATGAAGGGGTGGAAATCAGAGGGGGAGACGAACCATGAGAGACTATGGACTCTGAGAAACAAATTGAGGGTTCTAGAGGGGAGGGGGGGTGGGGTAAGGGGTTAGCCTGGTGATGGGTATTAAGGAGGGCACGTATTGCATGGAGCACTGGGTGTTATACACAAACAATGAATCATGGAACACTACATCAAAAACTAATGATGTAATGTATGGTGACTAACATAATAAAATAAAATTTGAAAAAAAAAAAGAAAAAGGGTCTGGCATGGAGATGAGATCCTTCTCTTACCTACATCATATTCTACTACTTAACTTTCTACTTAACTTTTCTACTTAACTTTCTACTTAACTTTCACAAAAATAATGAAAATTTACCAAATACGTACCAGGCAGTGATTAGTAATTCATATACATTTAATTCTGAATTTCATTAAGCAGATGGTATTATTTTTCCTTTTTTTTTTTTTTTTTACATGAAGAAATTATGACACACAGAGAGTAAGCACTTTGTCCACAGGGTAATCACCGAGCAGATCCTGGCTTAGGTGTAAATCTAGGTGTGTATGATTCCAGAGTGGAATCTCTCAACCATTATTATACTTTCACTTTTTCTGCCTTTATAGTGAACCAGCAGCTATATATTCATTTGTTTGTGACTGCTGGTAATCCCTACCAGACTGTGAACTCCTTGAAAGTTGGGCACCTTGTCTTTAACTTCTGTATTGCTCCATACTATTTAGCTAGTGCTCAGTATGAGCTCATTTCATACTTACTGGATAATTCTTAGACTCAGCCAGATGATCAGTCATCTCTCTGTAACACCAAGAACTAAGAGAAATGATTGTTGGTACTTTACTGTTATCACTGATGACATCACTTGTGTGCTATAGCAGACACTTTTTGCATCCGGTGCCACATTCCCTTGACCTACCACTAAATTCTGGTGTTGCTGTGCTGGATAGTTACCATGCAAGATGACTACATTTCAGCCTAAGGGACTTCCACTTCTCTCTATTCTGCCTCAAGACTTATTCTGAAGCCTCTGAAGCTCTTTTGTTTTGGGCTGCATAGAATTGTGGAGGATTTAATGCCCCCAGAGGCAAACCTCACCCAGTGAAAAATAGGATAAATACCTCTACCTTTGTTCTTTAGAGAAAAGTCTTAGGTACAGTCTACATGGTCTCTTGAGAGGTATTTCCCAGCTTCATTGAACATCAGTTGCCCACTATGGTTATCAACACCTTGTTTTCTCATACGTCTTTGTCTCCCTCTCTCCATTCCCTAACTGCCGCTTCCTGGGCGTATCTTCCACAATAAATTCCTTGCACCCAACTCCTTGTCCATATAAGCTTTTTGGGGGGGTGGTATTGGATGGGAAAGGGAAAAAACAAATAAGATACATGTTGGTTTGCTAATGGCTTTGAGCCAGAGGCCACATATAATGTCACATAATGTGACTAAGCCATGTGTTTGGATTAAATAGAGAAGTTATCTCAGAGGAGACTGAGCATCAGAGGCCTTGGATAGATGGTTTTAAGGTTAGTGGAGAGACAGCTTAATTTTCAAAATTGCCCTTTCCCCCTTTAAGAGTTCACAATGTGTAACCAGTTACACTGATAAAAAGGTGCAATGCTTAAAAGGGTTGCAAGAATGAGTCAGTCGATTTGCTGAAAACTAAGATGACCACAAATGCAGTTTACTTCCATTTTTAGCAGCATTTTAATTTTGGTGTAAAAAAGACTAACCCACAATGCATTCCTAAGTCTGTGGTCCGTAGCACTTGCAGTTGATAGGTTTTATGACTCCTTTTTCCTCTTGAGTCTCTATTAAGGATTTATTTTTTAAAAATGCCAGATATGATATTCATAATCACTGAGCCATCACACCACCAAAAAAAGTTGAGAGAAGAGCATGGCAGATGGTGCCATGAAAATTATATTGAAGAATCTCCCTCATCTTGATGAAAGATGCAGCAGTGAAATCCTGGCATGCATATGGGTGGTAGGAAGGATTTATACCCGGTGTGTCTGGGCTCATAATAACTAATGTATCAACTTGTTTGAAAACTTTTTAATTAGGGGGATCAGCAGGATTTGTGGATGAGACATGAAGAGAAGACCTTTCCCTTTTAGTAAATGAGGACAGATGAACCATCAGTAGCAATAGCTGCATTTATTTCATGCCCAAGTATAAATGGCACTATTCTAATGAAGATAAGGCCAAGGGTCTGATCCCTCTATGAGCCAAGTCAGGCTGCCTGGTTGCTTGGCCCTGACTGCCCTCCTCACTTCTTAGCAGCTATCACACAAATATATACATGGGTCTAATGCAGTATGACGTGAACTTCAAATTTAAATCTGACCTTGTCACTTGCCTGTTGAGAATCTTTCACTGGTTTCCCACTGCGTGAGCATAAAACCCAAACGCCATATCAGAGGCCTTAAGGCTCTGTACAGTTTGGCCCCTTCCTCTTAGTTCTATTACCCCATTTTGAGGGACTCTCCCCTTTGCTCCCTGATTCATCCTTACTGTGATCCGATAGGTCCAGCTCTTCCCAAGCATTTTCATAATGCTTAATAAGCTGTTATTAATACAGTATAATAAAACAACATAATAAGCTATCATCTTATTTTAATGAGATAATATTAATGAAAAATTATATCCTATTTGTTAATACTATATAATAATAATCATTATTGATTACAACATTAGCATATCTGGAATCTTAGAAAGCAAGATCTCTTGGAATATTAAACGGGCAAAAAGAATTTCTAAGCAAAGCATTCTTTAACTGGAAATGCTCCTCACAGAATGAGAAATGTTTGTGCCTTTGCTATGGTGGCCTGTATTTGCTGATCTGCCTGAGTATGGTCAGACTGCAAGATCCTAAGAACAATCCAGATTTGGTGAATTGAGAACACTTAAAGTCCTCATTCCTAGGGCCTAACAAGTTGTATTATGTAGCTTATTTATTTGTTTGCTTGCTCAATGCCTATTTCTCTCATGAAGACAGTGTGTATTTCCCCAGAACTAGTATGCCTGACATCTAACAGATACTCAATAAATACTTGTTGACTGGACAGTACACAAAGTAAAATATGCTCTTTAGGGTTGGTGGACAAAAAATGTCATTTGGTCTAGAATTATTCTTACATGGTACTACATAGTTCATGGTAGGACTTAAAAAATTGCTAAAGTTACAGTAGATTACATATCCTTGTTCCCTTTATTTATGTGATCTGCCACTTTGTCAAAGAAGACAATGTACATTCGTCTGTTCTATGTTAAGTAATGCTGATTGCTACCTAATATGTTGTTCTTACAAATTTCTTGCCATTTAAGTTTTAGATGGTTCTATTTCAGATTTTCTGTAAGCATAAAAGTCCATAGGTCTATGACTTCATATATCTTAGCTTATTCAGAAAGTTTTAACCCACTTTCATGTACAATATCACTTTGACTTTTTCTCTTCCTTTGGGTTTGTGTTTGATCTATGAGCTTGCACTTGCGGAAATGTCAATAGTCAGTTTTCTTTTAATTAATATTTTTATCAAAGCTGACATTCTATCACCCTCATTTATAAGTCTGTTAGTAAATTCTTCAGTGGTGTTCTTAAGGAAGAAAAAAAACCCACCAACTTTTTTGAGACTTTCTAAAAAGTTTCATTTAAGTTCAAAATAAAATACTCATTTTGTGGAAGAAATTTTAGTTGTGACAAAGTCAGCTTATAATATCTATGATTGGAACTTGACCTGGGAGTTCAGGAACTCAGGTGTCTACATTTTGAATTGTTTCCAAGCATCTACATTCGATCACAACCTGGGTGGCTGGTTCTGGCATTTCATCTGTACTGTATCAAACTGGGTCAGAATCCATTGGTCTAGACAAATCCTGTCATTTGTTTTCCTAAAGGCAGGCCCTTCTTTTAAACATGGTGAATCTGTATCTTTTGCTCTTGCTGGAAGATTTTCAACTTGAAAAAAGCCACTGTGGTGGCTGTTATATTTGTTATATTCCTTTCCTACCTTTTTAAACAGAGTATCCTAGTCATTGAACAATATCAGCTAGTATTTTATTTTATTTTTTAATTTTTAAATTTTAATTCCAATATAATTAGTATACAGTGTTATATTAGTTGCAAGTGTACAATAGAGTGATTCAACAATTTTACATGTTAATCAGTGCTCATTATGGTAAGTGTACTCTTAATCCCCTTCATCTATTTCACCCATCCCCTCACCCATCTCCCTTCTGGTAACCATAAGTTTATTCTCTATAGTTAAGAGTGTGTTTTTTTGTTTGTCTCTTTTTTCTTTGTTTGTTTTGTTTCTTAAATTACATATATGAGTGAAATCATATGGTATTTGCTTTTCTCTGACTGACTTATTTCACTTAGCATTTTACCCTCTAGATCTATTCATGTTGTTGCAAATGACAAGATTTCATTCTTTTTTATGACTAATATTGCATTGTGTGTATATATCCATTCATCTATTGATAACACTTGGATTGCTTCCATAAATTGGCTGTTTTTTTTTAAAAGATTTTATTTATTTGAGAGAGAGAGTGAGAGAGAGAGCACATGAGAATGGGGTGAAGGGCAGAGGGAGAAGCAGACTCCCTGCTGAGCAGGGCGCCTGATGCGGGGCTCAATCCTAGGATTCTGGGATCATGACCTGAGCTGAAGGCAGATACTTAGCCAACTGAGCCACCCAGGTGCCCCCATAATTTGGCTTTTGTAAATAATGCTGCAATTAACATAGGGGTACATATATCTTTTCAAATTAGTGTTTTCATATTCTTTGGGTAAATACCCAGTAGTGTGATTACTGGATCATATGGTAATTCTATTTTTAATATTTTGAGAAACCTCCATAATGTTTTCTACAGTAGCTACACCAGCTTGCATTCCCACCAATAGTGCACGAGGGTGCCTTTTATTCCACATCCTCATCAACACTTGTTTCTTGTGTTTTTTATTTTAGCCATTCTGACAGGTGTGAGGAAATACCTCATTGTAGTTTTGATTTGCATTTCCCTGATGGTGAGTGATATTGAACATCTTTTCATGTGTTTGTTGGTCATCTCTATGTCTTCTTTAGACATGTCTGTTCATGTTTTCTGCCTATTTTAATTGGATTATTTGGGGTTTTTTTGGTGTTGAGTTGTATAAGTAAGTACTTTATATATTTTGGATACTAACTCTATCAGAAATGCCACTTGCAAATATCTTCTCCCATTCTGTAGGTTGTCTTTTAGTTTTGCTGATTGTTTCCTTTGCTGTGTAGAAGCTTTTTATTCTGATGAAGTCCCAGTAGTTTATTGTTGCTTTTGTTTTCCTTGTTTCAGGAAACATATCTAGAAAAATGTTGCTACAGGTGATATCAAAGAAATTACTGCCTGTGTTCTCTTCTGGGATTTTTGTATGGTTTCAGGTCTCACATTTAGGTCTTTTATTCATTTTGAGTTTATTTTTGTGTATGGCATAAGAAAGTAGTCCAATTTTATTCTTTTGTATGTAGCTGTCCAGTTTTCCCAATAGCATTTGTTGAAGAGACTGTATTTTTCCCTACTGCATAGGGAAGACTGCAGATTCTTGCCTCCTTTGTCGAAGATTAATTAACCATGTAATTGTGGGTTTATTTCTGGACTCTCTATTCTGTTCTATGTGTCTGTTTTTGTGCCAATACCATACTGGGTTTTCTGTTGTTATTTTTATTTATTTATTTTTAAATAATGGAGTCCAACATGGGGCTTGAACTCATGACCCCAAGATCAAGACTTGAGTTGAGATCAAGAGTCAGTTGCCCAACTGACTGAGCCATCCAGGCACCCCAAAGCCATGATATTTTTTTTAAGTAGGTTCCATGTCCAGCATGGAGCCCAACACAGGGCTTGAACGCAGTACCATACTGTTTTGATTACTACAGCTTTGTACTATATTTTGAAATCTATTAGCTGGTATTTTAATAATGCCTTTGAAATATAAGGAGAATTATTTCAAATGATTTGTATGCTTTTATCTTCCTGTTAACACCTAGCATATCTTGTACTATAATCGTTAAAGCAATATTCTATGCCCTGTTTCATATAATCTCACAACTACTCTATGACATTCACTCCTATGCTTAGAACTTTTCAGTGGCCATTTTCATTGGCCTCTCAGTTTTTCAAACCAGCTCTGTTTTCTGCTATCCTAGGGTCATTGAACATGATGCTTCCTCTTCCTGGAATGTCCTTCTCTTTCCTCATTCTTCCTTTCACCAAATTAATGACTATTCACCTTTTGAATCCAAGTTGAGGCATCACTTGCTCAGGAACAGTTCAGGTACTTTTATTTTATGTTCTAAAAAGATCATTATTAGCCTTCCAATTCTCATTCATTTATTTGTATGATTATTTAATGTTTAACTCTCCTTCTAGACCACTCATTCCATGAGAACAAGTACTAACCGGATCTGGTTTGGCCCAGCATTATATCTTCTGTATCTAATATCATGCCTTGTACATGTAAACACTCAAATATTTGTTGAATGAATGCATGGATGGCTCCTAAATTATACATGTGGAAACCAAGGCACAGAATTCTTAAATAGCTTCATGAAAGTCTTATAGCAACTAAATAGCAGAGGTAGGACTCGAACCTAGGTCTTCTGTTTCCTACTTTTGTGATTTTTCTCTTAAACACAGCTACTCTGTACTTCTAAGTTGACCCTTTTAAATTTACCTTCCATCTTACAGTAGTTGTTTCTTTCGTTTCTTGCAAGTGGCTAGGATAGCTCAGATCACACCTTGAGTGTGATTGCAGCCTCAAGGTAGATGATAGGTGTGTATCAGTGTGCCTGAAAAGGGACATGGTAAAAGGAGATGGAAATCATCTTCCTCAGGAGTCTTTCCCTTGTAATGTTTTACAATTTCAGGGAAATAAATGGAACTATGAGAGGTATTACAAAGAGACTCATCAGGTGAGGGGCTATAGGGGAAGTTTGAAGTATTGTTTGGTGCTTATGACAATATATGTTTAGCCTGAAGCTCTAAGTTCTAAAGAATATTACACTCAGTCCAGATATGATTAAATGTTCATAGTCCCAAATCTACTAATTAGTTGTGAGATTTTGTGCAGGTATCTTTACATCTCTGGCCTCAGTTTCATGTCTAAAAAATGGTGAGTGCATGAGTGAGTGAGTCTTGGGGTGGCAATGATCACAGAATTATTGGCAAAAATTCTGACTGCAGGTCTGTAAGAATGACCTGTTCTCTTTTCCCTCATATTCTTTGCTAAGTGAAGTAGAATGTGCTGTGACTTGGGGATTTAGGACAGGAATTTATTCCATGATATAATCTAGCTCTTCCAAGAGTATAGAAGGATTGGTCCCACCTATCTTTGGATTGATTATGGCAGTTTTATAGGGCTCACTGTAGGTCATTTATAATAAGGGATATATAATATATATTGGGATAATATAATAATATTGGACAGGACTTTGGGAATCAGTAAATATAGCTACTTATTTTATTTATGAGGAAATCTAAGGCTTGGAGAGGAAAAATGGAGAGCTCAGACTCAATTGAAGGCTTTGGACTTCATGTCCAGTGTTTTTTCCACTATACCACATGGCTTATTTTATACTACACTGTTATTTTCAGCACACATAAAAAGATGTTAAAATTGTCTCTGCTATAATAATAATCAAATCTGGAAAACTTAATGAAGGATTGGGGTCTTTTTCTCTATCTTTCTGATGGAAATATCCTTTTTGTAATTATAAAAGTAATATATCCTCATTGTAACAAAACTCAATCCATTCAGAAGTGCACAAACTCAAAAATGAAGGATTCTCCACAATCTAAATCCCCCAAAGATACTTACTGTTAACGTGGTTCACAATTTTTAGGTTTTTCATATATATGTGTATATATGTGTGTGTTATATATATACATACATAACATATGAATATATATATGTTTTTTCATATATATCTATATATCACAGTTTCTACATGGCTATGTAGATAGATAGATATCTTACATATATACCAATATCTTGCATATACATGAATTTATATATATATGTATGTATTTAAAAATTAGATCATATTATACTATTTGCATTCTAGTTCTTTTTCTTGGCAATATTTAAGAGACACATGGACAACAACACATAGACATCTTTTCTTGTTAGTACGTTTCCTCCACTTATGTTGGAATTACATACTGACGAAGCCATCATAAATTGAAAATATATTTTGAAAGTGCACTTAATATATTTAATCTACTGAACAGCATAACTTAGCCTAGCCTACTTTAGATGTGCTCAGAACAGTTACAGTAGCCTATGGGTGGGTTAAATCATCTAACACAAAGCTTATTTTATAATAAAATATTGAATGTCTTGTGTAAGTTATGGAATACTGTCCTGAAAGTGAAAAACAGAGTGGTTGTAAATGTATTGGTTGTTTACCTTCAGAATCAGGTGGCTGACTGGAAGCTGCAGCTTGCTGCTGCTGCCCAGGATCATGAAAGAGTCTCATACTGCATATTGTTAGCCTGAGAAAAGATCAAAATTCAAAAGATTCAGAGTTTCTACTGAAGAATGGTTTCTATTGAATGTATATCACTTTTGCCCTTTTTTGTAAGGTTGAAAAATCGTAAGTCAAAGACAGTTTGTGCATCTAATGTATTCTTTTTATTGGGTGAGTGGTAGTTTGTTGTATTACTATATTTCGCTTAAGCATCCCTCACCTAATGGATATTTATATTGTTTCCAGTCTTTCACTAATTTAGGGATTGCTGGGGGTTCCTGGCTGGCTCAGTCGGAAGAGCTTGAGAATCTTGATCTCGTGAGTTTGTGCCCCATGTTGGGTGTAGAGATTACTTAAATGAATAAATAAATAAAAACTTGAAGAAAAAAAATGCAGGCAATGCTGCAGTGAACATCCTTCTACATGCATCTTTGCATATTCATGTTTCTTTGTGATAAATTTCTAGAAACCACACTTCAAGTTGATCAAAATATTTAGGTGCAAAATTGTGTAAGTAGAGCAATACAGTTTGTTAATTCCTATGGTGGCAAAAGAAGGGGATTTCAGACTGAGGTGATTTTAGATATAAGGCCCTGAAACACATGAACATTTCCTTGGTCAAGCTTTGTAGTTTTGTAATCACACTTTTGCAAGGTCAGTTCAATGCAGCAAATTCCAGTTCAGTGGATCCTGCAAGTCCTTTCTAGTTGCTCTGTAAGTAGTTGCTTCACTTGGCTAAAGTTCACTGTAAATGGTTTGAATCAGGCCAAAGATGCCTAGAATTTAGGTTTTTCCTTCCAGTCCACAGTAGTTATTTTCCCTTCAGCTTTTTTATGAGACCATCAAATATTGGAAGGGACTACCAATTATGTGTCAAGGAGTGAGACAAAGAGGAAAAATGACACTTTGCTGTTGAGAAATTGTCATTTGTGGGGCAACCGAGTGGCTCAGTCAGTTAAGCGTCCGACTCTTGATCTCAGCTCAGGTCTTGATCTCAGGGTTGTGAGTTCAAGCCCCGCACTGGGCTCCCACGCTGGGCATGGAGCCTACCTAAAAAAAAAAAAAAAGAATTGTCATTTGTGAGAAGACAAGCTGATAACATCACTGAACTGGCTTCTTGCTTAGAGGCATCACCAGAAAGGGAAGAACCCCCATGGCTTGGATTTGCTATTCCCTTTAGTTGCTTGAACTTTGCTCTCTCTGTGATCACCTGTGAGATAGTCAGTGCTTTCAGAACCATTTAGTAGGTTCCCCATACCCCAAGTTTTAACTCAACCACTGTTGTCCATGTCTGTGTTGGAGGATTATTTCTGAGAGGGAGGAGAGCTGAAAGAAGTCATCTGGAAGGGTGGCCTCTTGCCTCTGGAATTTCTTTGACAACGTCTCTGAAATGTCACCATCTTTAAGTGGCTCCTGTTGATCTTCAGAATAAAACTTATATTCCTAGCCTAGTAAAATCCTCTGTAGTTGACATATAGATGACCTTTTCAACCATATTTCCTTAGTTCTCCTAAACAAGACCTGTACTCTGGTCATTCCTCAACTTCTCCTCTCTTTCTTGGCTTATGCCATTTTCTCTGCCTGTTAATGCCATTCTTGTGGCTTAAATACCATCACTTCCACCATATCTTCCTTCTTGAACTCCTGTGGCACTTTTACTTTTTTTGTGACACTAATAATTTTCTATTCTGTATTTTCCATGTATCTATCTTACATCTTCTACTACAGTGTAAACACTTTGAGAACAGATTGATATGACCGTGACTGTTCTTTGTATTTCAATGTCCAGGACATTGCCTAATACTCAGTAGGTATTATTATGGAGGTTGATGGGCAGACCAATCCATTCTTCAGCTGAATATTCCTGTGACAGGAAGACTGAAAGAGGAAACCCATTCCACTTTGGGGATAGCCTAAATTATTAGGCCATCTGAATCTATTATCAGAAAAGAGTAAAAAAAAAAAAAAAAAAAAAAAAAAAAAAAAAAAAAAAAAAAAAAAAGAAAAGAAAAGAAAAAGAAAGAAAACAGTGCTGTATCCCAGCTACCTGAATATTCAAGTACAATATCTAGAGTCACCCACTTCTACTTACCTTGTGCCCGTTTTCTCACCTGAAGAACTGATCCTATTGGACCAATGACCAGTGGGAAATATGTGGGAAGCCCAGCTTTCTGAAGACAATGCAAACATTTTCCCAGCTCATATTCAGATGTGTGTCCTGATAGGCTAACACCACAGATGAATTCTCTGGTTTTGTAATTTTGTGCTAAAAAACATTCCCATATACCATGAACCTTAAGTTACCTATTTTTTCTTTTTTTTTTTTTTTTTTTAAGATTTTATTTATTTATTCGACAGAGAGAGAGATAGCGAGAGCAGGAACACAGCAGGGAGAGTGGGAGGGCGAGAAGCAGGTTTCCTGCTGAGCAGGGAGCCGGATGTGGGACTTGATCCCAGGACCCTGGGATCATGACCTGAGCCGAAGGCAGACGCTTAACGACTAAGCCACCCAGGCACCCACCTATTTTTTCTTTACAACTTTTAGAAAGTGTTTTTTTCCATCAATCTTATTTCCATTTTGTTTGAGTTTATGGAACAGTAGCTTAAGAGACCACTCAATGTCTGCTCCTACCCATTCAGTAGCCTGAGCAGTGGGAGCTGCAAATCAGTCTTCAGTGGCAGGCTGAGCACCCAGTCTTCAGTAGGGAACTGCTTAATGGCACAGAGGGCACCTGCACACCTTCAGATCAGTCTGTGGCTTCAGGTTGAGTAGCAGTGAACTCGGAAACTGGAACAGTCCATTCACCCTAAAATTCTTCCTTGGTCACAGTCTTTCAGGAGCAACCTGCTCTTCCTTTTCAGTATTTTCAGGTTCTGTGTAGAAGTTGAGATCAAGCATGACCTTCCATGGGTGTTCACAGGAAATGGTGCCACACATGTGCAGAACTTCCTGGGCCAGCATCCACCACATCAGACGCACTGAGTGATCTCTATTGTTATCGCAAGGGATGGAAATGTCCACATAGCACAGAGGAGAGTCTGTGTTACACAGAGAAATGATAGGCAGGTTAACAGAAGACGCCTCTGTGAGAGGCTGGTGGTCCACCGTAGGATCAGTAACCACTGGAAGTCTGGGCTCCCGGAAGGCTGCCTGGATGTGGTTAGTGAAGGTTCCAGAGTGAACCAGCAGTAGGAGTGGCTCCAGCAGCAGCTGCACACTTCAGCACAGCTCACTGGCCACTATTCCTGGATGATGTGACACTGACATCAGCCAGGTGTTCAGTGTCAACAAAGGCCTGAGCTGCCAGCAGAAGCATCTCTCAGGTTTTCTTGGGATTGATGATGCAGATGCCATCACTTTTCCTTTTGTAGATGTACTATTCCATTTGGAAGTCAAGGTTCGTGCCACCTAAGTGGATTCCTGCTGCAAGGAATTTGAGAACATCCTCCTCGTTCACTTGCAGGACATCAAGGGCTCCAGACACTGAAAGTTTCCCTTTAAGTGACAACAAGAACCCATAACAATTCCATATGGACCTCTCTCTGGGTAGTGTGGAAGTGCTTAATTTATCTATTTTTAAAAGCACTGTAAAAACCCAGTAGTGCCTACCTAACATCATTCTTTTATAACCTTTAATGTGCTACAAGTTAGCTAAATGTAAAGCTGATGTTTAACCATATGTAGCAAGTGCTTCCTAACCATCATCAAGGCATCTGTGCACTATTAGACTCTATCCACAGTTGACTTGGTCAGGGACACTGTGTGAGGCTGTGAAGAGTGCATGCTGCCCATTTTGGGGATGAGCTATGATATGACCATGGGAATGCTGCCCTCCAGAGCAGTGCAGTGTGTCCTCTGCGTGACCACAATGCTCTGATGTTCAGGTACATGCATTTCAGGTTTGGAAAACGTATTAGTTTGCTGGGGCTGCTGTAACAAAGTACCACAGACTGGTACTTAAGCAACAAAAGTATATTGTTTCATAGTTCTGGAGACTGGAGTCCAAGATCAAGGTACCTTCAGAGTTCAGTCCTTCTGAGGACTGCAAGGGAGGGATCCCTTTTCCAGGCCCCTCTCCTTAGTTTGTAGATGACCATTTTCTCCCTTGGTCTCTTCACATCACCTTCCCCCTATGCATGTCTTCTCCTCTGTCCAAATTTCCTCTTTTAATAAGGTCTCCATTCATATTGGATTAGGGCCCACCCTAATGCTCTCATTTTAACTCAGTTACTTCTGTAAAGACTCTATTTCCAAATAAGATCACATTTTGAGGTACTGGGAGTTACGACTTCTTTTTGGTGGGAACACAATTCAACCCATAACAACTCCTAACAGATGAAAAGAAAATCTAGTTCTTCATGGGAAAGAGACTGGGTTCAGAATTCCAGCTCTGCTCGTACTAGCTATGTCCAGGTTAGAGAGGAACATGTAGGACTGCATCCCAAGCCACCTTCAATAGCAGCTTGGGCTGGACTGGAATTAAGGGCAGGGTTACAGACAGGAAAGGATAATGTGGTATTAATTAGGAAACTAAGGAAGAATTCATGTTTATGTGTTAGGACAGGCATTACTCCAGATTCTTCTGGTAGCGAACCTATGACAAGGCTAATTTAATTTGACACAATCCACTGCAGGAAGTGTGCATATGTGTAGGTATGAAGAGGGTGGTCTGGATCATTTAAAAAAACTAGGCAGAATAGAACATCTCGAGGAAGAAGCAGACAGCTCAGGAGACTAGTGGAAGCTACACATCCATGGACTATTTGCAAAGATCCTCTGAGTCTCAGAGGCAGCTCAGTCTACCCTGGTTACTGCCACGCAGCCCTGCTCAGCACCCAGGCATCCTACCCCTGTCAGTCTCCACATAGGTACCCTAAGAGCCTCCTGGATTTGAGGATACCCATGCTGCCTTGTGTGCAGAGATGGCTGAGGTCTTTACCGTGAGACCTCAAAATGCCCAGAAATAGAAACATAGTATATAAATCATATATTTTTAAAACACTTAAACATGTTTATATATATAAAATACACAAATACACATTTGTTATATATACATATATAATATATCATACAGAAATATATGTATTATATACACTTAATATATAATACATATATTTAAAATATATAAGTATATATAAATACATGAATATATAACACATTTAAAATATGTATATATTTATATACATATATTTTAAAACATGTTTCAAAAATAAATATATAATTTTTCAATATATTTCAAAATAAAATATATAATTTTATTCTATTTATCTTATTTTTTTTTTAACGTATTTACTTCAGAGATTCATGTGATATGAGAGAGAGGAGAGACATCGGAAGTCATGGAGTGTAAACCATATATAAATTTATATGTAAAAATATATATTTAACCTTCCTTTTCTATTTCAGCAAGCTCCTAATGGTTATCAAGAACTGTTATTGATAAATATTATCAATAAGTATTATCAATAGAGATATTGGGGGAACTGGGGCAAATAGCCAGAATGTACACTACTGGCCTTAGGAGAAAACTTACAAAGGCATAAAGTAGCAGATGTGTGGTTTTCTCCCTTTTCATAGGATTCTGGGACAATACACAGCAATCTAGCATAGCTGGAAATCAGATTCTGGCAAAGAGATTGCCATTCTTGGAATTTGGGGCTTTTAGGATGAATTATTAGGAAAGCATCAGCTCTTCCTTGCTGTTGTTGGTGGCCAGCCGGGATACAACACAATGAAGAGTGGGCTCCAGCTGCATACTGCGAACTCAGCATTTATGGTTGGGGATACCAGCCTCTCCCCTGAAGTGATTAGTGGGCTGGAGTTTGAGAGTTGTGATTGCAGCTGTATGATCTAGCAAGCTACTGGCAGGATTTTCCACGTTAGCATTTAGGCTGGCATGATTGGGGGAGTGGGGTCCAAGACTTGCCACCATTGACCAGGATTAATGCCTTCAGCAATAGGCCATTGCTGAATTTTCATGCAACTTTTTAGAAAGCTAACTTCTTTCCTGGGAGGCCTGCCTTCCCAGGATAAGTCTTGGGCATAACCCTTCCCTCTGAAGGGAAGTGGTATAAGTATAGAGAGCAGAGATAGGTAGGCAGCAGATATTCAACACATTAACCCTTCTGTTCCATCCCTCTGTTTTTACGTACTACAGAGTCAAGGTTTGAATGCGAATGCTTTTATTCCCAGTCCACTGTCTTCGTAACATCCTTCAGCTCTTCATCTTTTTCTTTTTTTCAGGAATGGTTGTGGAGCCTGTGAGAGTTTTTTGGTTTTGATTTATATAATATATATTTTAAGCCAAGGAGGGTTTTTTTGTTTTTGTTTTTTGGCAATAGCAGTTTGTTTTTTGGCAATAGCCCCCCAAGCCCCAAAATAAAGATTTACTCTAAGATGATGAAGTTACCCTCTGATCTTTGTTGGTTTGAGGGAATCTTGAACTCATATGAATACTTTATTCATTTTTTTCCATATTAGGACTTGAATTTTTATCTCCTCCTTCAGTTCTTTCTTCTGAAAGAATCAATTCTTGTTTTAAGTTATTAATTAAAAATTGTATGTACTTTGGACCACCTGGTGGCTCAGTTGGTTAAGCATCTGACTCTTGATTTAGGGTTCTGGGATCGAGCCCTGCATGGGGCTCCGTGGGGAATCTGAGGATTCTCCTTTTCATTCTTCCTCACTCCCACTCACGTGTGCACACTCTCCCTCAAATGAATAAATAAATCCTTAAAAAAATTATATATGTTTTAGGCCATGTGTCATGGATTTCCAGTTTTATTGCTTTTTTTTTTTTAAGATTTTATTTATTTATTTGAGAGAAAGAGAATGAGAGAGAGTGAGTACATGAGAGGGGGGAGGGTCAGAGGGAGAAGCAGACTCCCTGCCAAGCAGGGAGCCCGATGCGGAACTCGATCCCGGGACTCCAGGATCATGACCTGAGCCAAAGGCAGTTGCTTAACCAACTGAGCCACCCAGGCGCCCCCAGTTTTATTGCCTTTGTTTGGTGTTTTGCTTCTTGCCAATGCTCGATAGTCACTCATAATTCCACCAAACTGTTTGCCATAAGTGAAAATAACTACCTTTGTTAGCTTGGAATAAAGAATTGCAAAATTAAATTGCACATTGTGTGCCATTCCTGAAACTGAAATATATATATTTTATAAATATGTAGAATTGTGTAGGAAGGTACCCAAAGCCATGCTTTTGGTTGAAACACAATGTTTTTGATCCATAAGGAGTGAAAGAATCTCCCAGAACCCCTATAATTGCACGGCGGCCAATTTCTACTATTTTTATCCAGACCACAGACTTATGTGGCAAAACTACCTTGGGAATACAATCTAAGATAAGTCACCTTTGGGGCGGAGCAAGATGGCGGAGGAGTAGGAGACCTGGATTTCGTCTCCTCTCAGGAATTCAGCTGGATAGGGATCAAACCATTCTGAACACCTACAAACCCAACAGGAGATCGAAGAAAAGAAGAGCAACAAATCTCTCATCAGAAAAGCGACCACTTTCTGGAAGGTAGGATGTGCGGAGAAGGGAATCCGAGGCGATATTCGGGAGGATAGACGGCGGGGGAGGGGCCTCCGTCGGCCGCTTCTGGCAAGTGATAGAGCCGCGGAGCACAAAATCGGAACTTTTAAAAGTCTGCTCCGCCGAGGGACGTCACTCTGGTGGCTAAGCGGGGGGTGGAACCCTCCGGGACAGTGTGGTCTCAGGACCCTAGGGGTCACAGAAAGACCGGGGGTGCCTGAGGGCGGCAGAGCTCCCAGGTATTGGAGCGGGGAAGCCGGCTGCAGAGGCGGAGCCCAGGCGCGGGGTCTCAGCTCGGGGTTGCCATAAACCGTGATCCGCGGCACAGCCGGGCCACTGCTCCTCCAGCAGGGACCCAACAAGCGGCAGATCCGGGGGAGACTCACCTTCCTCCCCCGGGAGGAGCCGCGTGGGAGTGCACCGCAGGGATCTGCTGGGTTTGGAGACTCCAGACCGGGTCGGGTGCCAGAGATAGAAACGCGCGGTCACAGGCCAGTTGAGCACGGAGTGCAGCTGCAGACTGGGGAGACGGGAGTGACTGACGGCTTTTCTCTGGGGGCTCACTGAGAAGCGGGGCCCCGAGTTCTCGGCTCCTCCGGGGCGGAGATTGGGAGGCCGCCATTTTCACTCTCCGCCTCCAAAGCTGTACGGAAAGCTCGCAGGGAACAAAAGCCCCGGAGAGCAAACCCGAGCAGATTACTTAGCCGGAGGGGGCAAGGGCGGGGCAATTCCGCTTCCAGCAGAGACATTTGGAAACCATGGCAACAGGCCCCTCCCCAGAAGATCAGCGAGAACAGCCAGCCAAGACCAAGTTTACCGATCAATGAGAACGGCAGAACTCCAGCGCTAGGGGAATACTGCACATAGAATCCGTGGCTTTTTTACCATGATTCTTTAGTCTTTTAAAGTTAATTTTTTTTTAACTGTTTTTTTGTCTTTTTATTTCTTTTTGAATTTTTCTTTTTCCCTTTTTCAAACAACATCTTATCAATCCCTTTTTTTTTTAAAAAAAAACATTTTTATTTTTCATTTTTAGAGTCATATTCTATCCCTTCATAGTAGTTACCCATATTTTGGGCTTATATATATAAGTTGTTCTCTCTTTAAAATTTTGAGATAGTTTCTTCTAACAGATTAAAATATACCCTAAATCTCTAGTATATGGTGTTTTCTATTCCCCTGCCTGATCACATCCTCTCCCTTTTTTTTTTCTTTTTCTTTTTTCTTTTTTTAAATCCTCTTTCTTTTTTCAAACAACTTCTTATCAATTCCTTTTATAAAATTTTTTATAATTTCCATTTTTACAGTCATTTTCCATCCCTTCATCATATCAACCCTTATTTTTGTACATATATAAGTTTTTCTTTCTTTAAAATTTTGGGAGACACTTTCTTCTAAAAGACCAAAACACACCCCAAATCTAGTGTGTGGCACTGATCTATATACCATATAGATCATATTTGATCACATTCTGGTTTTTCTTTTGTTGTTGTTGTTTTGTTTTGTTTGTTTTTGTTTTTATCTTTATCTTTTTCTTTTTTTTTCTTTTTCTTTTTTCTCTCTTTCCCCTTCTTATCCCACTGCTTCAGGTCTTTTCTGATTTGTTTAGAGTATATTTTCTGGGGACGTGGTTACTCTGCTAGCATTTTGTTTTCTCATTAATCTATTCTCCTCTGCACAAAATGACGAGACGGAAAAAATCACCTCAACAAAAAGAACAAGAGGCAGTACCGACGGCCAGGGACCTACTCAATACGGACATTAGTACGATGTCAGATCTAGAGTTCAGAATCATCACTTTAAAGATACTAGCTGGGCTTGAAAAAAATATGGAAGTTATTAGAGAAACTCTTTCTGGAGAAGTAAAAGAGCTAAAATCCAACCAAGTAGAAATCAAAAAGGCTATTAATGAGGTGCAATCAAAAATGGGGGCGCTAACTGCTAGAATAAATGAGGCAGAAGAGAGAATTAGTAATATAGGAGATGAAATGCTGGAAAATAAAGAAGCTGAGAAAAAGAGAGATAAACAACTACTGGATCATGAGGGCAGATTTCGAGAGATAAGCGATACCATAAGACGAAACAACATTAGAATAATTGGGATCCCAGAAGAAGAAGAAAGAGAGAGAGGGGCAGAAGGTATAATGGAGCAAATTATAGCAGAGAACTTCCCTAATTTGGGGAAAGAAACAGGCATGAAAATCCAGGAAGCACAGAGAACCCCTCTCAAAATCAATAAAAATAGGTCAACACCCCGACATCTAATAGTAAAACTTACGAGTCTCATAGACAAAGAGAAAATCCTGAAAGCAGCTCGGGAGAAGAGATATGTAACCTACAATGGTAGAAACATTAGATTGGCAACAGACCTATCCACAGAGACCTGGCAGGCCAGAAAGGACTGGCAGGATATATTCAGAGCACTAAATGAGAAAAATATGCAGCCAAGAATACTCTATCCAGCTAGGCTGTCATTGAAAATTGAAGGAGAGATAAAAAGCTTCCAGGACAAACAAAAACTAAAGGAATTTGCAAACACAAAACCAGCCCTACAGGAAATCTTGAAAGGGGTCCTCTAAGCAAAGAGAGACCCTAAAAGCAACATAGACCAGAAAGGAACACAGACAATATACGGTAACAGTCACCTTACAGGCAATACAATGGCACTAAATTCCTATCTTTCAATAGTTACCTTGAATGTAAATGGGCTAAATGCCCCAATCAAAAGACACAGGCTAACAGACTGGATTAAAAAACAAGATCCATCGATATGCTGTCTGCAAGAGACTCATTTTAGACCCAAAGACACCCCCAGATTGAAAGTGAGGGGGTGGAAAACCATTTACCATGCTAATGGACACCAAAAGAAAGCTGGGGTGGCAATCCTTATATCAGACAAATTAGATTTTAAACCAAAGACTGTAATAAGGGATGAGGAAGGACACTATATCATACTTAAAGGATCTATCCGACAAGAAGATCTAACAATTGTAAATATCTATGCCCCTAACATGGGAGCAGCCAATTATATAAGGCAATTAATAACAAAAGCAAAGAAACACATCAACAACAATACAATAATAGTGGGGGACTTTAACATCCCCCTCACTGAAATGGACAGATCATCTAAGCAAAAGATCAACAAGGAAATAAAGACTTTAAATGACACACTGGACCAAATGGACTTCACAGACATATTCAGAACATTCCACCCCAAAGAAACGGAATACACATTCTTCTCTAGTGCCCATGGAACATTCTCCAGAATCGATCACATCCTAGGTCATAAATCAGGTCTCAACCGGTACCAAAAGATTGGGATCATTCCCTGCCTATTTTCAGACCACAATGCTTTGAAACTAGAACTCAATCCCAAGAGGAAAGTCGGATAGAACTCAAATACATGGAGGCTAAAGAGCATCCTACTGAAGAATGAATGGGTCAACCAGGAAATTAAAGAAGAATTAAAAAAATACATGGAAACCAATGAAAATGAAAACACAACTGTTCAAAATCTTTGGGATGCAGCAAAGGCAGTACTAAGAGGAAAGTATATAGCAATACAAGCCTTTCTCAAGAAACAAGAAAGGTCTCAAGTACACAACCTAACCCTACACCTAAAGGAGCTGGAGAAAGAACAGCAAATAAAGCCTAAACCCAGCAGGAGAAGAGAAATCATAAAGATCAGAGCAGAAATCAATGAAATAGAAACTAAAAGAACAGTAGAACAGATCAACGAAACTAGGAGCTGGTTCTTTGAAAGAATTAACAAGATTGATAAACCCCTGGCCAGACTTATCAAAAAGAGAAGAGAAATGACCCAGATCAACAAAATCATGAATGAAAGAGGAGAGATCACAACCAACATCAAAGAAATACAAACAATTATAAGAACATATTATGAGCAACTCTATGCCAGCAAATTAGATAACCTGGAAGAGATGGATGCATTCCTAGAGATGTATCAACTACCAAAACTGAACCAGGATGAAA